>NC_092048.1:91318079-91918079 GCF_003086295.3 Arachis hypogaea | reverse complement strand
TTCATGTTCTAAAAATAGAAAAAAAAGGAGACACTCAATCCTAAAGGATGAACATACGATGATACAAAACCTGAGCTGAATAACACAGCTTGGAATTTATTTCCTATGTTACCTAGACAAGTTATTAGTAATTGCCTCTCAGAAAACGCCAAGGTCCTGTTCCGGTTCCCATCCTGCATATAAGGCATTTGACATAATTGGTAAACAAAATTTGGAACATGGAATCATAAAATCTTTAAAGCAAAATTTGAGAAAGTATAGAATTTGTGTATAATTTAAAATTTGATTATTGTTTTTAAAATAGAAATGAGAAAGTATAGAGAATAAACTTTTAATTAGTAAATATTAGTTAATTATAGAATTTGTGTATAATTTAAAATTTAGGATTTATAATCTAAAATTTAAGATAAATAAAATAATTAAAAAAATTATTTAATATTAGCCGAAAAAAATTGGTTTCTTAGCGTTACTCTGTTATTAATTAGTAAGAAAAAGTTTGTTACCTCCAAATACTGGCAAACATGCGTATTCCTTAATCAAATAGTCACCAAATTCATACTTAATTAACATACAAGAAAACAAGTGGATTCTTATCAAGTGAGGATGATAAAGTTAATGATAATTCCTTATATTTTCCAAACACTTTGATAAAAGAAAAAAAATTCTTTCACTACAAACAAAACTCACTTTTAATTTTTCTCAAACGACTGTAGAAAGAGCAAATAAAATATAATAACCAAGTTATAAATCAGAAATTGCACAATAAAATAACAAAAAACAAAGAAGGGCAACAAAAGAAAATCAAACTATCTAGCTCAAATTGGAAAAAAAAAAAACTTAAGTGAAGCAGTTGCAAATTTTGACCAAATATCTGAGCTCAAGATCCACTAGGAAATTTTATAACTCTTTTTTTGGGATTTTTTCAAAACCAAACATAGTAAAATCCTTCTCATATATTCCCATGAGCAACTCTCGCTTCATAGTCAGCAACCAATACATACAAGTTCGCTACCTAAAATCGTGGTGCTAAGCATTTTTAACCACTATATTAATGTCTCTTGTGATGGCACATTAATCAAACTCTCTTAATGTTACTATAGTTTTAAAGGAAAATTTCATTACCACAATAAGTTTGCCTTTGTTCTCAGGAATACTAGCCAATCTTAGAGCTGCAACTGTATTAGCTCCGGATGAAATACCAACCTACAAATAATAATTAGGAACAATAAAAAAAAGTTGGAAAATCAGTTACAGTTATTTAAAGAAAAGATGCATGTCTTAGACTGAACAAAATGGTTGAATGAATAAAGTTTGAAACTTGTCATTGATTCTAAACATGATGTATGCAACAATGATCATTTGAAAAAGTTACCATGAGTCCTTCCTTCAAGGCCAGCACCCTGGCCATGTTGACTGCATCTTCACTGCTAACCTACCACACATGTTTGAAATGACAGTTAGGAGAAGCATAATATTTTCAAGTTAGGTGAGCAAATTAAAGTAGTGTTTTCCATTTACCTCAAGAACTTTCTCCATTACATCCATGTCCAATATGTCTGGTTTGAATCCAACCCCATTGCCGGTAATATGATGTGGATCTATATAGAAGAACAATATCAAAGTTTGTAATTCCATATATTTGAAAAAAGAAACAATAGATAAAGATTTCCCAACCTAATTCAGTAAATATCATAATCTTTTTAGATCCTAATTTTGATTACTTTTTACATTTACATTAGTTCATCACTACAACAATGCTAGAAATCACAATTAAGTATTGAGTATTGACATTGAACTCAAGTCCTTATGAGGAAAGATGACTACTCACACAAATGGTTTGATATGTTTGCCTAAACTGCTTAATATAGTATCTGTGAAAATCTTAGCTATCATCGTCACATGAAAACATCTTCATGTAAGCAATCACCACGAAAAAAATAGGTAGGAAATCGTCACTAAGAAAAAGAATATTAATGAAAAAAGAGCATGATCTTTACCAGGTTTACCACCATTTAGGATATTGCTTTCAGCTGGCTCCACTCCATATATCTATGCAGCGGAAAACATTTCCAGAATTTAATGAGCTTATCTAACAAACAGAACAATGTTCAGTTTGTAGTGAGAACTGTGAACAGAGAACATCAGCTTAACATTAGGATTTTTTTATTTGAGATATTGTCCAACACCAGAGACAGTGCCTCCACTACCTATTCCCATAACAAATATGAGTGATTCTTACAGAAAGAAATTCTTTGATGATAAATTTGAGTTGTTGCCTCACTTGGATTTTTCTGCAGCAAACAGATTTTCGACCACCAAATTTCAAAAATCCACCATAAATCATATACTTAACGAATCGCCTTCCAACTTTCCAGCCTAGTCTAAACATTTCTATGTTCACCCCAAACTTTATCCCATGCGATTCCGATCAGTGTGAAATTTGTTATAACCCTTCAAAGTTTCTGCCCTCTTTTAAAGTGATGCAGAAAAACAGATTTAGTAGTCCAACTTAAAAAATTTACAACTAATTTCACAAATTATAGAATCCTTTTAAAATTAAATTCTAGCAACTAGACTTACTCTAGTTTACCCAGCATTTAACTCATTACAATTTCGTTGACTGTAGAATTATTTATTCAGTTATAAAATTACTGCATCATTTTAGAAAATCAGATTTTCAAGAAAAGGATTTGGCATTTAAATTTTAATCCCTCAACAACTCTCAAGTTCAATTCTAGTTAATCCCTTATCAATCAATTTAAATTTATAATTAAATGCTTATAATTTAAAAGCTTTTAATCTGGTCCCTACTGTTTTGAACAGAACATTTATCTTCAAATTGAATTACCACCCTAAATTATTGGAATTTAATTACAAATTTGATAAAACAATAAGGAGGAACAGTATAATAGTAGAAGGGATTCTAAGAGTAACATACATTTGAAGATGAAGTTTTCAAATTGAGGAACTCAACATGAAAAATGAATCTCCCTGGAAGTGGAACCTCAATTCCCCACACAAATCCTTCTCTACTGCTCAGCAATTTGTCTCTTACCTCTGCATCAAAATAAGAAACCATTGAAATGTTAAAGCAAGAACAAAGGCTAAGCTATATCTTGTTGTATTTCAAAATAGAATTAAGAAAACCTGATTGAGCCAAGGCCTTGCGATCTTTGGCAGAGCTAAGCAGGCGAATGACGAAAGATGAAACTGGAAGAAGATTGTTTCTTGCTTCTGGAAACAACTTAACACAAGAAACTCTGTTCCTCTCCACAGATAAATGCCTGAAAAGATAAGATAAAGTGAGTGATAATTATATTATTATCAAGAAAGAAAGAAAGAAAAAAAATGGAGGAAACTGCTAACTTGTTTAATTATAAAGCTGTCCTATATTACTTATTGCCACTTTGCTTCTTCTATTCATACTCAACGGCAGAAAGCTACATCTAGAAATCCATAATCAACTAGTTTAATGAGGCCCTGCAGTAATAATATGTTTCATCATTTTACTTATTGCCACTTTGCTTCATCGGAATATTCATAATCAATGGCAGAAAGCTACATCTAGAAATCCATAATCAACTTCTGTACTGCTTTGTTTCAGATACCTGGTCATTAAGCACTCTGCACATGTTTGAGAATTCCAAGATTCCTGCTGGGGGAATCAGTGATGATTTGCATAACTCAGAGTAAGATTTATATAGCTGCAAGATTATTAGAACCATAAGAATCAATATATATTTTTAAAAAAAGAGGAATCATTTTTGCAAATTCAAAAGCTGTAAAGAGCACCTCTCCAAGGATTGTATCTTTCTTAGATCCACGGAAATGTTTCATGGATGAGCAAAGTATAATCTGCAAAAGGTACAAATTCATGGGTCAAAGAGCTATTTTCTTGATTACAAATTAAAACAGCAGCACAGCAAGAGCTATTTTCTTGATTGATTCTAAATGGAGCATTTTAAAAAAATGAAGATGGAGCACAACTGAGCACTAACCTTCGAGCAGCACAGCGAGCAGAACCGCGAGACCTGCCGAGCAGAACCGCGAGACCTGCCGAGCAGAACCGCGAGACAGCGGCGAGCAGAACCACGAGACAGAGGCGAGCAGCTTTCCGAGCAGAACGGCGAGAGGGACGACAAGCAAAACAGCAAGAGGAATGGCATTCAAGGACGAACCTGGTTGCGATCTTCAGCGCTAAGGGAGGCGACGGTGAGATAGATGGCGGCGTGATGGAGGTTAGGGTTTTCTGAAATTTTCAAGGAAAAGCCATTCAAAGCAGCGTCGAGGAAGACAACCACTGCTCGACGAAGATGATGGCGACGGCAAGCTCGAGGAAGACCACGGTGGTGGCGACGGCAAGCTCAAGACAACGACTGCTCGACGAAGATGACTGGTGCAACGAAGGCGATGAAGGCTGGGTGAGATGAAGGGTAGTGATGAAGGCTGCTGGGTGCGATGAAGCTGAACGATGAACGACGAAAGAAGCTGCTGGGTTCGAGAGTGAAGATGAAGTGACGGTGCTGCAGTATGCTTAGGGTTTGAAAGTAATTTTAGGGCTAAAGGGATTTCGGAAACTAGTGTATTGTTACTATTAATTTTAGGGTTAAAATTTGAAAACTTGGAAAAAGAAAAGTTAAGTGTGGAAAAAATTAAGTGGGAACTAAATTTTAGGGAAGGGACTCTATTGGCACGTTTTTGTATGGTGCCAGATTATACCTAGGATAGCCACGTTTTTTAAGTGTGTCGGTTTTTTTAAGCGTGCCGGTTTTTTTTTGTAGCCACGCTTTTTAAGTGTGGCAAAAAAAAACGTGGCCAAATATCAAATCAGTTGCCACTCTTGTAAAAGCATGCCGATTTCTCTCTATGGGTACGCTTTTCAAGCGTGGCAATAAGAAAGCATGGCCAAATTTCAAATAAGTGGCCACCCAATAAAAGGGTGCCGATTTCCTTCTATGGCCACGCTTTTTAAACGTGACAAAAGAAAGCGTGGCCAAATCACAAATCAGTGGCCACCCTCGCAAAAGCGTTCCATAGACCACTTTTGGGCACGCTTTAAAAGCGTGGCAAAAAAAAAGGATGCCGACAGGCCTTTTTTCTTGTAGTGTGAGTCATTAATACCCAACTTGGATTAGTGATCTAGAGTTGTTAGTTAATATTGTTTCTATTGACACTACTTCTGGATTGGGGTTAACTAGACCTAATTGATCTTCTTCCGATGTGAAGATAACGTAATAGGCTTAGCTCTTGGTAATTATTGCATTATAACTAATGGCTAAGATAGAAGACTTTGATTCTCAAGTCCTGCCATGAATGCCTCTTTAGCATTTGTCATTTTTAGTTGTTTTCTTTATTTTATTGTCATTTAAATTCTTGCCTTTTTATCAACCCACCCTCGTGAATCTCATAACTAATAATTAAGTATTCGATTGCAATTCCTAGGGAGAATAACCCGGGAGCAATACTCTCGGTTAATTTTTATTAGGTTGAACTTGTGATAACCAAAATTAAACTCTTATGCTGGTCGATTGTTAGTTTGGAACTATACTTGCAACGAAGTGATTCTCTTATTAAGGAGAAAATTCCTAACCGAAGTCTAGCTCCAAAAGATATTGATATTTCTAAGCTTCAAAGGATAGTGAAGTGAGATGCTGAAACTATTTAGAATTAGAGTGTCATAAGCCCTATTCAATAACTAGACCTAAGCTTAAATGACAACTCAAGTCGCAGACATTTTCTCTTCTTGGTCCTATATTATTTTGGTTGCTTGAGGACAAGTAACAGTTTAAGTTTGGTATTGTAATGCGTGGCATCTTATACCCTTTTTTCTTAGCATTTTCCAATTGTTTTTAGTTAGATTTTATTTAGTTTTACTTGATTTTAGTGCAAAAAATCCCTTTTAGATGCTACTTTGAGTTGTTTTGGTATTTTTTATGATTTTAGGTGAAATTTGGAGCAATTGGCAGAGTTTGGAGCTAAAAAGAAAAATGTTGGCAGCACCCTCCTTGGGCGCTAAACGGCCACCTGGCATTTAGCGCCAGCAGGGGACCTAGAACCAGAAGCGTATGCTCCCGTTGGGGCGTTAAACGCCCAACTTGGCATTTAACGCCAGCAGCAGGCTGGATTCATCCCCTCTTTGGGCTTCCAAGTGGATTTAACATTTATTAGTTTTATTTTATTTTTCTTTTGTAATTTTTATTTACAAGCAATATCTTTTAGTCTTAGGATTTATTATTCTATTTTATTTCCGTATCAAATTAGGTTAGTATATTAGGGAAAAGATCACTTGTGATTCGGATCTTCTTCCTTTCGCACTTTTCAGAACCCTGTTTTCTCTGTAAGTATGAGCAACTAAACCTCTTGGACAAGGTTAGGAGCTCTGTTTATTTCTATAGATTAAAACTATTATTCTTCTATTTTAATTAATGTTTTGATTCAATTCTAATGATTGTTTTCGTTCTTAATCTTATGAATTTGGGTGGAACGAAGGTATGACCCTTATTCTACATGAGTTCTTGTGATTCTCGAGAGAGTTATCTCACTTGAACTACAGCTTGAAAACAAATTTCTCCTAAATTGCTAATTACATGAACTAATTGGGATATGTGACATATAATCCTGTTAGCTTTGGGTAATTAGGATTTTTGTGGCCATAAACTAGTTTTTGAACTTAACCCTCTAATCAGAATTAAGTGACCACGAGAGTGGCGGTTAATGAAGGTTAGAGGAGGCTAAATCACTAAGAGATTAGGGTTTAGACACTTACAATTTACCATGAAATAAATCATGCATTGTTAAAATAGTTGGTAAGAACTTTTAATTCGGAAAGATAAACATCTTCAAAGGCTTAACTGTTTTCTCATTCTGTTTTCACACCAAACCCTTTATTATTCTCTTTACTTGCTTATTTACTGTTTTTATGCGAATTGACTCACCAACCCTTTTTCTAATTCACTTGACTAAGTCCAACCTAACGACCATTGTTTGCTCAGTCCGACAATCATCTTGGGATCGACCCTCACTCACCTAAGGTATTACTTGGATGACCTGGTGTACTTGCCGGTTAAGCTGTGCGAAATCCTAATTTGCACACCATGTGTGTGAGTGCTACCACAAGTTTAATCAAGATTTTCAAAAACCTCATGAAAATACCATTACCATGCCACCTCCTCCTTCCTCTTTATTTCATAGGCCACAACCAACTTCACAAGCTTAAGCATTACTGGCAGCAGCACCACCTCCAACCTCACTCACAGACAAAGCATGGTATTTGGATACTAGCACTTTCCATCACTTGACCTTTGAGGAGAATAACTTGGTTGCAAGCTCAGAGTATGAAGGAATGGAGCAAGTCTTTACAGCTAATGGCCAAGGTATGAATATAAATAGCATTAGCAAAATTGTCCTATTCCATGAATCAAGCCCTCAGTAATTTAAACTGCTTAACCTCTTACATGTCCCAACCATCACCAAGAACCTTATAAGTGTGGCCAGTTTGCATTGGATAACCAAGTGTTCTTTAAATTTTACCGATTTGACTGCTTTGTGAAATCTCAGGAGACCAGGAAAGTGTTGCTAAGAAAATCCCTTAGAGGTGGTCTCTACAAGTTTGATAATATTGGAGTGCTTGCAAGGGCAGCACAACCTGGCAGAATGGTAAGGCACAACCAAAATAAACTATTAAGTAACACACATACACCTCATTGTCCATCAAACCAAACCACAACCTTAGATAGAGTCTGTAATGTCACTATCTCTGATTGTATTCCCTTAAATTTAGAAGGTTCAGGGGCAGCAGCCAATGGTGCTAGCTCCAATAAGTCAGTCTTTCAATTAAATGTATGGCACCAAAGATTAGGTCATCCAGCTGTTGCTGTGATTGAAAGAGTGTTAAAACAATGTAATGTTGACACTAATGAATTGAATAAAAGCTCAAATGATACTTTGTGTAATGCATGTTGTGAGTGTAAACATCACAATTTTCCTTTTTTTGACTCCACAACAGCTTATAATACTCCATTGGAACTGGTTTATTCCGATCTCTGGGGTCCAGCCCCTATTACCAGCATTTCTGGATCCAGATTTTACATTATTTTCATAGATGCTAAGACTAGGTACATGTGCATATACCTTCTGCACAACAAAGCACAATCACTTCAAGCTTTCAAACAGTTTAAGCTTCTCATGGAAAATAAAATTGGCCACAAAATAAAGACTATTCAAACTAATAATGGAAAAGAATACACTTTGCACCTTGACACAGTTCTTCATAGAGAATGGTATTGCTTACTGACTTAGTTGCCCCTACACACATCAACAGAATAGACGTGCCAAAAGAAAACATAGACACATAATAGAGACTGCCCTTACACATCTATCTCAAGCATCCATGCCTCTAAAGTTTTGGGATGAGGCATGCCTCACTACTACACACCTCATCAATATGCTTCCCTCGCCTATCACTAACCAGAAGTCTCCTTTTGAATTGTTACACAACAAAGCACCAGATTATAAATTTCTAAGAATTTTTTGCTGCTCCTATTACCCGCAACTTAGACATTATAACACTCACAAGTGTCTATTTCTTGGGTACTCCTCATAACACAAGGGCTACAAAGTCTCTCACCATTTAAGAAGCTTTACATCTCCAGGCATGTTTTGTTTAATGAAGAAGAATTCCCTTATCAAAGCATCTTCTTTAACAAACAACCAACCCTCAAAGATTCAGTTCTACATCTATCAAAACCAACCTCAATTCTTATAGAAATTACCCATACCACATCAACATAACTAGCAAATCTTACTCCTCACTCACCACAACAGTCTAACAATGCAGTTAACCAAGTGTCTGGTACAGACCCTTCAGTCACAACACCCTTACACCAAGTCATTCAACCTACACCAGCCTCACCCTCCCAACCTTTTCCTCCACAACCACCTCTCACACCTCAGCCCGACTTTGTTACTAATGCTATTTGTATTGATACATGTCAATTTAGTTGTTAATTCTTGTGACTTTACTTCTACTTCTGTGTTTCTCTTGAGAAGTGCAGGGTTAACTGAAGAACTGCCTGAGGAAATTGCTGTTGCATTAGTCCCCAATGTAGGCAAAGTACACCTTATGATCACAAAAGGAAGAGTTGGTATTTTCAAACCAAAGATGTACAACTTGCAGCTTCCTCACTTGAACCTAGATCTTACACAAACTGAACCAACATTAGTAGCTCAAGCTCTACACTCTTCCCATTGAAAGGCAGCGATGGACGAAGAGTATGCGACCCTATTGAAATGTAAAACGTGAAAATTGATGGATGCATCCTCAGGCATTGAACCCATTGGTTGTAGGTGGGTGTTTCGGGTGAAACGAAAGCCTGATGGTTTTGTTACTCCGACTGGGTAGCTGATCCAGTTGTTAGGAAGTCCACCATTGAGTTCTGTGTCTTTCTGGGTTCCAATCTCATTTGCTAGTCCAGCCGCAAACAAGTCTCAGTGTCCAAGTCTAGCATAGAGGCAGAGTTCCATGCCTTAGTTGATGTCATGACTGATATTATTTGGATACAAAAGCTCTTGTATGAGATGCATCTACCTCTAGGCCCTTCTCCTACATTTTAATTGTGATAATCAAAGCACTGTCTTCATGAGTAGAAATCCAATTCTGCATAACCAATCGAAATATTTTGAGATTGACCTGCACTTTGTACACAACCGAGTAGTCCAGCAGCAAGCACATGTAATTTATATACCATCATATGATCAGATTGTCGATTTACTTACAAAGTCGGTGTCCCAAAATGCCTTCCTTCATTTTCAGCCCAATTTAAGGTTGGTTGAGCAACCATCCCTCAGTTTGAGGGAGGAGGGGAGATGTTAGGCATAACAGTAAAGAAAAAAAGTAAAAGCTAAAAGAGGTGTTAGTTCATGACAGTTAATAACAGCTAATGATTTAATTGAGCGGGTAATTCTATTGAGAAATAGTTACAAGAGTAGAGCATGTGATTGTTATGACTAAAACCTTAGGAAACATTTTAAGTACACCGAAGAGTACTGATGCACCAGTTGTTTTAACCGTTGATTTTAATTAATATATATTATATATATTTTTTATAATTTAGATCAACGGTTAAAATAATTGGAGCACTGATACTTCCAGTACACTTGAAATGTTTCCAAAACGTTAAGCTAGTGTAAATACTAAGCTGCAGTGTAATAAATGTCAGATGTGATTATTTTTACTGATCTTCATAATGAAATCATTAATCTCTCCCACACTTTCTCTCTCACTCTCTCTTTCTCATTCTTTGATTTCTACTCTATTTTCTGATTCTCAAAGAGCCTCTAATACATTTTATTGATGGCAAAACGATTTCTTTAACTCGTTAGCTTGTGATTCGTAGTTTTTTTCTCTTTTTTTTTAGACTTTAAACTCGCTTGTAATTAAAAAAAAAAAACATCCTCCTTATTTAGTTGCTTTCTTATTTTCCCCGATTCGGTGGTTTCCCTTGACCATTTACCATTTCTACCATATTTTTTTTTTCAAACAAGCAGTCATGGAATAGAATCTGTTCATAGGAAGTAACGTTCTAGTCACGTCTCCAGAGATAATATTGTGTTCTAGAATGTTAGTAGGTCCTGGATCTTTTTATTAGTATTAAAAACACAACCTTAATAATAATATTCCGTATTTCAAATTGTTATTGCATCAACTTCAAATTTTATAAAAGATCCAACTGACTTTTGAGTCTATATCAAATCAACTGGTTTCAATTTGGGACATGAACACCCTACTGACAACTAATAAGTCTATTCTTTGTCTAGGACAATGTTTTTTATTTTATTTTTTTATGAGAGTTCCTTCCAAGTTACAATTATTGAATAGGAGTACTATTACTATGAAAAATATGGGAATTTTTGTAATTTTTTAACAAAATTAACTGAGGTCAATAAGACGGTACCTATTAACTAATTGTGACTAAAGTTAATTACATATTTTATTATCTAGATTTTTAATTATATTTAAACTTTATAATTTGATCACAAATATTATAGGAGAAATATATCAAAACTTGAATACAAAAGGGGGTGTATATTTATATATATAGAATCCTAAAAAGTTATATGAGTAAATAGCCAAACCCCAATCTTCATTTTGGTTCTCGAAAGATAAAGTTAATCGAAATCGTCCTCGAAAGATATACGATTGGTCATGTTAGTCCTTTCGTCAGTTGGATGATGACGTGTCACGTTAAGTGCCACATGGCATATGATAACGTGGGGGCTAATGCCACATGTCACAAGATGATTGGTTGACGTGTCAGCTCAGTGACACGTGGTATGCCACGTGGCACTTGACATGTAAAAAAGTTATTTATAATCAAAATAGTCCTTAAAAGTTCAGACGTAAGTCATTTTCATCCCTGAAATTTTAAAAATTAATCAAATTAGTCCTTATATAATTTTTTTTATTTTTTTTTGATAATATTAAATTTAAAATATTTTTTGATACTACTAATTTTAATAGAAATGTAATTGACAATAAAAAAATTAGTAATTATATCTTTTCTTCCTAAAAAATTTTTCAATAAAATTATCTCTCTCTTTTAAATCTTGTCAAAATCTCTCTTATTTTTTTCTATTCTAAAATATTTTTCTTACATTATTACATTTTGCTATATATATATATATATATATATATATATATATATATATATATATATATATATATATACTCAAAATTGAAATGTATGTATTTGTTAACCTAAACAAAGTTATATGCTCAAAATCAAAATTTATGTATGTTAACTGTCATTAAGCTGACACGTCAACCAATCATCTTATGACACGTGGTATTAGCCTCCCACGTCATCATATGCCACGTGGTACTTAATGTGACACGTCATTATCCAACTGATGGAAAGACTAACATGACCAATGTGTATCTCTTGGGATAATTTCGATTAACTTTATCTTTCGAAAACCAAAATGAAGATCGAAGTATCTTTTAGGAACGATTTTAACTATTTAGTCAAAGTTATATATAAACATAGAAAAACTACCAGTAGCCATATGGTGGACAACAGAATCGAATTTTAAAATAATAATAATTTTTAATATTAAAATAAGATAAAATTTACAGATACCTTATAAGAACAACGGTAGAAAATGAAATTCAATAAAAAAATTAATAAAATAATATAAATCGTTAACAGTTAAAAAGGAGAGATATTTTGGACTAGTAATAACTAATGGATTTTATTAGGTAGAGAATAATTTTTGTGAACAATGTGAACAATAAATTTTAAAATTAATCTAATAAAATAAAAATATTTCAATATTTTTAAATTATTTACCTAAATCTTAATATTAAAATAATTATCTACACACCTAATAATTTCCGATATATCTATTATTTACATTATTTAATATTTACATTGTCCATAACTAATAAGTGATAACTTCTGCCTTTGTTTATTTTTGGTTACTTTAAAAATTTTCCCTTTTCAAAAGTGACGTATATATATATTAATATTAATAATATTAAGCTCAGACAAAGCTTCGTTGTTGCCAAAACTTAGAGGAGGTTTCTTCCATACGAATCCAAAGGGAGAGAACAGAGAGAAGAAAAAAAAAAAGAAAAAAGGAAAAGAGAAAAAACAAGGAAAGAGGAGACACAGACACAAAGGTAACGCAAAAAGGAACAAACAAACACAACAGGTTAAGATTCGATCTCTTCCTTCTTCCTTTTTTTTCTTCTTTTCTAGTTCCTTTTTGCAATTTGCATGCCATCAAACGCGTTCAATTTTCTCATTCTGCCATCTTCATTTATTGCTGCACATCCTTCCGTGAAAATTCTCGTTTTTTACTTCGGGATCTCAGGTCGGTTTTCTCGTTGGAATTTTTTAAATCTTTTTACATATTCATTCATACAATGGAAGATACTTGTTCTAAGAATTTCACAATATAGCTGCATTTTTTATTTGTTGGTTTGACTAGATCAGGAAGATGAGAACGCCTCCAATTTTTGTTGTTGTGGATTTTACGTGTAACGGTTATTTGATTTCGTTGTGGTGGCTTGCCAACTTTTTGCTTAAATATATGAAGCATTTTTAATTCTTCTTTTATTTTTTTGGGATGAATCAGGATATGTGATTATGTGAAGCAATAATTCCTTCCTAGTTTCACTTGTTTGCATTTGAGCTATAAAAAAGGTTTTTGTGTGTGAAATTTAGGATTTTCGATGGCATACCATTCATGTGATTCACATTTTGCCGTGATGGTTGCTTTGTTGCAGGTCTGTGCCTCCTCTTACATCACAGAAACATCTTGTTTCTGATAAGAAAACAAAACAAAACAAAACCAAAAAAGAAAGAAAGAAGACCATATGGATTATGACAGTAATAGTTGGATTTGGGAGGGGGTATACAACCACCCACATGTGTTGGGTGGTCTAATGGTTACAGCAGCCTTGCTGGGACTGTCGACGAGCTACTTTGGGGGGATGACCCACTCCTGGTCTAATTTGGGGATTTTCCCTAAGAAGAGATCCGGTAAGAGGCGTGTTCGGGTTTACATGGATGGTTGTTTTGATCTGATGCACTATGGCCATGCCAATGCACTCAGACAGGCAAAAGCTCTAGGAGATGAATTGGTTGTGGGTCTGGTGAGTGATGAGGAGATCCTCGCCAATAAAGGCCCGCCTGTTTTGTCTATGGAGGAGAGGTACAAATATTTGGTCCTTTTCTGTTTTGCTCCTATTGATTTTCTCTTAGACAAAATCTAATTCAGCTTAAACATAAGACTAGAGACTTTGCAGCAAGGGAATAAACTTGTTTGTTTGAATAACTCAAGTTTGCCGACATTGTAAAAGAATTAATGTTGAGAATGTATTTTGTCTTCCAGGCTGACCCTTGTTAGTGGATTGAAATGGGTGGACGAAGTCATAACCGATGCTCCTTATGCAATTACTGAGGAATTCTTGAATCGTCTTTTCTATGAATACAACATTGACTATGTCATACATGGCGATGACCCTTGCCTGCTTCCAGATGGAACAGATACTTATGCTGCAGCAAAGAAAGCTGGCCGATACAAGCAAATTAAACGTACTGAAGGAGTTTCCAGTACAGATATTGTTGGTAAGATTTGTCTCTTCTTATGTTCGAAGATAGCAGAAATCTTGTGTTGTTGATGGATAAAGTTAATTTTCTTGTTCCAAGTGTTATATTGATAAAAATTGGGTGGTAGGTAAAAGCTAATTATGTGTATGATCTCTGTTTCTATACAGGAAGAATTATGTCTTCGTTAAAAGATCAAAAAGCTCGCGAAGATCTTAATGGTACTGATGCAAAACCTCAAGAAGAAAGCAAGCCAAAGGTTTCCCACTTGTCCCAATTCCTACCAACTTCCCGACGTATTGTACAGTTTTCAAATGGCAAGGTATTTTGATGATCAATGCTTGTATATCTTGACTTGCTGCAACAGACACTGATTTGAAATTTATGCCACAATCATTGGTTTCAAGATGAAAATATTTTGCATGATAATTCATTGTGGCTTCATCCTCTTTTAGGGGCCTGGACCTGATGCTCGTATTGTATACATTGATGGGGCATTTGATCTCTTCCATGCTGGGCACGTTGAGGTATACATGAGTTTTCTATAGGTGTGCAACAGTCAAATAGCACTATTTGATATGGCTGTCTTAATTCAGTATTTCCTGTTCTCTCAGATACTTAAGAAGGCTAGGCAGCTCGGAGATTTTCTTCTTGTTGGTATCCACTCAGACGAGACTGTGAGGTATGCAGTTTTTTATCATGTAAAATTGAAGTTACAGCTATGATCCAAGTATTCATGTGACTAGCAACTTCCTTGCAGCTCACAACGAGGGAATCACTATCCAATTATGCACCTACACGAGCGTAGCCTTAGTGTGCTGGCTTGCGGTTATGTTGATGAAGTCATTATTGGCGCACCATGGGAAATTACAAAGGACATGGTATATGCTCAAGTCTGAACATCGTTTAAGTAGCTGCCACCATTTATATGAAGTTGTTCTTGTTGTATTGATTCGAATTACTGTCTTTTAATAGGGCATGCTAGTTTCATGATATCTGCCTTTTCCCTTGCGTTCTTTTTTAAGTGATTAAGGATTTAACTGCTTTTACACATAAATTGCATACTTAAGAATCATCTGAACATGCTTATCCTCTCCATTTGTCTCACCCTTATTGAGCATAGTTTGAGCTAAGTGTTCATATGCATTTCCAATATTTCATGATGATGAGTTCTATTTATTTATTTGGAATCAAACAGATAACAACTTTCAATATCTCGGCGGTTGTGCACGGGACTGTTGCTGAGAAATCATTATATGTAAGTTGGCCTTTTGCAATTTCACATGATATACAATGTCATTTCCTTATTTTATTATTTTTCTTCCATACGAGTGAGCAAGTTGTCATTGTACAGAGTGAAAGAGATCCATATGAGGTCCCAAAGAGCATGGGAATATTCCACTTGCTTGAAAGCCCTAAAGATATCACTACTACCTCAGTAGCCCAGCGTATTTTGGCTAACCATGAAGCCTATGTGGTAACGGCTGAATTCTGATAGAACGCTTTACTCCTATCCTATTTGCTTTTCCTGTACAAATTTCTGATAGAAAGTTCTCTGCTTCCATTTGTTTTATCTGATGCAGAAACGCAATGCTAAAAAGGCTCAGAGCGAAAAGAGATACTATGAAGAAAAGACTTATGTGACTGGAGATTAGCATATATATATAGAATCATAGAGATGCTGGATAGAGAAGAATATCTACATATACTTTCTTAAGGAAGAAGAGTACAGAGTATGACATAGAAGAACAATATTTTCGGCCGTAACTTAGGAATTACATCATGACCTTTCCATTTATATTGTCGTCTGAAAGGCTCCCTTATGATTGACCTGCCAGTTTTTTGGCATTTAATTTTGCTGTGATTCTGGTTTTACCAGAGATGTACCTGTAAAATTGAATTATAAGCTCCAAACCTAAAAGAAAAAACTCCAACCAAGCCCTTTGGATTGTTTGATTTGGATTTGTGGAAAACCATTTAATTCATTCTTAGAAGGATTTTCTTTTTGTAATAAAAATTGAAAGGACCTCCTCCTTCTTTGCACATGTACGCAATCTTTTTTTTTTTTTAATAATAATCTGTAATTCATATCTATGAAAAGCCTTATCGAGTTGGCACGAATACAAATACCAATGCAAAATTCATATCTAGTACTGCTAAGCATTAGCCAATGACAAGTTTAAATGATGAAGCATGAGGGGCAAAGACGACATAAGAACATGAAATTCTTGGTTAAAAGTGGATGGTCCTTCCACATAAGTACAAAGGATTACCGTCCTATCCTCTCAAGTCCCATGGCATGCCTAATCCTATCCACATTCCATTCCTTGATATTGAAAAAGGTGCAATTCTCTGCAAAACTAAAAAAAAATTGCAATCCCATTCTATTCCAATCTAGTAGCACTACAATGAAAGGAAGGGCGTGTAGAAACTAATAGGTGATTTGCGTCTCAACGTGTCCATGTGATTGGAGTTGACATGTTTTGAGGAAGATGTGGCCACAAGCAATGATGCTGCTGTTGCTGTTGCTGCCACTGGTTGAACCCTTCTGGTGTTGCTGCCACTCCACCAACAAGAACACCACCACCATTACTTAGATTTAGCGTTGAACTTGAAGACTTAAAATAACTATTATTTTCTTCTTGTTGGTTTTCTACATCCATCATCACGGATGGTTCTTCTTCTGGTTCTGGACCCATGTGATCAGCTTCCATCATCTCTGTATTTGCAATGTTGGAACCTTGCGCGAAATTGGATGAGGGTGCCCAAGGCACAATAGCCATTCCACGGTTCCTCTTGTCTTGTTCTTCCTTCTCCACCGCTGATTTTATGAGGCGCTCGCAATCAGAATCACCTTTTGACCAATGCGCTTCCCCTGCAGCAAATTAAAGAGTAAAGTCAACTGAATTTTGAATCTCGAATTGAATTGGATGAAGTCGCCTACTAATTAATTTGCGAAAGAGAGAGACGTACTCTTGAATCGAGAGAGGAGATCAGAGTCGAGGGTGAGAGAGAAAGGAGATGACGAATGCATTAGCGGCTTGAAGAGAACGAGAGCTCTCTCTGCGTTGGGAGGTGGAGAAGCATCTGCTTCTGCTTCCGCTGGAATGGGTAAGGGTTGTTCATGTTCGAGTTCCACCTCTGCAATTGGCGGCAACTCACCATCCTGATCACAACCATAATTAACAAAACACGATTTAATTCATTAATAAACCGATGAGGAACTTGGAATGAACAATGAGAACGAAAGAAAGAGAGAAGACGAACCAGACGGCGAATCTTGGTGGCGGGAGAAGAAAGAGGGAAATCGTAGAAATCGTCGGGAACATGATCGATGCCTTTCCGCTTCAACAGTTTGTATCCCGCCATGGATGAAGAAGATGATTAGGTTTCGGATTAGGATTACGATTACGATGATGCGCAGATAGGGGAATGCGTTTGCAGAGTTTAATATACAGAAAGAATAGAAGAGTGAAGAAAGGGAGAGCGAGTGAGGTCTAGACTTCTCTGGAATTTCTTCCCCCTTTCCGTTCTCCAATTCCCTCCCCTCCTATTTCTCACACGGGTCATTTTGCTTCCCCACCAATAATCTTCAACTATTTACTGTTTAGGGTATTTTAGTAAAATCATTTTAGTTAAGTATATATTTGGATTCTATGAAATACTACGAAAAAATATTTTTTAATTCTTTAATATTGTTAATTTTTTAAAAGAATTATATTTATCTTTTTTGCAAAAAATTTTACAAAATATATTTTAACATAATAAATAAATAAATTTTTTATACTATTATATTGAAATATAATTACTAGAAATATTACTTTTCAAAAAATGTTTTAAATAAGATAAATGTTAAGGCAGTTAAACACAAAGATAAATGTACACATCTATCATTTTAACCATATATATAGTGACACTTGTCTTCAAATATAGCAAGGAATGGTTGGTTTAAGTTTAACATAAAAAAATAGCTTTAGAGAATATTAAAAATGGCTCAAAAGGAGCCGATTTACATGAATGTGAAATGATGAGATAATATATTAATATTTAATATAGATTTTGTTTGGTAAAGTTTTTGAAAGAGGTGTTTGTATTTTTTAAAAGCTTATGCTTTTTATTGGTACCGGATTTGATGGTCCCGTAAAGTTTGGACCACTAAATGGTTCTATTACAAAACATGTTTTTTAAGTTTTTTAATAATTGTTAAATAGTCTTTATCTAATTTTAATTACAAATTAATCCTTTATATATTATTTAATTATAAAATTTATTTTTTATTTTATAAATTATTATTTTATTATTCATCTATCATGTTTATTAATAATAAAAAATAAAAACAAAAACAATAACAAATTAGAATCGATTGGATTCACAAAACAATCGATTAAATTTTAGGTTTTCCATAATTCAATCTATTGGAATTCATGTTTCCACAAAACAATCGATTGAATGTTGGACGATAGTATGGTTTTTCCAAATATCAATCGATTGTAACTTTTACACAATCCATTGAACAATGCTTAGAATGTGGGTTTTTTCTATTTCAATCGATTGTTCATGTTACCCAATTGATTGAATGCTTCAAAGTAATATGAGACCCCACAATTTAATTGATTGGTTGTGTTAACCAATCGATTTAAGTCTTCAAAACAATATGGATTTTCACAATTCAATCGATTAGTTTTGTTATCCAATCGATTATATTGTGCACTACGTTATATGTTACGCCGTTCTCAATTTTTTACTGGTATTTATAAATTATTATTTTATTATTCATTTATCTTATCTTTAAAATTCTATCTTCAATTTTTAAGTTTTTATTTTGATTTAGATACTCTAATCTTATCTTTTCTTTAATATTAAGATTATAAATTGGTGAATAATCTATCATCAATTACTCAATCCTATAATTGGAATCGCTTATCAATCTTCTTAATTATCAAAATTTTCATTGTTTTTGTTCCAGTTATCCATCTACTTAATATCCAATTTTTCTTTATTTTTTATCCATCTGTATATCCAATATTTGTTCATCATTAATTGATAATCACAGTTGCAGCAATCAACAAAGATCCAACCAATTTTTTCATTATAGTGTTCAGAAAAACAATCCACTGTTTTGATTACAAAATCGAGGTCAGAATCTCTAATTTTGCAATTTTCCATTTCGATTCTTTATTCGTAAAATTGATTGTGTAATGAAAAAATAATTTTTTTTATCTTTTAGTAATTCACGGATATTGAGGAATACTAAAAAGTAATTAAATTTTATTTTTTTATTATTAATTAGCTAGCAATATTTAAAAGCATGAACTTAAAATGTATTATTGGATAATTATACTAAAAGAATTTATATAACTTATATTTTTGTTTTTTCATTGTGAGTCCCACTATAATAAAACTTATATTCCATGGTAAATCGAATTAGATGAATTTAATTTATGGAATAGGTTGAGCGTCATAACAAATCGACTCAATTAGCACTTTATTAAATATCTAAATCGAAGCAACTAGCTACGAATTATATAACAGGTACTCAGCTTTGAGAAAAAAAATATTAAATATTACTCAAAATAATAATATTTTAAACATTAAATATTTAACTACCAAGTCTAGCAATTCAAACACTTTCGTTGGATACGTTTTTTTGTGCTTTTTAGAAAAAAAAAATAGCAGCAATTTTTTAACGTTTTTTTATATTTTTAATTTTCTTTTAGAATAAAAAAATATACTAGTATGTAGATTGTTATTAAATGACTGTTTTGTACTTTTTCTCAATTTTTGAAGATTGTAGAACTTAATGTTTAAATCTTAATTAGTGTCACCAAATGCAGCAAGATGATTATGTAGTGTAGATTAGTGTCAATGATGAGAACAAAGGAAAAAACACTAATTATACAAAGTTTTATTTAGTATTTGAAAGTGATTTTGCGAGTTCATTAAAAATAATAATTTTGTATGTCTAGCCATTTAATTTATAATATTTAGTTTAATTTTTTATTATTTATTAATGAAGAGGACTGCTCAACTTGAAGAAGTTGAGGATGAAGCTACAAAAATGCAAAAGAGGAGATCGGTGGAGTTCTTAGATGGAAATGAAAGAAATACAAAGTTTGTTATGTTAAATAAAATATTTCTCATTTTTCTCTCATTCAATTTTCTTATTCTTCTCCTATTTTCACTTCTGATTTTTATTATAACAGATAATAAAAAAATCAAGGAATACATACTAATAATGTTAGGATTTGAGGAGAAAAATTGTTTGAATGTGATGATTAAATTCATTTGTCTTAGTAAACTTGAAATCTGCAACTATTTTTTATGTTTGAACATTTAACATAAACCACTGTAATAAATACTATATTTTAATTTGCTAGTTTGCATTTGACAATTTCAGTCATATTTGCAGCAAGAATATTATAGTTACGGTAAAAAGATTTCGTTTAATCTCTATTAATTGAAATCTCTTCTGATTTTGGACCTTAATAAGTTTAAAATACGCCTTACAAATATAAATAAGAGGATTTAAGAAAAAAATTTATTGCTCGAAAGATCCTTTATCAAACTAGTTCAAATCTTAAATACATGGAAACATATAAATAGAATGCAAACAAATAAAAAAAATGAAAAAAATCTTTTTTCTAAAACATTAATTGTATAAAATAAAATATAATTTACAAGACATAATATTTGTATGACATTATTGTTGAAATAATAAATGAAAATGACATTACTTTATCATAAAAATATGAGTTCTTTTAAACTAAGATATTTATATAGTGCATAGAATTAGAGAAAAATTGTAAAGCCACAAAGTAGAAAATATCTATTTAAGAAGTCATTCAAAAATAATTAAAGAAGTACATCCGTCAAACCTAACAAATAAATACTCAATAACTAAAGTATTATATTTATCTAGATTACTAATATTATCTTTGCATCTTATGATTTGTATGCATATTCCAAAATTCATTGGCTGACGCTATAATTTGTGACTTCTTCTAGTTGATCTAACTCTTGAATAAATGCACAGCGGTTATCATGCGAATATCATGATCCTCAAGCTGCAATTTAATTATTACAAATTAGTACCACAAAATGGAGTATAAATATTAGAGATTTATTTTAGCTGCTCACCTTATTATTACCCTTTGGTTTAAAATTAAAAGTCATATCTAACTACTTCATAACCAAAATTTGTCTGTCTTGATGCTGTCTTATCTCAGCAAATTGTCCCTCAATGTATAATCTTATGTTTCGCAATTCATCCATCAAATCTCGCATTGTTGGCGAAGGAGGCGGTGGTGGTGGGGATTCCTGGGATTGTGCTTGCACCTCAGGGTCTTGTGCTTGTCCTTGTACCTGAGGTTCTTGGGCATTCAGATCTTTTTCTATCTGTCTTAGAGTACTGTCATCAATCTTGGCTACATTACTCAAGACGATACTTTTCTCTTCACTCAAGTCAATTCCAAGCCATTTGAAAATCTTGGTCCATTAGCAAGCATATCCTAAACCAACACTTGTTTTTTCTCTCTTTATTTCAAACATATGATGAACCATAAAATAAGGCCAGTTTATCTCCTTTCCAGTCACCATAGCCAAAAGCACTAGAATATTCGTTAAACAAGATTCCATGATTATGTTTTCTTGGAATCAATACGTATGAAAGCAAATACATCAATATACGCTGCTTATTACCCAAACCACTACAACTTATATTACCTCTAGCATCCATGTGTGGATCCTCATACTGCAGACTTTGCAAACTAATCAATCTTTCATATTCACCCCATTCTTCATCTGTTGGAATACCTCCAGTAAATTTCCCCCCGTGATAAACTAAATTCCATTGTTCAGCTAATTGTTCTAAAGTAACTTTATAATGCCATGACCCTAAATCAAACTCAATCAGCGACATTATTACTTCCTCATTCTCTTCATCACTTTCAGGAATAACATAATTTAAAGTACTATAAACAGCCCTAACCAAGTGAGGATAATATTCATCCTTAGTTTGTACAAAATCAGTCAAGTGTTATGTTTGCAAAGTATTCCAGAACAAATTATAATGTCTACCATGAATGAAATTGGCTGTTATATACATGGGAAGAACAATCGCCCTTGACTTGAACTTCTCCACATGGTTGTTCAATGCCTTTGGAGACAACATCCACCTTGCCATGTAATGGGATGAAGCAACTAGTCTGGCGGATGAAGAACTTTGACCTTCAACTCTAGCTCTCTTTGCGTTTTTAGTTCTGGCCATTTTGGAATATTGGTTCGGTGGGTGTTGTAGAGATTTGGATAAATAATAACAAATTAGAATCGATTGGATTCACAAAACAATCGATTAAATTTTAGGTTTTCCATAATTCAATCGATTGGAATTCAGGTTTCCATAAAACAATCGATTGAATGTTGGACGATAGTGTGGTTTTTCTAAATATCAATCGATTGTAACTTTTACACAATCCATTGAACGATGCTTAGAATGTGGGTTTTTTCTATTTCAATCGATTGTTCATGTTACCCAATTGATTGAAGGCTTCAAAGTAATATGAGATCCCACAATTTAATTGATTGGCTGTGTTAACTAATCGATTTAAGTCTTCAAAGCAATATGGATTTTCACAATTCAATCGATTAGTTTTGTTATCCAATCTACGTTATATGTTACGCCGTTCTCAATTTTTTTACTCGTGTTTATAAATTATTATTTTATTATTCATTTATCTTATCTTTAAAATTCTATCTTCAATTTTTAAGTTTTTATTTTGATTTAGATACTCTAATCTTATCTTTTCTTTAATATTAAGATTATAAATTTGTGAATAATCTATTATCAATTACTCAATCCTATAATTAGAATCGTTTATCAATCTCCTTGATTATCAAAATTTTCATTGTTTTTGTTCCAGTTATCTATCTACTTAATATCCAATTTTTCTTCATTTTTCATCCATCTCTTTAATATCCAATATTTATTCATCATTAATTGATAATCACAGTTGCAGCAATCAGCAAAGATCCAACCCATTTTTTCATTGTAGTGTTTAGAAAATAATCCACTGTTTTGATTACAAAATCGAGGTCAGTGAATAGAATCTCTAATTTTGCAATTTTTTGTTTCGATTCTTTATTCGTAAAATTGATTGTGTAATGAAAAAATATTTTTTTATCTTTTAGTAATTCACGGACTTTGAGAAATACTAAAAAGTAAATAAATTTTATTTTTTTATTATTAATTAGCTTGCAATATTTAAAAGTATGGACTTAAAATGTATTATTAGATAATTATACTAAAAGAGTTTATATAACTTATATTTTTGTTTTTTCATTGAGTCCCACTATAATGAAATTTATATTCCATGGTAAATTGAATTAGATGAATTCAATTTATGGAATAGGTTGAGCGTCATAGCAAATCGAATCAATTAGCATTTTATTAAATATCTAAATCGAAGCAACTAGATACGAATTATATAACGGGTACTCACCTTTGAGAAAAAAATTATTAAATATTACTCAAAATAATAATATTTTAAATATTAAATATTTAACTATCAACTCTAGCAATTCAAAAACTTTCATTAGATACGTTTATTTGTGCTTCTTAAAAATAAAAAATAAAAAATAGCAGCAAATTTTCAACATTTTTTATTTTTTTAATTTTCTTTTAGAATAAAAAAATGTACTAGTATGTATATTGTTATTAAATGACTGTTTTGGGCTTTCTCTCAACTTTTGAATTTTGTGGAACTTAATGGTTAAATCTTAATTAGTGTCACCAAATGCAGCAAGATGGTTATGTAGTGTAGATTAGTGTCAATGATGAGAACAAAGGAAAAACACTAATTATACGAAGTTTTATTTAGTATTTGAAAGTGATTTTACGAGTTCATTAAAAATAATAATTTTGTATGTCTAGCCATTTAATTTATAATATTTATTTTAATTTTTTTTATTATTTATTAATGAAGAGGACTGCTCAACTTGAAGAAGCTGATGATGAAGCTACAAAAATACAAAAGAGGAGATCGATGGAGTTCATAGATGGAAATGAAAGAAATACAAAGTTTGTTATGTTAAATAAAATATTTCTCATTTTTCTCTCATTCAATTTTCTGATTGTTCTCCTATTTTCACTTCTGATTTTTATTATAACGGATAATTAAAATATCAAGGAATACGTACTAATAATGTTAGGATTTGAGGAGAAAAATTGTTTGAATGTGATGATTAAATTTATTTGTCTTAATAAACTTAAAATCTGCAACTATTTTTGATGTTTGAACATTTAACATAAACCATTGTAATAAATTCTAGATTTTAATTTGCTACACAACTAGAAAATGGATTAGTACAGACATATTTAGTCTTTATTACAGACGGATTTTTGGTTACCGACGAAATTACCGACGGATTTTGTCCCTCTATAAAAGCCTCGTCGGAAATTATTTACCGACGGATTTTTTTCCGTCGGAAAATTACCGACGGATTTTTACTAGTTACCGATGGATTTTCCCTCTGTAAATTCTCCATCCATATCCCGAAAGTGACGAACTTTCCGACAGATTTTCCGTCTGTAATTACAAACAGATTTTTAGACGGATTTTCCGTCTGTAATTACAGACGGATTTTCAGATGGATTTTCCGTCTGTAATTATAGACGGATTTTTCGACGGATTTTCTGTCTGTAATTTAAACTTTGGAAAATCATCTCACACTCTAATTACAGACAGAAAATCCATCTGTAGTCAGTAAAGTAAAATAGATTTTTTTTATTTTTCTAATTACAAAATAAATATTTTAGATTTGTTTTCTAAATTTACTCCATAAAACACACTGAAAATTGAAAAAAAGAAAGCCAAAAATCACATAGATAAACATAATATTCATTACATGATACCTATAAAATTGGATGTTATTTTTCAACACCATTATCCAATATCTCACTTTCTCAATAAAAAGATACCCCAAAATTTCTTTTAAACTACAACAGAGAAGAGCAGGACTTTCAGCCTAAATTTTAAAACTATTTCCTCATGCTCTCTTTAAAGTTTAAACTCTCCAATCTAATCTGAGTTACATGATTCTTCACTCCATGGTAGACTCTTGTGTGGCTGAAACTTGAGAGTATTTGTTCATCTACTTCTTCTTCTTTGATTTGTTTGCATTGGACTGAGCATGTGCAGTTCCTGGTGTCAAAAAACAGGACATGGACAGATTTTAGAAGCCTAGCAATGTTTTATAGGATTAAGAAAAAGTGAAGGAGGATAACTTATTATCATATCATCAACTTAAAGTTACCAATCCATTTAATATTGGATTACTTTTGAAAAAATAGAGAGATTGTTAATACCTTAGATAGGTGTTGTATTTGACCATGGATCCATAGCCCCAGGAGGACGAAGAGGGCAATTCCAAGAGTAACAAGGAAGACAGATTCCATGCTAAGAAAGCCACCGGCCTCGGCAACTTCAATGGTGCCGTTAAAGAAGGAAAATTTTTTTTGGTAGACTCAAAAAAATCTTCAATAAGAACAAATAATTGTTTTTACACTCTTCCATTATATTAACCTTTTCATAATCACTTGCTCTCTAAACTCCGTCAAAGGAATCAGAGCTGCAAATATAACCAAACGAAATCAGATTAGATCAATAACACAGGATGGCCATTCTTGTCCCTGATTTCCAACTTCAGAGTTACTGGTTGAAATTCCCAGTTTATTTCAATAGCTCCAAAGTTTAAAATGTGAAAATCTAGGCGAACAAGGTTTATAAGTGATCGATTCTAAATTCATCATATAAATTCTGTGCATGGCGTATGCGGCGTATCCACCACGAGTATCCTTCTTTTTCCATGGCATTCCAATCATACAAAGGACTTCTCATTAAAATATGAAAATTTTAAAAAATAAGAAATCAGAGACCCAAATGAGAAAGGAGGCCTTACAATGTACTATGACATGTTAGCAATTATTACAATATTACGATGGAGAAGATGGGGAAATTTTCTTAAAAAGGTTTATAAAAAGAATCAATCAGGATATTGTCATAGGTGGTTAAAGAGTTATGGAAAGAGAAGAGGAACAAAAATAACATAGTCATGGGGAATGGTTGTTAAAATTGCCACATAACTTCAACAACAACAAAAAGTTCAACTAGTAAATTTATGGCAAAATATTTATCCTGGGATTAAGATCAAATCTGCTTCACAGCTGACCAGTTTCACAGAATGCATTGGGTGGAACTCCACTAACTAAAAGAGAAAAACCGCAAGTATAGAAACTTATCAGTAAGTATAGAAAATTCAGTTATATATTGACATTTATATATAATAATAGTCAATATATAAGGGCTTAATATAGATTAGTAACTTCAACTTCTGTAATATTATATATCGTATTAAAAACTAAACCCAGTCCCAAATCAGTTTAGTTACTAATTCATCAACGTAATGGTAGGAGAAAAAAATAACAAAAGCATCTAAATAAAGTAGTTTAAGCCTTTAAGGACTAAGGAGTACCCTTTGCCTCATTTATTATTTGATTTGAAACCACATGAATGTATTAGTATATGAAATTCACACCGAAGAATCGAAGGATAAGCATGTGGAGCCTGCAAGCAATGAATTGTTGGGACCCCTTGTTTATGAGGGTTGGGGCCCGATAATAAATAGAAAATATAGAAAGAAAAAAATAAAACTTAAAGAGCTTTTTTAAAATAGTTAAAGTAAACAAAAAAAATATGTGAAACTTTACAAGATTGAAGTAAATACTAGTATGAAATACTAAGCAAGAAACTGAGAAACCAATATGGTGGTAGATATGTAAAGTGTAAATTGTAAACTGTCCACAAAATATACAATATTAGTCTCTAATAACTTTAAGGTAATCAATCAATCACTGAAACCATGGAACTCAAACTAAAGGCAAGATATATGAACCTTAACCATGGAACTGATATATATATGATGTACACCTCATTTTCAGTAAAATTAAGTCCACCTCAAAGATATTTTTAAACTGCTATGCTCTACCGTAATTTTTTGTGGATAACTTAATTTTGGTTTAATATATAATACATCCCAATAGAGAATGATCATACTTATTTAATTTATTTCGTTCAACTTGAATGCCATGAGGCTGATATTGACAAGTTTTCATATAAAAAATAGGAATTTGCAAACATTGCTATATGAAAAAAAATTATAAACAACATAAACATGCTAAAAAAATAACATAGCATACACATATCAATTTGAGCTTGCCTCCTTCCAAATGGCAACGCTATCTTATATCTCCTCTGCTTTTGATCATTTCTTCATTTCCAAATTTAGAATTATTGTCCTTCCTATAAGAGCCTCTTGTTTTATTTATATCACTTCTTATATACACTTTTTTTTTTATATATATATCGCACTTGCATATGTATATATGGCCAAATTACATATTAATAAGTATTCTAGGCATGTACATACCCAAATTACTTATTTTCACTCTAAAACAATATCTACATTTCCGTAGTGCTTAGAATGCACCCTTGGAACTAACAAATAACAACTTACTTTAACGCATTTTTAATAAAAAAAGAAAATAAAATAAAGCAGCAACAACACAACTATGTTTATCAACCAAGATATATCAGTTCCATGGTTAAGGTTCATTCAACAGAGGACCAAATGAAATAGAGTAAGAATCAAGAAGAGCCATATATCAATGCATCATAGTCCCAAAAATAATAGCAAATAGAGAGTAAAGAGCAAGATGAAACAAGAAACATACATTGAATATGAGATTTTTGTTGGTAGCTTCCCAAGCTAAGCCACCTCTGAAGTGTATGTTCCAAAGCAAGACCATGACAATAGCAGCCACCGCTAGAAGGTGAGCCACAAAGGTAAATGGAAGAGCAGGAACTCCCAACCCCATCTTCTTCAATTTTTCTCCTTTTATCTCCCAATCTGAGAAGTAAGAACTCAAGTGAAGTAATAACTGATAAGCTTGAGCTGGAGATTGGAAGCACCCATACTATAACTGAAGTTTCTATACTTACTGACTTACTAACTCCACTAACTGACAATTAGAATCTGACTATAACAACATATATGAGAAAAAGAACCACCAGTTAATAGAACCTAAAAGGAAAAATAGCTTATCAGTGAGATGGAGAGTGCCACCAAACGACTGGCTGAAGATCAATATTGATGCAACATTCTAATTATGTTTAAGGATGAAAAATGGTGAAAATTTTCACTTGAAAATTTCATTATCAATATCTTCTATATAAAACTATAGCTGAAAAGAAAATTAAATGCTATTGGTAAAAGGAACAGCAGCGTAGTAAATTCACCAACTCTTGAAATGTGGAGGTCAGATTCCCTAGATTTAAGCTCCAAGGGAAGGAAAGATGACTAAAAAGTATTTGCAGAAGTTAGATCACCTGTCTACCAAGGGAAGGAATTTCAAGAAGGATTGTCTTAACAACTTGTGTATCCAGTAGCATCTGCAAAAGTATCACTTTGTTAGCTCGTTTTTATAAGGTTTCAAGTGTTCCACAGAAAAAAAAAGTTTCAAACTCCTTTATGTATCCTGTACTCTAGATAAAAATGTTCAAAATTGTTGAGAATAAAAGCCATCTTACATTTACAAACCTATCAAAAATATGCTTTAACTTTACTCTTGATGTAACCAAAAGGAAATAAAAACCAATTAAAAAAAGCGGCCAGTGCTTGTTGAGCGCCCGTTTCTGATATTTGCTTGCATTTGAAAATGTTAGAATAGAAGCGCGGACCAAGAGATGATGCAAGCTGCAGATAATAAATGGGAAATAAATGTAAACATTCAACTTGCATTATTAATTAGCAACATTGAGTATTTACCATCTAATTTAGTCCCTTACAACATCTGCAAGAAAAAAGCTATATAAAACAGAAAAGCATTCAAAGAATATTTTATTTATTATTAATTATAAGTTTATAACTAGCATGCCAGAAAAGAAAATGTCCTTAACCCCAAGGTTGACATAAAAAATCTTAACTCAATGTATCAAATTGATCTATATTTTCAAAGTCTTCATAGGAAAATAACTCATTCTGTATGTTAAAGACATAAGTACCTTATTATCAATGAACTCATCTACCATCAACAAAAATATTCATGAAAAGCATGTTCAGACATAAATTAAGAGCATGTGAAAGTGTTAGGTTAGGCTTAAGTGACATAAAAAATATTCATCCAACCTTGATTAGCTCTGCTCTTCTTTCAGGATCAATCCCAGCCACACCAAATATCATCTTTTCAGCAGAAACATCCTTTTATATTGCGACCTCATAGCCCGCGAAAGCAACATCTCATCTCTACTGCACCCATACCCACAATGAACAAGAAGTAAAAGAATTAATTACTAAATCTTAAAATTCTAAAAAAAAAATCCAGAAATAATCAAACAATAAATAAATAAACAAATAATAACTATGATTGTAAATCATTAAGAGCTTGAAGAAGAAAAAACTGACCTCCAATTAAATCACAATCCTAGGGTTTATCAATCCCAGCTACTGCATGCACCATCAAATTTCTTCAAAATTCAAACAAAAGTATGGATAATTGTAATTGTTATCTCCTGCTGCTACTATTTCATGTTTCAATGACAGGAAAAGCATTATTATATATAAAACCCAAAGTAGTAGTACTCTTTACTACAATGTTATCCATATTGTATGAAAATTAGAAAAAACCTCATAACAACAACAAAATACATCAACAAAATACAACAAAAACCTCACAGCACCTCCTTCTGATTAGGGTTACCTGCACGGCTGAGGCGAGATCGAAGAGAAAAACACATCAACTGAGCAACACACGAGCGAGAAATGCACTTGTGATTTCTGTGAGAATAGCTTTGATCAAGAAATTAATGAAACAAGTAGCGCATAAATTCGAATAAGAGAAAGGAGAATGCGAATCTCAGAAAGAGATAGAAAAATGGAAGACGTACGGTTTGAAAATCTCAAGGGGCGACACCGGGAAGGTAGAAAGAGTGAACGCAGGAGAAGGTGAAGAGGACGAGGACGGAGGCGACAAAGACGGTGGCGGAGAAATGCATATTAGGGTTCGAAGGGGAATCAGCAACACACAGAGAAGAGCCGGGAAGGGGTGTGACAGAGTTTCGCGGCGATGGAAGTTCAGTGCAATGGAGGTTCGGTGCGATGGCGGCACAAGGTAAGACGGCGGTGCAAGGCTGAGACGCACTAACGATAGAGCATTTGGAGGGGATGGGCGTGGAGGTGCTACGGGGAAGAGACACGGGAAATGAGGAAGAGCTCATTTGATCAAATCTTTATTTTGATATTTCTGACGGAATATTTTAAATTACAGACGGATTTTTTGTCTGTAATAATTTAATAAAATGTAGTGTTTTGTCTATTTAATTACAGACAGATTTTCCGTCTGTAATCATTTTCTACAAAAAAAAAATTAATTTTACCGACAAAATTATCGACAGATTCTGTTTTCCGTCTGTAATTTATGCTAATTCATTTTTTTTATTTTCCGACAAAAAATCTCTCTGAAATTCCGTCTGTATTTCCGTGGGATAAAATCCATCGGAAATATCCGTCTGTAATAACTAGTTTTCTAGTAGTGTTAGTTTGCATTTGACAATTTCAGTCATATTTACAGCAAGAATATTATAGCTACGGCAAATAGATTTCGTTTAATCACTATTAGTTGAAATCTCTTCTGATTTTGGACCTTAATAAGTTTAAAATACGTCTTACAAATATAAATAAGAGGATTTAAGAAAAAAAAATTATTTCTCTGAAAGATCCTTTATCAAACTAGTTTAAATTTTAAATACATGGAAATATATAAATAGAATGCAAACAAATAAAAAAATAAAAAAAAATCTTTTTTCTAAAACATTAATTGTATAAAATAAAATATAATTTATAAGACATAATATTTGTATGACATTGTTGTTGAAATAATAAATGAAAATGACATTACTTTATCATAAAAATATGAGTTCTTTTAAACTAAGATATTTATATAGTGCATAGAATTAGAGAAAAATTGTAAAGCCACAAAGTAGAAAATATCTATTTAAGAAGTCATTGAAAAATAACTAAAGAAGTACATCCATCAAACCTAACAAATAAATACTCAATAACTAAAGTATTATAATATATCTATATTACTAATATTATCTTTACATCTCATGATTTGTGTACATATTCTAAAATTCATTGGCTGCCGCTATAATTTGTGACTTCTTCTAGTTGATCTAACTCTTGAATAAATGCACAGCGGTTATCATGCGAATATCATGATCCTCAAGCTGCAATTTAATTATTACAAATTAGTACCACAAAATGGAGTATAAATATTAGAGATTTATTTTAGCTGCTCACCTTATTATTACCCTTTGGTTTAAACTTAAAAGTCATATCTATCTATTTCATTACCAAAATTTGTCTGTCTTGACGCTGTCTTATCTCAGCAAATTATCCCTCAATGTATAATTTTATGCTTCGCAATTCATCCATCAAATCTCGCATTGTTGGCAAAGGAGGCGGTGGTGGTGGGGATTCTTGGGATTGTGCTTGCACCTCAGGGTCTTGTGCTTGTCCTTGTACCTAAGGTTCTTGGGCAGTCGGATCTCTTCCCATCTGTCTTAGAGTGCTGTCATCAATCTTGGCTACATTACTCAAGACGATACTTTTCTCTTCACTCAAGTCAATTCCAAGCCATTTGAAAATCTTGGTCCATTGGCAAGCATATAAACCAACACTTGATTTTTCTCTCTTTATTTCAAACATATGATGAACCATAAAATAAGGCCATTTTATCTCCTTTCCGGTCATCATAGCCCAAAGCACTAGAATATCTTCGTTAAACAAGATTCCATGATTATGTTTTCTTGGAATCAACACGTATAAAAACAAATACATCAATATACGATGCTTATTACCCAAACCACTACAACTTATATTACCTCTAGCATCCATGTGTGGATCCTCATACTGCGGACTCTGCAAACTAATCAATCTTTCATATTCACCCCATTCCTCATCTGTCGGAATACCTCCAGTAAAATTTTCCCTGTGATAAACTAAATTCCATTGTTCAGCTAATTGTTCCAAAGTAACTCTATAATGTCGTGACCCTAAATCAAACTCAATCAGCGACATTATTACTTCCTCATTCTCTTCATCACTTTCAGGAACAACATAATTTAAAGTACTATAAACAGCCCTAACCAAGTGAGGATAATATTCATCCTTAGTTTGTACAAAATAAGTCAAGTGTTGTGTTTACAAAGCATTCCAGAACAAATTATAATGTCTACCATGAATGAAATTGGCTGTTATATACCTGGGAAGAACAATCGCCCTTGACTTGAACTTCTCCACATGGTTGTTCAATGCCTTTGGAGACAACATCCACCTTGCCATGTAATGGGATGAAGAAACTAGTCTGGTGGATGCAGAACTTTCACCTTCAACTCTAGCTCTCTTTGCGTTTTTAGTTCTGGCTATTTTGGGATATTAGTTTGGTGGGTTTTGTAGAGATTTGGATAAGGATTAATATATATGTAGTTTGGAGTGGGTGTTGATGAGATTGGAGAAGATAAAGAGAGAAATTTTCTAAATTTAGAGAGAGAAGAGAGGTTATGCAGAAATGGAGTTATATTTAAAAAAGGAGGGATACCAATCGATTGAATGCAGAAGAAAACCGACACATTTTAATCGATTGTATTATCAGACCAATCGATTGAATTTGAAAACACCATTAATCACGTAAAAACTTCGGTCGATTATATTATCATACCAATCAATTAAATTTTGATATATCATTCTAATAGCGTAAGTCAATCGATTGGGTAACACAACCAATCGATTGAATTGTGAGACCTCACGTTGCTTTGAAGACTTCAATTGATTGAATAAGAAAAAGCACACATGTCTTGCAAAAATCAATCGATTGTGTATCAATTCCAATCGATTGAATTATGGGAAACCTGAAATTCAATCGATTATTTTGTGAATCCAATCGATTGATTTTCTAAGAAACACGATTTCACAACCGTATACGGATGTAACAAATCAAAGATAAAATTTTAATCAATTAGGATCGCCAAAAAGATTATTACGATTAATGAAAGATCTAATTTATTATTGTTTTTGTTTTTGATTATTAATGAACATGATAGATAAATGATAAAATAATAATTTATGAAATAAAAAATAGATTTTATAATTAAATAATATATAAAAGATTAATTTGTAATTAAAATTACATATGGACTATTTAGCAGTTATTAAAAAACTTAAAAAATATATTTTGTAATGGGACCATTTAAAGTATGTAATGGCGCTTAAAAACACATATTTTGTAATCCAAGGTCCTATGTATGTAATGGCGCTTAAAGACATGCACAATTCGATACTCCATGGAATTATACAAATACCCAAATGCATAAATTGAAACAGCATGACGGTAGTGTTTTTTGGACTCATCAAATACATATTTCATCTTTCCAGTGAGTGAATTCCATATGAGAAGCCTTAAGTCCTCCTTGAGATAATTTTATACAAAAAACTCCATGGTCTGAGCCAATAAGTGAGTAAAAACCAAGTTGGTTGATCACAATTGGGAGGTTGAGCTGCAAGTGCACTCCATCATTTACATCAGCACGAATGAACCATTGAGAATTTTCGTCTACTGGAGGGTTCCCAACACCAACAATGACATTGATATTTTGGCCCCTTTGTTCAGTCTAGTTCTACTTCACAAAGTATGGTGTGTTAAGCCTGAAATTTCAAGACTTGTTGAGTGTCCTGCATCTGCCAACCGTTTTAAGATCAGCCTTAGTTAAGATCTTCCACACTAAGTCATCACCAAGATATGATAACGATTTTTTTTGGAGAAATGTCACTCATTTGTGAAATGCAGCTTGTAAATTTCTTAGTGAAGTTTCTAAGTAGAGAGGAGTGTTTATGTTTTGTGCTTGTGTCCATTAGATTGAATGCCGTTTATATATAGAATGATAGGAGGTGTATTTCATGCAATCCTAGATCTAATTTGAAGGGTTTATACTACTTCATAATACATATATTCCTTTTTTTATTTACATTGTAGTTGATTGGTCTATAATAACAATGAGCATTTACATGCATCGATACTTGCATCACATCTATACGGTGATTTTCAAATACCCATGGCTTTGCTTTTGTTATAATCTTTCGCAGCTTTGTTTATATGTTTGTTAACCTAAAACATGAAATAGGTTAAGTGATGTGATATAACACCTGGTTTGCACATTTAACCAAGACCATATACACATTGCCATTTGCTAATTCTCCCTATATAGCTGTGACTTTTTTTCTTAATTATTAATTGTCACTTTTAACCTATAAAGCTATAAAAATAATTGTTTAATAGACCATATGTGTAGTTGATGAGCGAATTCTTTGATGGTATAGAATTTCTCTTATAGAAATAAGAACTTCATTGTAAGTATAGTTTTACACCAACAAACAATCCTCCCAATAAAAAATTTGATTGTCACAAATAACAAACCCCAAATAAGAATTAACCGAAGTATTTAAACTCCAGGTCGTCTCACAAGGAATTGCAATGAAATGAATGATTATTGGCTATGAAGGAACAAAGGGGTTTGATTTTTATATTTTTGAAAAAAAATTAAATGATAAGAAAGTAAAATAACAAGAACTAATAAAATAAGGGAAAAGAACTCTTGGCTAGACATAGGTAATTGAGATCACCATCCTTGTCTACAAACCAAATATTGATAATTATGAGGAACCAAGCTCATTAAGTCTACTTCCAAAAGCCTTAAGTACGTAATATCTACTCCTAGACTTGAAGTACGTCAAATGGCTTTGATCACATCAACCCATAAGTCCCAACCTATCTACTAATTAGATTAGTAGTGGGTTAGTGACAATGGGTATTAAATTGATCACCAAGGGTTCTCAAATCACCAATTCAATGAGACCCAATGACTCAAGGTCACTCAATTCCCTTAGCCTAAGCCAAGAGTAAAGAAAACTACTCAAAAACTAATGAAAGCATTTTATCAAACACCTAGTGTGCAAGAAAAGTAAACATCACAAAATGCAAGAATTAAAGAAATCCATGACTAATATAAGCAAGAATTTAACAATAACAATCAAGATCAACATAAAAGAAACATAGAAACATGAAATTACATTAAAAGGAAATTAGATCCAACAATGGTTCATCAACATAAAAGTAACAAATAAGGGAAATGAACAAGTAAAACTAGAAGAGCAAAGATGTAATACAAGAAATTAAGAAGGAAAACTAAATCAAGACAAGAATTGAAAATTAGATTTGAGAAAATTAAACCTAAACTACCCTAAATTCTAGAGAGAAGGAAGAGCTTCTCTCTCTAGAATTCTAACTTAAAACATGATGAAAACTCTACTATGACTACTTGGTTTATTCCCCCATAGTCCTTGGGTTCAATAGCATCAGAAATGAGTTGGATTGGGCCCAAAATGAGCTACAAATCGCTGGCCACAATTTCACTTTAGTGAATCATGCTGATCCATCAGCGTGTACGGGTACAGTGCATGTATGCATCCCTATACGTCAGGCAACTATAACAAATTTTATATCATTTTGAAGCCCTGAATGTTAGCTTTCCAACACAACTAGAACCGCCTCATTTGGATCTCTGTAGCTCAAGTTATGGTCAATTGAGTGCGAAGAGGTCATGCTTGACAGCTTTGCGGTTCCTTCATTTCTTCATGAGTTCTCCCACTTTGCATGCTTTTCTCCTCACTTCCAATCTTTGCCTTCTAAACCTGAAATCACTTAAAAAATATATCAATGCATCAAATGGAATTAAAGTGAATTAAATTTAGTGATTTTAAGGCCTAAAAAGCATGTTTTCACACTCAAGCACAAATTTAGGGAGAATTACAAAACCATGCTATTTCATTAAATAAATGTGAGAAAAGTTGATAAAATCCCCTAAATTAAGCATAAGATAAACCATAAAATTGAGGTTTATCAGTAGTCTCCAAAAAACTACATATAGTGGTTAGTAACTATGCTCCTCCTTGCACACTTTTGTGCAATGTGCTTTGAGTTGACTAAAGACACGAAAGACTGATTATATGTATAAACAAAACCTGCAAAATCAGCTTTCAATATATACATATTTGAATGCTTAGAAAAGTAAAAAAACTTTTTGGCTAATTGGTGCATGAAATTACAATCACACTTTTGCAACTCCGCACAACTAACTAGCAAGTGCACTGGGTCGTCCAAGTAATACCTTACGTGAGTAAGGGTCGATCCCACGGAGATTGTCGGCTTGAAGCAAGCTATGGTTATATTGTAATTCTTAGTCAGGATATCAGTAATGATTCTTAGTTTTAATGGTAAAAAGTAAAAGAACATGAAATAAATACTTGTTATGCAGTAATGAAGAACATGTTGTGGTTTTGGAGATGCTTTATCTTCTGAATCTCTGCTTTCCTACTGTCTTCTTCTTCATGCACATAAGGCTCCTTCCATGGCAAGCTTTATGTTGGGCATCACCGTTGTCAATGGCTACTTCCCGTCCTCTTAGTGAAAATGTTCCAAATGCGCTGTCACCGCACGGCTAATCAGCTGTTGGTTCTTGATCATGTTGGAATAGGATCCATTGATCCTTTTGCGTCTGTCACACGCCCAACACTCGCGAGTTTGAAGCTCGTCATGGTCATCCCTTCCCAGATCCTACTCAGAATGCCACAGACAAGGTTTAGACTTTCTGGATCTTAGGAATGGCCACCAGTAATTCTAGCCTATACCACGAAGGTTCCAATCTTAGATTAGAAACCCAAGAGATACACATTCAAGCTTGATTGCATGTAGAACAGAGGTGGTTGTCAGGCACGCGTTCATAGGTGAGAATGATGATGATTGTCATGGATCATCACATTCATCAGGTTGAAGTGCGAATGAATATCTTAGAATAGAAGCAAGCATGATAGAATGGAAAACAGTAGTAATTGCATTAATTCATGAAGAACAGCAGAGCTCCTCACCCCCAACAATGGGGTTTAGATACTCATGCCGTAGAAAATACAATATGAAACGTGTAGAATGTCATGAAGTACAAAATGAATCACTAAAAGTGGTTTTTATAATCAACTAGTGACCTAGGGTTATAGAAAATGAGTAAGCTCGGGTGTTTAGTGTAAAAATCCACTCTCGGGGCCCACTTGGTGTGTGCTTGGGATGAGCATTGAAGCTTTCATGTGTAGAGACTTTTCTTGGAGTTAAACGCCAGCTTTTATGCCAGTTCTGGCGTTTTGAAGCCAGAATTTCTATGCTGACTTGGAACGCCAGTTTGGGCCATCAAATCTCAGAAAAAGTATAGACTATTATATATTGCTGGAAAGCCCAGGATGTCTACTTTCCAACGCAATTGAGAGCGCGCAAATTGAGTATCTGTAGCTCCAGAAAATCTACTTCGAATGCAGGGAGGTCAGAATCCAACAACATCTGCAGCCCTTTTTCAGCCTCTGAATCAAATTTTTGCTCAGGTCCCTCAATTTCAGCCAGAAAATACCTGAAATCACAGAAAAATACACAAACTCATAGTAAAGTCTAGAAATATGATTTTTGAATAAAAACTAATAAAAACATAATAAAAACTAACTAAAATATACTAAAAACATACTAAAAACAATGCCAAAAAGCGTATAAATTATCCGCTCATCACAACACCAAACTTAAATTGTTGCTTGTCCCCAAGCAACTAAAAGTCAAATAGGATAAAAAGAAGAGAATATACAATGAATTCCAAAAACATCTATGAAGATCAGTATTAATTAGATGAGCGGGGCTTTTAGCTTTTTGCTTCTGAACAGTTTTGGCATCTCACTTTATCCTTTGAAGTTCAGAATGATTGGCATCTATAGGAACTCAGAATTCAGATAGTGTTATTGATTCTCCTAGTTCAGTATGTTGATTCTTGAACACAGCTGCTTTTTGAGTCTTGGCCGTGACCCTAAGCATTTTGTTTTCCGGTATTACCACCGGATACATAAATGCCACAGACACATAACTGGGTGAACCTTTTCAGATTGTGACTCAGCTTTGTTAGAGTCCCCAATTAGAGGTGTCCAGAGCTCTTAAGCACACTCTTTTTACTTTTGGACCACGACTTTAACCGCTCAGTCTCAAGTTTTCACTTGACACCTTCACGCCACAAGCACATGGTTAGGGACAGCTTGGTTTAGCCGCTTAGGCTAGGATTTTATTCCTGTGGGCCCTCCTATCCACTGATGCTCAAAGCCTTGGATCCTTTTTTATTTTACCCTTGCCTTTTGGTTTAAAGGGCTATTGGCTTTTTCTGGTTGCTTTTTCTTTTTTTTTCTTTTTCTTTTTTTTTTCTTCTTTTTTTTTTGCCATTTTTTTTCTGCAAGCTATTCACTGCTTTTTCTTGCTTCAAGAATCATTTTTATGATTTTTTAGATTATCAAAAACATTTCTCCTTTTCCATTATTCTTTCAAGAGCCAACAATTTTAACATTCATGAACAACAAATTCAAAAAATATGCACTGTTCAAGCATTCATTCAGAAAACAAATAATACTGCCACCACATCAAAATAATTAATCTGTTTTAAAATTCGAAATTCATGTACTTCTTTTTCTTTCTGCAATTAAAACACTTTTTATTTAAGAAAGATGATGGATTCATAGGACATTCATAGCTTTAAGGCATAGACACTAAGACACTAATGATCATGTAATAAAGACACAAACATAGATAAACATAAAGCATAAAAATTTGAAAACAGAAAATAAAGAACAAGGAAATTAAAGAACGGGTCCACCTTAGTGATGGCGGCTAGTTCTTCCTCTTGAAGATCTTATGGAGTGCTTGAGCTCCTCAATGTCTCTTCCTTGCCTTTGTTGCTCCTCTCTCATGATTCTTTGATCTTCTCTAATTTCATGGAGGAGGATAAAATGCTCTTGGTGTTTCACCCTTAGTTATCCCATATTGGAACTTAATTCTCCTAGAGAGGTGTTAATTTGCTCCCAATAATTTTGTGGAGGAAAATGCATCCCTTGAGATGAATCTCTCCATCTCCCATGACTCGGAGGTGGAAGCTTTTGCCTTCCCTTTCCTCTTTCTAGAGGTTTCTCCGGCCTTAGGTGCCATAAATGGTTATAGAAAAATAAAAAGCAACACTTTTACCACACCAAACTTAGAAGGTTTGCTCGTCCTCGAGCAAAAGAAGAAGGAAGAGGATAGAGGAAGAAAAAATAGAGGAGATGGAGGGGGGTTAGTGTTTCGGCCAAGGGGGAGAAGTTTGGGAGGGAAATTGGTTTAAATTTGAATGGTGAGGTAGGTGGGGTTTATGATGGATGGATATGGATTGGTGAAGGGTATTTGGGGAAGAGTATTATGAAAAGGTGTGAAGAAGAGAGAGAGTGAGTTGAGATTGGTGGGGATCCTGTGGGGTCAACAGATCCTGAGGTGTCAAGGATTTCTCATCCCTGCACCAATTAGGCTTGCAAAACGCCCTTTGCTGCCAATCCTGGCGTTTAACGCCAGTCTGGTGCCCATTTCTGGCGTTAAACGCCCAAAATGGTGCCAGACTGGGCGTTTAACGCCCATTCTGCTGCCCTTACTGGCGTTTGAACGCCAGTAAGCTCCTCCTCCAGGGTGTGTTATTTTTAATGCTGTTTTTCATTCTGTTTTTGCTTTTTCATTTATTTTTGTGACTCCACATGATCACCAAGCTAAAGAAAAATATAAAATAACAATGGAAAATAAATATATATGATTAAAGAACATTGGGTTGCCTCCCAATAACCGCTTCTTTATTGTCTTTAGCTGGACCTTGACTGAGCTTTATTCTAGTCTCAGTTTTGAGCATTCTTGCTCAAAATTGCTTTCAAGATAATGTTTGATTCTCTGTCCATTAACAATGAACTTTTTGTCAGAGTCAATATCCTGAAGCTCAACATATCCATATGGTGATACACTTGTAATCACATATGGTCCCCTCCACCGGGATTTCAATTTCCCGGAAAATAGTCTGAGCCTAGAGTTAAATAGCAGAACCTTCTGTCTTGGTTCAAAGACTCTAGATGACAGTTTCTTGTCATGCCACTTTTTTTCTTTTTCCTTATAAATTTTTGCATTTTCAAAAGCATTGAGTCTGAACTCCTCTAGCTCATTTAGCTGGAGCAATCTTTTCTCACCAGCTAACTTAGCATCCAGGTTTAGGAATCTAGTTGCCCAGTAGGCTTTATGTTCCAGTTCCACGGGCAGATGACAGGCCTTGCCATACACAAGCTGGTATGGAGAGGTTCCTATAGGAGTCTTGAATGCTGTTCTGTATGCTCACAGAGCATCATCCAAGCTCTTTGCCCAATCCTTTCTACGGATAATTATAGTCCGTTCCAGGATTCTTTATTGCTCTCTATTAGAGACTTCAGCCTGCCCATTTGTCCGTGGATGCTACGGAGTTGCTACTTTGTGACTAATTCCATATCGGACCATAGCAGAGTAAAGCTGTTTATTGCAGAAATGGGTGCCCCCATCACTAATTAGTACTCTGGGAACACCAAATCTGCTGAAAATATGTTTTTGAAGGAACTTCATCACAGTCTTGGTATTATTAGTGGGTGTGGCAATTAACTCCACCCATTTAGATACGTAGTCTACTGCCACTAGAATGTAAGTGTTTGAGTATGATGGTGGGAAAGGACCCATGAAGTCAATACCCCATACATCAAACAACTCAATCTCTAAGAGCCCTTGTTGAGGCATGGCGTAACCATGAGGTAAGTTGCCAGCTCTTTGGCAACTGTCACAGTTACGCACAAACTCTCGGACATCTCTATAGAGAGTAGGCCAGTAGAAGCCACATTGGAGAACTTTAGTGGCTGTGCGCTCACTTCCGAAATGTCCTCCATACTGTGATCCATGGCAATGCCACAGGATCTTCTGTGCCTCTTCTCTAGGGATGCATCTACGGATCATTCCGTCTGCACATCTCTTAAAGAGATATGGTTCATCCCACAAGTAGTACTTTGCATCAGAAATTAGTTTTTTCTTTTGCACCCTGCTGTACTCCTGGGGTATGAACCTCACAACTTTATAATTTGCAATATCTGCAAACTATGGTGCTTCCTGAATGGCAAAGAGTTGCTCATCTGGAAAGGTCTCAGAGATCTCAGTAGAAGGGAGGGACGCCCCAACTACTGGTTCTATCCGGGACAGGTGATCAGCTACCTGGTTCTTTGTCCCTTTTCTGTCTCTTATTTCTATATCAAACTCTTGCAGAAGCAACACCCATCTTATGAGCCTGGGTTTTGAATCCTACTTTATGAGTAAATATTTAAGAGCAGCATGGTCAGTGTACACAATTACTTTTGATCCTACTAAATAGGATCTAAACTTGTCAATGGCATAAACCACTGCTAGCAGCTCTTTTTCTGTGGTTGTGTAATTCTTCCGTGTGTCATTTAGAACATGAATGGCATAGTAAATGACGTGCAGAAGCTTGTTATGCCTCTGTCCCAACACTGCACCAATGGCATGGTCACTGGCATCACACATTAGTTCGAATGGTAATGTCCAGTCTGGAGCAGAGATGACTGGTATTGTGACCAGCTTAGCTTTCAGGGTTTCAAACGCTTGCAAACACTCTGTGTCAAACACAAATATTGTGTCAGCAGCTAGCAGGTTGCTTAGAGGTTTTGCAATTTTTGAAAAATCCTTTATGAACCTCCTATAGAATCCTGCATGCCCCAAAAAGCTTCTGATTGCCTTAACATTGGCAGGTGGTGGTAATTTTTCAATCACCTCTACCTTGGCTTGATCCATCTCTATTCCCTTGCTTGAAATTTTGTGCCCAAGGACAATTCCTTCAGTCACCATAAAGTGACATTTTTCCTAGTTTAAGACCAGGTTAGTCTCTTAGCACCTTTTCAGGACAAGTGATAGATGATCAAGACAGGAGCTGAATGAGTCTCCAAATACTGAGAAGTCATCCATGAAGACTTCCAGGAACTTCTCTACCATATCAGAGAAGATAGAGAGCATGCACCTCTGAAAGGTTGCAGGTGCATTGCACAGACCAAAAGGCATTCTTCTGTAAGCAAATACTCTAGATGGACATGTGAATGCTGTTTTCTCTTGGTCTTGAGGATCCACTGTAATTTGGTTGTAGCGTGAATAGCCATCCAAAAAGCAGTAGTATTCATGGCCTGCTAGTCTCTCTAGCATCTGGTCTATGAATGGTAAAGGAAAATGATCATTTCTGGTGGCTGTATTGAGCCTTCTGTAGTCAATACACATACGCCACCCTGTAACTGTTCTTGTAGGAACCAGTTCATTCTTTTCATTATGAACCACTGTCATGCCTCCCTTATTGGGGACAACGTGGACATGACTCACCCAGGGGCTATAAGAAATAGGATAAATAATCCCAGCCTCTAGTAACTTAGTGACCTCTTTTTGCACCACCTCCTTCATGGCTGGATTTAGCCGCCTTTGTGGTTGAACCACTGGCTTAGCATCATCCTCCAATAGGATCTTGTGCATGCATCTTACTGGGCTAATGCCCTTAAGATCACTTATGGACCACCCAAGAGCTGTCTTGTGTGTCCTTAGCACTTGAATTAGTGCTTTCTCTTCTTGTGGATTTAAAGCAGAGCTTATGATCACTGGAAAAGTGTCACCTTCTCCCAGAAATGCATATTTCAGGGATGGTGGTAGTGGTTTGAGCTCGGGTTTAGGAGGTTTCTTCTCTTCCTGAGGGATTTTCAGAGGTTCTTTTATTTCCTCTGATTCCTCCAGATCAGGCTGAACATCTTTAAAGATGTCCTCTAGCTCTGATTCGAGACTTTCAGTCATATTGATCTCTTCCACCAAAGAGTCAATGATATCAGCGCTCATGCAGTCATTTGATGTGTCTGGATGCTGCATAGCTTTGACAGCATTTAACTTGAACTCATCCTCATTGACTCTCAGGGTCACTTCCCCTTTTTGTACATCAATAAGAGTTCGTCCAGTTGCTAGAAAAGGTCTCCTAGAATGAGAGTTGCACTCTTGTGCTCCTCTATTTCCAGCACTACAAAGTCAGTGGGAAAGGCAAATGGCCCAACCTTGACAATCATGTCCTCAATTATACCTGATGGATATTTAATGGAGCCATCAGCAAGTTGAAGACATATCTGGGTTAGTTTGACTTCTTCAGTCAAGCCAAGCTTTCTAATAGTGGATGCAGGTATTAGGTTGATACTTGCTCCAAGGTCACATAGAGCTGTCTTGGTACAAGCACCCTCTAATGCGCATGGTATTATAAAGCTTCTTGGATCTTGAAGCTTCTCTGGTAAGCTTTTCAGATTGACTGCACTGCATTCTTCAGTGAGAAACACTTTTTCAGTTTCTCTCCAATCCTTCTTATGCCTTAAGATCTCTTTCATGAACTTAGCATAAGAGGGTATTTGCTCAAGTGCCTCTGCAAATGGGATCTTTATCTCACGAGTCCTGAGATAGTCTGCAAAGCGGGAAAATTGTTTATCCTGCTTCGCTTGGCGGAGTTTCTGAGGATCAGGCATCTTGGTTTTATATTCTTCAACCTTAGTTGCTGTAGGTTTATTCCCTACAGAGGTGGTTGGAGAAGCCTTTTTAGAGGGGTTATGATCAGCACTTGCAGGTGTCTGATCCCTCATTGGCGTTTGAACGCTAGGATAGGATGCTGGATGGGCGTTTAACGCTAGCTTCCCACCCTTTTCTGGCGTTTGAACGCCAGAAGTGGGCATCCACTGGGCGTTTAACGCCAATCTTTCACCTTTTTCTGGCATTTGAATGCCAGAATTATTCCTCTCTGGGCTCTTGCTGTCCTCAGAGGGATTTTGGGCAGTGGTTTGGTCATCCTCTGTCAGTTATTCCTTTCTTGGCTTTCTGTTACTTTGAGCTAATTTATTCAATGTCTTCCCGCTCCTTAATTGGATAGCTTGGCATTCTTCTGTTATCTGTTTAGATAGCTGCTGTCTTGTCTGATTCAATTGTGCTTCCATATTCTTGTTAGCATTTTTAGTGTCTTGGAGCATCTCTTTAAATTCTGCTAATTAGTTTGTCATAAAGAGCAATTGTTGATTAAGCTCAATAATCTGTTCTTGAGGATTAGGGTCAGTTGTTACTGCCCTAGCTTCTTCCTTTATGGAGGACTCACTGCTAGAGTACAAGTGTTGATTTCTAGCAACCGTATCTATAAGTTCTTGAGCTTCTTCAATCGTCTTTCTCAGGTGTATAGATCCACCAGCTGAGTGGTCTAGAGACATCTGAGCTTTTTCTGTAAGCCCATAGTAGAAGATGTCTAACTGTACCCACTCTGAAAACATTTCAGAGGGGCATTTTCTCAGCATCCCTCTGTACCTCTCCCAGGCATTATAAAGGGATTCATTATCCTCTTGTCTAAAGCCATGGATGTCCAGCCTTAGCTGTGTCATCCTTTTTGGAGGGTAAAATTGATTCAGGAATTTGTCTGATAACTGTCTCCATGTTTTTATGCTTGCTGCGGGTTGGTTATTTAACCACCTCTTAGCTTGATCTTTTACAGCAAATGGAAATAGTAATAATCTGTAGACATCCTGATCCACTTCTTTATCACGTACTGTGTCAGCAATTTGTAAGAACTGTGCTAGAAACTTAGTAGGTTCTTCTTGTGGAAGACCGGAATTCTGACAATTTTGCTGCACCATGATAATGAGCTGAGGGTTTAGCTCAAAACTGCTTGCTTTAATGGGAGGTATATAGATGCTACTCCCATATGCAGCTGTAATGGGGTTAGCATATGACCCCAGAGTCCTTCTAGACTGTTCATTTCCGCTTATGTCCATGATGGAGAAAAGGGAATTGATATGAATTGCAAATAAATTATATTTTTAAATATTTTTTTATTCTATTTAATTAAAAGTAACCGAAAATAAAACAAAATAAATGGGAGATAAAATAAAACTTTCGAAAATTAGAAGAAAATAAAATAAAAGCAAATTGAAAACTAAATTAATTAATTAATTAAAAAGATTTTGGAATTAGCAATCAGAAAGATATGATTGAAAATTATTTTGAAAAAGATATGATTTAGAAGATATGATTGTAATTTATTAAAAAAAAGATATGATTGAAAATTATTTTGAAAAAGATATGATTGAGAAGATATGATTGAAGAAATTAAAAAGATTTGATTTTTGAAAAAGATTTGAAAAGATCAATTTTTGAAATTAGAATTTTGACTTGACTAAAAAAAAGATATGATTTTGAAAATCTTTGACTAATTTAATGCAAAATTTTGAAATTTATGAGTAAAATAAGGAAAAGATATTTTTTTTTGATTTTTGAATTTTAATGAGGAAAGAGAAAAACAACAAAATGACACCAAACTTAGAAATTTTAGATCAAAACAAAGAGAACAAACAAGAAAACTTTGAATGTCAAGATGAACACCAAGAACACTTTGAAGATCAAGATGAACACCAAGAACAAATTTTTGAAAAATTTTTAAGTAAATAAAAGCACAAAAACACCAAACTTAAAATTTTTAAAAAATCAAACACAAATTTTCAAAAATTTAAAGGGAAAACACAAAGAAGACACCAAACTTAGAATTTTTAAAGATCAAGAAAAAACTAAGAACATGCAAATTCGAAAAATTAAAAGAAAATAAAAGCATGCAATTGAAACCAAACTTAAAATATGAAACTAACTCAAATAAAAGACTCAAATTTAGTGACTCTAAACCAATAAAAATAAATTATTCCTAATCTAAGCAACAAAATAAACCGTCAGTTGTCCAAACTCGAACAATCCCCAGCAATGGCGCCAAAAACTTGGTGCACGAAATTACAATCACACTTTTGCAACTCCGCACAACTAACCAGCAAGTGCACTGGGTCGTCCAAGTAATACCTTACGTGAGTAAGGGTCGATCCTACGGAGATTGTCGGCTTGAAGCAAGCTATGGTTATCTTGTAATTCTTAGTCAGGATATCAGTAATGATTCTTAGTTTTAATGGTAAAAAGTAAAAGAACATGAAATAAATACTTGTTATGCAGTAATTAGAATATGTTGAGGTTTTGGAGATGCTTTGTCTTCTGAATCTCTGCTTTCCTACTGTCTTCTTCTTCATGCACGCAAGTCTCCTTCCATGGCAAGCTTTATGTTGGGCATCACCGTTGTCAATGGCTACTTCCCGTCCTCTCAGTGAAAATGTTCCAAATGCGCTGTCACCGCACGGCTAATTAGCTGTTGGTTCTCGATCATGTTGGAATAGGATCCATTGATCCTTTTGCGTCTATCACACGCCCAACACTCGCGAGTTTGAAGCTCGTCACGGTCATCCCTTCCCAGATCCTACTCAGAATGCCACAGACAAGGTTTAGACTTTTCGGATCTTAGGAATGGCCACCAGTAATTCTAGCCTATACCACGAAGGTTCCAATCTTAGATTAGAAACCCAGGAGATACACATTCAAGCTTGATTGCATGTAGAACGGAGGTGGTTGTCAGGCACGCGTTCATAGGTGAGAATGATGATGATTGTCACGGATCATCACATTCATCAGGTTGAAGTGCGAATGAATATCTTAGAATAGAAGCAAGCGTGATAGAATGGAAAATAGTAGTAATTGCATTAATTCATGAAGAACAACAGAGCTGCTCACCCCCAACAATGGGGTTTAGAGACTCATGCCATAGAAAATACAATATGAAACGTGTAGAATGTCATGAAGTACAAAATGAATCACTAAAAGTGGTTTTTTATAATCAACTAGTGACCTAGGGTTACAGAAAATGAGTAAGCTGGGGTGTTTAGTGTAAAAATCCACTTTCGGGGCCCACTTGGTGTGTGCTTGGGATGAGCATTGAAGTTTTCATGTGTAGAGACTTTTCTTGGAGTTAAACGCCAGTTTTTATGCCAGTTCTGGCGTTTTGAAGCCAGAATTTCTATGCTGACTTGGAACGCCAGTTTGGGCCATCAAATCTCGGGAAAAGTATAGACTATTATATATTGCTGGAAAGCTCAGGATGTCTACTTTCCAAAGCAATTGAGAGCGCACCAATTGGGTATCTGTAGCTCCGGAAAATCTACTTCGAATGCAGGGAGGTCAGAATCCAACAGCATCTGCAACCCTTTTTCAGCCTCTGAATCAAATTTTTGCTCAGGTCCCTCAATTTCATCCAGAAAATACCTGAAATCATAGAAAAATACACAAACTCATAGGAAAGTCCAGAAATATGATTTTTGAATAAAAACTAATAAAAACATAATAAAAACTAACTAAAATATACTAAAAACATACTAAAAACAATGCTAAAAAGCGTATAAATTATCCGCTCATCACAACACCAAAATTAAATTGTTGCTTGTCCCCAAGCAACTAAAAGTCAAATAGGATAAAAAGAAGAGAATATACAATAAATTCCAAAAACATATATGAAGATCAGTATTAATTAGATGAGCTGGGCTTTTAGCTTTTTGCTTCTGAACAGGTTTGGCATCTCACTTTATCCTTTGAAGTTCAGAATGATTGGCATCTATAGGAACTCAGAATTCAGATAGTGTTATTGATTCTCCTAGTTCAGTATGTTGAATCTTGAACACAGCTACTTTATGAGTCTTGGCCGTGACCCTAAGCATTTTGTTTTCCAGTATTACCACCGGATACATAAATGCCACAGACACAAAACTGGGTGAACCTTTTCAGATTGTGACTCAGCTTTGCTAGAGTCCCCAATTAGAGGTGTCCAGAGCTCTTAAGCACACTCTTTTTGCTTTTGGACCACGACTTTAACCGCTCAGTCTCAAGTTTTCACTTGACACCTTCACGCCACAAGCACATGGTTAGGGACAGCTTGGTTTAGCCGCTTAGGCTAGGATTTTATTCCTGTGGGCCCTCCTATCCACTGATGTTCAAAGCCTTGGATCCTTTTTTATTTTACCCTTGCCTTTTGGTTTAAAGGGCTATTGGCTTTTTCTGCTTGCTTTTTCTTTTTTTTTTCTTCTTTTTTTTTGCCATTTTTTTTTCTGCAAGCTATTCACTTCTTTTTCTTGCTTCAAGAATCATTTTTATGATTTTTTAGATTATCAACAACATTTCTCCTTTTCCATTATTCTTTCAAGAGCCAACAATTTTAACATTCATGAACAGCAAATTCAAAAAATATGCACTGTTCAAGCATTCATTCAGAAAACAAATAATATTGCCACCACATCAAAATAATTAATCTGTTTTAAAATTCGAAATTCATGTACTTCTTTTTCTTTTTGCAATTAAAACACTTTTTATTTAAGAAAGATGATGAATTCATAGGACATTTATAGCTTTAAGGCATAGACACTAAGACACTAATGATCATGTAATAAAGACACAAATATAGATAAACATAAAGCATAAAAATTTGAAAACAGAAAATAAAGAACAAGGAAATTAAAGAACGGGTCCACCTTAGTGATGGCGGCTAGTTCTTCCTCTTGAAGATCTTATGGAGTGCTTGAGCTCCTCAATGTCTCTTCCTTGCCTTTGTTTCTCCTCTCTCATGATTCTTTGATCTTCTCTAATTTCATGGAGGAGGATAGAATGCTCTTGGTGTTTCACCCTTAGTTATCCCATATTGGAACTTAATTCTCCTAGGGAGGTGTTAATTTGCTCCCAATAACTTTGTGGAGGAAAATGCATCCCGTGAGATGAATCTCTCCATCTCCCATGACTCGGAGGTGGAATCTTTTGCCTTTCCTTTCCTCTTTCTAGAGGTTTCTCCGGCCTTAGGTGCCATAAATGGTTATAGAAAAACAAAAAGCAACACTTTTACCACACCAAACTTAGAAGGTTTGCTCGTCCTCAAGCAAAAGAAGAAGGAAGAGGGTAGAGGAAGAAGAAATAGAGGAGATGGAGGGGGGGGGTTAGTGTTTCAGCCAAGGGGGAGAAGTTTGGGAGGGAAAGTGGTTTGAATTTGAATGGTGAGGTAGGTGGGGTTTATGATGGATGGATATGGATTGGTGAAGGGTATTTGGGGAAGAGTATTATGAAATGGTGTGAAGAAGAAAGAGAGTGAGTTGAGGTTGGTGGGGATCCTGTGGGGTCCACAGATCCTGAGGTGTCAAGGATTTCTCATCCCTGCACCAATTAGGCTTGCAAAACGCCCTTTGCTGCCAATCCTGGCGTTTAACGCCAGGTTGCTGCCCATTTCTGGCGTTTAACGCCAGCTTCTTGCCCTTTTCTGGTGTTAAACGCCAGTCTGGTGCCCATTTCTGGCGTTAAATGCCCAGAATGGTGCCAGACTGGGCGTTTAACGCCCATTCTGCTGCCCTTACTGGCGTTTGAACGCCAGTAAGCTCCTCCTCCAGGGTGTGCTATTTTTAATGCTGTTTTTCATTCTGTTTTTGCTTTTTCAGTTATTTTTGTGACTCCACATGATCATCAAGCTAAAGAAAAATATAAAATAACAATGGAAAATAAATATATATGATTAAAGAACATTGGGTTGCCTCATAATAACCGCTTCTTTATTGTCTTTAGCTGGACCTTGACTGAGCTTTATTCTAGTCTCAGTTTTGAGCATTCTTGCTCAAAATTGCTTTCAAGATAATGTTTGATTCTCTGTCCATTAACAATGAACTTTTTGTCAGAGTCAATATCCTGAAGCTCAACATATCCATATGGTGATACACTTGTAATCACATATGGTCCCCTCCACCGGGATTTCAAATTCCCAGGGAATAGTCTGAGCCTAGAGTTAAATAGCAGAGCCTTCTGTCTTGGTTCAAAGACTCTAGATGACAGTTTCTTGTCATGCCACTTTTTTTCTTTTTCCTTATAAATTTTTGCATTTTCAAAAGCATTGAGTCTGAACTCCTCTAGCTCATTTAGCTGGAGCAATCTTTTCTCACCAGCTAACTTAGCATCCAGGTTTAGGAATCTAGTTGCCCAGTAGGCTTTATGTTCCAGTTCCACGGGCAGATGACAGGCCTTGCCATACACAAGCTGGTATGGAGAGGTTCCTATAGGAGTCTTGAATGCTGTTCTCTATGCTCACAGAGCATCATCCAAGCTCTTTGCCCAATCCTTTCTACGGATAATTATAGTCCGTTCCAGGATTCTTTATTGCTCTCTATTAGAGACTTCAGCCTGCCCATTTGTCCGTGGATGATACGGAGTTGCTACTTTGTGGCTAATTCTATATCGGACCATAGCAGAGTAAAGCTGTTTATTGCAGAAATGGGTGCACCCATCACTAATTAGTACTCTGGGAACACCAAATCTGCTGAAAATATGTTTCTGAAGGAACTTCATCACAGTCTTGGTATCATTAGTGGGTGTGGCAATTGCCTCTACCCATTTAGATATGTAGTCTACTGCCACTAGAATGTAAGTGTTTGAGTATGATGGTGGGAAAGGACCCATGAAGTCAATACCCCATACATCAAACAACTCAATCTCTAAGAGCCCTTGTTGAGGCATGGCGTAACCATGAGGTAAGTTGCCAGCTCTTTGGCAACTGTCACAGTTACGCACAAACTCTCGGACATCTCTATAGAGAGTAGGCTAGTAGAAGCCACATTGGAGGACTTTAGTGGCTGTGCGCTCACTTCCGAAATGTCCTCCATACTGTGATCCATGGCAATGCCATAGGATCTTCAGTGCCTCCTCTCTAGGGATGCATCTGCGGATCATTCCGTCTGCACATCTCTTAAAGAGATATGGTTCATCCCACAAGTAGTACTTTGCATCAGAAATTAGTTTTTTCTTTTGCACCCTGCTGTACTCCTGGGGTATGAACCTCACAACTTTATAATTTGCAATATCTGCAAACTATGGTGCTTCATGAATGGCAAAGAGTTGCTCATCTGGAAAGGTCTCAGAGATCTCAGTAGAAGGGAGGGACGCCCCAACTACTGGTTCTATCCGGGACAGGTGATCAGCTACCTGGTTCTCTGTCTCTTTTCTGTCTCTTATTTCTATATCAAATTCTTGCAGAAGCAACACCCATCTTATGAGCCTGGGTTTTGAATCCTGCTTTGTGAGTAAATATTTAAGAGCAGCATGGTCAGTGTACACAATTACTTTTGATCCTACTAAATAGGATCTAAACTTGTCAATGGCATAAACCACTGCTAGTAGCTCTTTTTCTGTGGTTGTGTAATTCTTCCGTGTGTCATTTAGAACATGAATGGCATAGTAAATGACGTGCAGAAGCTTGTTATGCCTTTGTCCCAACACTGCACCAATGGCATGGTCACTGGCATCACACATTAGTTCGAATGGTAATGTCCAGTCTGGTGTAGAGATGACTGGTATTGTGACCAGCTTAGCTTTCAGGGTTTCAAACGCTTGCAGACACTCTGTGTCAAACACAAATGCTGTGTCAGCAGCTAGCAGGTTGCTTAGAGGTTTTGCAATTTTTGAAAAATCCTTTATGAACCTCCTATAGAATCCTACATGCCCCAAAAAGCTTCTGATTGCCTTAACATTGGCAGGTGGTGGTAATTTTTCAATCACCTCTACCTTGGCTTGATCCATCTCTATTCCCTTGCTTGAAATTTTGTGCCCAAGGACAATTCCTTCAGTCACCATAAAGTGACATTTTTCCTAGTTTAAGACCAGGTTAGTCTCTTGGCACCTTTTTAGGACAAGTGCTAGATGATCAAGACAGGAGCTGAATGAGTCTCCAAATACTGAGAAGTCATCCATGAAGACTTCCAGGAACTTCTCTACCATATCAGAGAAGATAGAGAGCATGCACCTCTGAAAGGTTGCAGGTGCATTGCACAGACCAAAAGGCATTCTTCTGTAAGCAAATACTCCAGATGGACATGTGAATGCTGTTTTCTCTTGGTCTTGAGGATCCACTGCAATTTGGTTGTAGCCTGAATAGCCATCCAAAAAGTAGTAGTATTTATGGCCTGCTAGTCTCTCTAGCATCTAGTCTATGAATGGTAAAGGAAAATGATCATTTCTGGTGGCTGTATTGAGCCTTCTGTAGTCAATATACATACGCCACCCTGTAACTGTTCTTGTAGGAACCAGTTCATTCTTTTCATTATGAACCACTGTCATGCCTCCCTTCTTGGGGACAACGTGGAAAGGACTCACCCAGGGGCTATCAGAAATAGGATAAATAATCCCAGCCTCTAGTAACTTAGTGACCTCTTTCTGCACCACCTCCTTCATGGCTAGATTTAGCCGCCTTTGTGGTTGAACCACTGGCTTAGCATCATCCTCCAATAGGCTCTTGTGCATGCATCTTACTGGGCTAATGCCCTTAAGATCACTTATGGACCACCCAAGAGCTGTCTTGTGTGTCCTTAGCACTTGAATTAGTACTTTCTCTTCCTGTGGATTTAAAGCAGAGCTTATGATCACTGGAAAAGTGTCACCTTCTCCCAGAAATGCATATTTCAGGGATGGTGGTAGTGGTTTGAGCTCGGGTTTAGGAGGTTTCTCCTCTTCCTGAGGGATTTTCAGAGGTTCTTTTATTTCCTCTGATTCTTCCAGATCAGGCTGAACATCTTTAAAGATGTCCTCTAGCTCTGATTCGAGACTTTCAGTCATATTGATCTCTTCCACCAAAGAGTCAATGATATCAGCGCTCATGCAGTCATTTGATGTGTCTGGATGCTACATAGCTGATGAGCGGATATTTTATACGCTTTTTGGGGTTAATTTCATATAGTTTTTAGTGTGTTTTAGTTAGTTTTTAGTTTATTTTTAGTAGTTTCTAGGCAAAATTCATATTTTTGGACTTTACTATGAGTTTGTGTGTTTTTCTGTGATTTCAGGTTTTTTCTGGCTGAAATTGAGGGAGCTGAGCAAAAATCTGATTTAGGCTGAAAAAGGACTGCTGATGCTGTTGGATTCTGACCTCCCTGCACTCAAAATGGATTTTCTGGAGCTACAGAACTCCAAATGGCGCACTTCTAATTGCGTTGGAAAGTAGACATCCAGTGCTTTTCAGCAATATATAATAGTTCATACTTTTCTCAAGGATAGATGATGTAAACTGGCGTTCAACGCCAGTTCCATGCTGCTGTCTGGCGTCCAGCGCCAGAAACAAGTTACAAAGTGGAGTTGAACGCCAGAAACAGGTTACAACTTGGCGTTGAACACCCAGAACAGCCCAGGCATGTGAGAAGCTTTAGTCTCAGCCCCAGCACACACCAAGTGGGCCCCAGAAGTGGATTTCTGCACTATCTATCATAGTTTACTCATTTTCTGTAAACCTAGGTTACTAGTTTAGTATTTAAACAACTTTTAGAGACTTTTTTGTATCTCATGACATTTCAGATCAAAACTTTATACCTTTTTGACGGCATGAGTCTCTAAACTCCATTGTTGGGGGTGAGGAGCTCTGCTGTGCCTTGATGAGTTAATGCCAGTATTTCTGTTTTCTATTCAATCATGTTTGTTCCTATCTAAGATATTCATTTGCGCCTTATTATGATGAATGTGATGATCTGTGACACTCATCACCATTCTCAACCTATGAACGTGTGCCTGACAACCACCTCCGTTCTACATTAGATTGAGTGAGTATCTCTTAGATTCCTTAATCAGAATCTCCGTGGTATAAGCTAGAATCCATTGGCAGCATCCTTGAGAATCCGGAAAGTCTAAACCTTGTCTGTGGTATTCCTAGTAGGATTCTGGGATTGGATGACTGCGACGAGCTTCAAACTCGCGAGTGCTGGGCGTAGTGACAGACGCAAAAGGATAGCGAATCCTATTCCAGTATGATCGAGAACCTACAGATGATTAGCCGTGCGGTGATAGTGCACCTGGACCATTTTCACTGAAAGGAAGGATTGTAGCCATTGACAACGGTGATCCTCCAACACATAGCTTGCCATAGGAGGGACGTGCGTGCGTGAAGAAGAAGATAGAGAGAAAGCAGATATTCAAAAGGCAAAGCATCTCCAAAACTCCAACATATTCTCATTTACTGCATAACAAGTAACCCTTAATTCATGCTCTCTTGTTCATTTGCAAGTCAATTGATAACCACTAATTAATATCCTGACTAAGAGTTGCAAGATAACCATAGCTGCTTCAAGCCAACAATCTCCGTGGGATCGACCCTTACTCACGTAAGGTATTACTTGGACGACCCAGTGCACTTGCTGGTTAGTTGTGCAGAATTACATAGTGTGAAGTAATTTTCGTGCACCAAGTTTTTGGCACCGTTGCCGGGGATTGTTTGAGTTTGGACAACTAACGGTTTATTTTGTTGCTTAGATTAGGAAAAATTTTTCTTTTTGGTTTAGAGTCTCTTATTATTTATACATTGTTAAAACACTTTAAATTTATAGCTCAATTAGTTAGAGTGTGGTGCTTATGTTCTTGGTAATTGGCTATCCTATTTTTAAAATCTTTTTCAAAAATAATTTTTCTTTGAATAAATCTTGTGCCAAACTCTAAGTTTGGTGTTTTCTTGTTGATTTTTCTTTGTTTTTCGAAAATTTTTGTTTGGTTTTCTAAAAATTTTAAGTTTGGTGTTCTTTCTTCATGTTCTTGTGTTCTTGTGAGTCTTCAAAGTGTTCTTGAGTTTTCCTTGTGTGTTGATCTTAAAATTTTTAAGTTTGGTGTTCCTTGGTGTTTTCCCTCCAAAATTTTCGAAAACAAGGAGCATTAGATCTAAAAATTTTAAATCTTGTGCTGTTTTATTGTTTTTCTCTTTCCTCACTAAATTCAAAAATATCTTTTCTCTCTATTTTTAAAACAAAATTTCGAAAATTATTTTTAAAAAATTCAGAATTTTTTTCAAAATTTAAAATCTTTTCCAAATCATATCTTTTTCAAAACTTCCTAACCACTTCCTCTCTCCTCATTTTTTTCGAAAATCTTCACCTATTTTTATTTATTTTATTTTAATTTATTTTATTTTCTAAATAATTAAATAAATAAATAAATAAATAAAAATAAATATTTTTTTACATCATCTCCCTTTCTCCATCATGGATCTAAGTGGAAATGAACAGTCCAAGAGGACTCTGGGGTCATATGCTAACCCCTCTACTGCTTCATACGGGAGTAGCATCTGCATACCTTCCATTGGAGTCAGTAGCTTTGAGTTGAATCCTCAGCTCATTATCATGGTGCAGCAAAGTTGCCAGTATTCCGGTCTTCCACAGGAAGAACCTACAGAGTTTCTGGCACAATTTTTACAAATTGCTGACACAGTACATGATAAGGAAGTAGATCAGGATGTCTACAGATTATTACTGTTTCCATTTGCTGTAAAAGACCAAGCCAAGAGGTGGTTAAATAACCAACCTAAGGCTAGCATAAGGACATGGAAACAGCTGACAGAAAAATTCCTGAATCAATACTTTCCTCCAAAACGGATGGCACAGCTAAGGCTGGACATCCAAGGCTTTAAACAAGGAGATAATGAATCTCTTTATGATGTCTGGGAGAGATACAGAGAGATGCTACAAAAATGCCCCTCTGAAATATTTTCAGAGTGGGTTCAGTTAGACATCTTCTATTATGGGCTTACAGAAAGAGCTTAGATCTCTTTAGATTGCTCAGCTGGTGGATCCATCCACATGAGAAAGACAATTGAAGAAGCTCAAGAGCTCATTGATACAGTTGCCAGAAATCAGCATCTGTACCTAAGCAGTGACTCTGCCATGAAAGAAGAGGCTAAAACAGTAACTGCTAAACTCAATCCTGCAGAGTAAGCTGCTGAATTCAATCAACAATTGGATTTTCTAACAAAGCAGTTAGTTGAATTTAAGGATAAACTACAAGAGACAAGGATGGCTAATATAAACATGGAAGAACAATTGAAGTAAACAAAGCAGCAGCTATCAAGACAAATAACAGAAGAATGCCAAGCAGTCCAATTAAGAAGTGGGAAAACATTAAATACCCTACCTCAAGGCAGCAAGAAGCCAAGAAATGAGCAAACCATCCAAAATCCACCAGAGGACAGTAAGAGCCCAAGGAAAAATAATCCTGGCGCTAAAACGCCAAAAATTTGGTGGAAGGCTGGCGCTGAACGCCCAGACCATGCTCAGGACTGGCGTTCAACACCAGAAACAAGCAAGGATCTGGCGTTGAACGCCCAAAAGGAGCACAGTTCTGGTGTTCAGACGCCAGGAAGAACTAGGAAGCTGGCATTTAACGCCACTCCAGCTCCTAACTCTGGTATTCAATTGCCAGTGAGGGATCAGACACACACAAGTGCTGATGACAACCCATCTAAAAAGGCTTCCTCAACCACTTCTGTAGGAAATAAACTTACAACAACTAAGGTTGAGGAATATAAAGCCAAGATACCTTATCCTCAAAAACTCTGCCAAGAGGAGCAGGATAAGCAATTTGCTCGCTTTGCAGATTATCTCAGGACTCTTGAAATAAAGATTCCATTTGCAGAGGCACTAGGGCAAATACCTTCTTATGCCAAGTTCATGAAAGAGATCTTGAGTCATAAGAAGGATTGGAGAGAAACTGAAAGAGTTCTCCTCACTGAAGAATGCAGTGCAGTCATTCTGAAAAGCTTTCCTGAAAAGCTTAAAGACCCTGGGAGTTTTCTGATACCATGCACATTAGAAGGTAATTGCACCAAGACAGCTTTATGTGATCTTGGGGCAAGCATCAACCTAATGCCTGCATCCACTATCAGAAAGCTTGGTTTAACTGAAGAAGTTAAACCAACCCGGATATGTCTCCAACTTGCTGATGGCTCCATTAAATACCCATCAGGCGTGATTGAAGACATGATTGTCAGAGTTGGGCCATTCGCCTTTCCCACTGACTTTGTAGTGCTGGAAATGGAGGAGCACAAGAGTGCTACTCTCATTCTAGGAAGACCCTTCCTAGCAACTGGACGAACTCTCATTGATGTCCAACAGGGGGAAATAACCCTGAGAGTCAATGAGGATGAGTTTAAGTTGAATGCTGTCAAAGCCATGCAGCATCCAGACACATCAAAAGACTGCATGAAAGTTGATCTTATTGACTCTTTGGTAGAAGAAATCAACATGGCTGTGAGTCTTGAATCAGAGTTGGAAGACATCTTTAAAGATGCTCAGCCTGATTTGGAGGATTCAGAGGAAATGAAAGAGCCTCTGAAATTTCCTCTGGAAGAGGAAAAACCTCCTAAACCCGAGCTCAAACCATTACCACCATCCCTGAAATATGCATTTCTGGGAGAAGGTGACACTTTTCCAGTGATCATAAGCTCTGCTTTAAATCCCAAGGAAGAGGAAGCACTTATTCAAGTGCTAAGGACACACAAGACAGCTCTTGGGTGGTCCATAGGTGACCTTAAGGGCATAAGCCCAGCCAGATGCATGCACAAAATCTTATTGGAGGATAATGCTAAACCAGTGGTTCAACCACAGAGGCGGCTAAATCCAGCCATGAAGAAAGTGGTGCAGAAAGAGGTCACCAAATTACTGGAGGCTGGGATTATTTATCCTATTTCTGACAGCCCCTGGGTGAGCCCTGTCCAAGTTGTCCCCAAAAAGGGAGGCATGACAGTGGTTCATAATGAAAAGAATGAACTGGTTCCCACAAGAACAGTTACAGGGTAGCGCATGTGTATTGACTACAGAAGGCTCAACACAGCCACCAGAAAGGATCATTTTCCTTTACCATTCATAGACCAGATGCTAGAAAGATTGGCAGGTCATGATTATTACTGCTTTTTGAATGGCTACTCAGGCTATAACCAGATTGCAGTAGATCCCCAAGATCAAGAGAAAAAAGCATTCACATGTCCATCTGGAGTGTTTGCTTATAAAAGGATGCCATTTGGGCTGTGTAATGCGCCTGAAACCTTCCAGAGATGCATGCTCTCTATTTTCTCTGATATGGTGGAAAAATTTCTGGAAGTCTTCATGGATGACTTCTCAGTATATGGAGACTCATTCAGCTCCTGCCTTGATCACCTGAAACTAGTTCTGAAAAGATGCCAAGAGACCAACCTGGTTTTAAACTAGGAAAAATGTCACTTTCTGGTGACTGAAGGGATTGTCCTTGGGCATAAAATTTCAAACAAGGGAATAGAGGTGGATCAAGCAAAAATAGAGGTAATTGAAAAATTACCACCACCTGCCAATGTTAAGGCAATCAGAAGCTTTCTGGGGCATGCAGGATTCTATAGGAGGTTTATAAAAGATTTTTCAAAAATTGCAAAACCTCTGAGAAATCTGCTAGCTGTTGACACGCCATTTGTGTTTGACACAGAGTGTCTGCAGGCATTTGAAACGCTGAAAGCTAAGCTGGTCACAGCACCAGTTATTTCTGCACCAGACTGGACATTACCATTTGAGCTAATGTGTGATGCCAGTGATCACGCCATTGGTGCAGTGCTGGGGCAGAGGCATGACAAGCTTTTGCACGTCATTTATTATGCTAGCTGCATTTTAAATGATGCCCAGAAAAATTACACAACCACAGAAAAAGAATTGCTTGCAGTGGTTTATGCCATTGACAAGTTTAGATCATATTTGGTAGGATCAAAGGTGATTGTGTATACTGACCATGCTGCTCTCAAATATCTACTCACAAAGCAGGATTCAAAACCCAGGCTCATAAGATGGGTGTTGCTTCTGCAAGAGTTTGATATAGAAATAAGAGACAGAAAAGGAACAGAGAACCAATTGGCTGATCATCTGTCCCGGATAGAGCTAGTAGAAGGGACGTCCCTCCCCTCTCTTGAGATCTCTGAGACTTTTCCGTATGAGTATTTATTTGCCATTCAGGAAGCACCATGGTTTGCAGACATTGCGAACTACAAAGCTGCAAGGTTCATACCCAAAGAGTACAACAGGCAACAAAAGAAAAAATTAATTACTGATGCAAAGTACTACTTGTGGGATGAACCCTATCTCTTTAAGAGATGTGCAGACGGAATAATCTGGAGATGTGTGCCTAGAGAAGAAGCACAGAGGATCCTATGGCATTGCCATGGATCACAATATGGAGGCCATTTCGGAGGTGAGCGAACAGCCACCAAGGTCCTCCAATGTGGCTTCTATTGGCCCACACTCTATAAAGATTCCCGAGAGTTTGTACGTAACTGTGACAGTTGCCAAAGAGCTGGTAATCTGCCTCATGGTTACGCCATGCCTCAGCAAGGAATCTTGGAGATTGAGTTGTTTGACGTATGGGGAATTGACTTCATGGGACCTTTCCCACCATCATACTCAAACACTTATATTCTGGTGGCAGTTGACTACGTATCAAAATGGGTAGAGGCCGTTGCCACACCCACCAATGATACTAAAACAGTGCTGAAGTTCCTCCAGAAATATATCTTCAGCAGGTTTGGGGTCCCTAGAGTACTAATCAGTGATGGGGGCACTCACTTCTGCAACAAACAACTTTACTCTGCCATGGTTCGATATGGGATTCGCCACAAGGTGGCAACTCCATATCATCCACAAACTAATGGCCAAGCTGAAGTCTCCAACAGAGAGCTAAAAAGAATCCTAGAACGGACTGTAAATACCCATAGAAAGGATTGGGCAAGGAGCTTGGATGATGCTCTGTGGGCATACAGAACAGCATTCAAGACTCCTATAGGGACCTCTCCATACCAACTTGTGTATGGTAAGGCATGTCACCTGCCCGTGGAACTGGAACATAAAGCCTACTGGGCAACCAGATTCCTAAACTTTGATGCCAAATTAGCTGGAGAAAAAAGATTGCTCCAGCTAAATGAACTAGAAGAATTCAGATGCACTGCTTTCGAAAATGCCAAGCTTTATAAAGAAAAATAAAAAAAATGGCATGACAGGAAGCTGTCATCTAGAATCTTTGAACCAGGACAAAAAGTTCTGTTGTTTAACTCTAGGCTTAGGCTATTCTCCGGGAAACTGAAGTCCCGGTGGAGGGGACCATATGTGATTACAAGTGTATCACCATATGGTTATGTGGAGCTTCAAGATATTGATTCTGATAAGAAGTTCATTGTTAATGGACAGAGAATCAAGCACTATCTTGAAGGCAATGTTGAGCAAGAGTACTCAAGGCTGAAGCTAGATTAGAAGCTCAGCAAGGTCCAGCTAAAGACAATAAAGAAGCGCTTGCTGGGAGGCAACCCAGCCATGGGGCATCACTTCCTCTAAGCATTTTGCCCTATTCTTGATTTTATTTGTTTATATAAAGTTCATTGATCCTAAGGTAAAGAGTCAATTGTATAAGTTCACAGGGTTACAGAAGGATTCTGCACGCAAAACAGAGAAAAAGAGCTCACTGGCAAGAAAACGCCAATAAAAGTCTGTTTTGGGCGTTCAACGCCCAACAGAAGCATCCACTGGGCGTTGAACGCCAGTAAGGATAGCCATCTGGGTGTTGAACGCCAGATTTACAGCGTTCTGGGCGTTCAGAAAAACGCCCAGTAACAAAGGACTTCCTGGCTTTCAACACCAGAAATAAGCAGCAGCTGGGCATTGAACGCCCAGGAAAAGCAGCATTTGGGCGTTGAACGCCCAAAACATGCAGCGTTTGGGCGTTCAATCGCCAGGATGGTGGGGAGGAGGTAAATTCGTTTTTTCTTCATATTTTTCATTTTAATCATAATTTTCATGTTCCAATTCATGATTTCTTGCATAAACATGTTAAGAACCCTGATTTCTAAAATCCCTAATTTCCAAAAACTCTTCTTTAAAAATATTAAATGTATCTTAATCCATAAGCACAAATCCTTTTTTTCAATCCAACTCAACTCTTTCTCAAAATGTTCAAAACAAATCTCTCTCTTTTCATTCAAAAATCTTTTCAACTAAGCAATATCTTTTTCAAATCTCCACACTATCTTTTTCAAAATTTCAAATCTATCTTTTTCAAATATCTTTCATATCTTTCCAATTTTAAATCATATCTTTTCTTATCATATTTTTTCTAAAAATCATATCTTCTATCTTATCTTTCTCCCTATTTTTCGAAAACCCACCCCCCTCTCCCTTTAAATATGGGTTCGGCCTCCCTCCCCTCCCATCCACCATTGCACCTAGCTCTCCTTCTCTCCCTCTCCTTTCTTTTATTTTGCTTGAGGACAAGCAAACCTCTAAGTTTGGTGTGCTTATCTGTGATCACTAAGATCATGGCTCCTAAAGGAAAACAACCCACTCCAAGAGGCAAGAAAGAGAGTGTTCCAAAACCACTTTGGAATCAAGGGAAGTTCTTAACTAAAGAACATTCAGACCATTATTACAAAATAATGGGTCTAAGATCAGTGATCCCGGAAGTTAGATTTGATCTGAAAGAAAACGAATATCCGGAGATCCAGGAGCAAATTCGAATAAGGAACTGGGAGATCCTAGCCAATCCTGAAACGAAAGTGGGAAGGAATATGGTCCAGGAGTTCTATGCTAATATGTGGCATACAGACAGGCAAAGACTATCTGGATCTGATATCTATGATTATCGGACCGTGGTCAGAGGAAAGGTTGTTCATACCCACCCTGACAAGATCAGAGAGATCTTAAAGCTACCTCAGCTGAAAGATGATCTAGACTCCTTCAATAGGAGAATGATGAGAACAGACAAGGGCCTGGATAAGATTCTAGAGGATATATGTATCCCTGGAGCCAGGTGGACCACCAGCACGAAGGGTGTTCCAAATCAACTCAAAAGAGAAGATCTCAAACCAGTTGCCAGAGGATGGCTGGATTTCATTAGGCATTCTCTGCTGCCCACTAGCAACCGTTCTGAAGTCACTAGTAGAAGAGCAGTGATGATCCATTGCATCATGATTGGAAAAGAAGTGGAAGTTCATCAACTGATTTCAACTGAATTTTAAAAAATAGCAAACAAAAATTCCAAAGATGCTAGGTTGGCTTATCCAAGCTTGATTTCTATGCTCTGCAAGGACGCTGGAGTAAGGATGGGAATAACTGAGTATATCTCAATTGAGCGACCAATCACCAAAGCATCAATAGAAAAACAACAAGCACAGGATGACCCCATCAAGAAGAAAACACAGAAATTTCTCCCAGAAATCCCTCAATCTGAATACTGGGAGTACCTTGAAACATCAGTTACCAAGATGCAAGAAGCTATGAAACAAATAATGAAAGAATAGAAGGAACAAAGTAGCATTCTCTGCTATATGATTAAAGAATAGGAGGAGCAAGGGCGCGACTTAAGGGAATTGAAGCGCCAGAAATTATCTCTTGAAGGACCAAGCACCCCGCAGATTAGAGGAACATCCACTCCCCAGAACAAAGGTTGTTAAATTCCAATCTTAGCCCTAACTCTGTGATAACTGTTCTTATTCTAGTTTTACCTTAGGAGTCATATAGTAGTAATTAGTATCTATATTTTTTATTTTATCTCTAACTAAGCTATAATTTAATTTTCTCATCATCATCAAACATGAATAAAATAGAAGAATTTCTTTAGAATAAGAGGCAATAATTTTCGAGTTTTTAATAAGAACATTCTAATTATTTACATGTGGTGGCAATGCCTTCTGTCTTCTGAATGAATGCTTGAACAGTGCATATGTCTTTTGAATTTGATGTTTAAGACTGTTAAATATGTTGGCTCTTGAAAGAATGATGAACATGAGACATGTTATTGATAATCTGAAAAATCATAAGAATGATTCTTAAAGCAAGAAAAAGCAGCAAAGAACAAAGCTTGAAGAAAAAAAAAATATATATAGAAAGAAAAAGAAAAAGCAAGCAGAAAAAGCCAATAACCCTTAAAACCAAAAGGCAAGGGTAAATAAAAAGGATCCCAAGGCTTTGAGCATCAGTGGATAGGAGGGCCTAAAGGAATAAAATCCCGGCCTAAGCGGCTAAACTAAGCTGTCCCTAACCATGTGCTTGTGGCGTGAAGGTGTCAAGTGAAAACTTGAGACTGAGCGGTTAAAGTCAAGGTCCAAAGCAAAAAGAAGAGTGTGCTTAAGAACCCTGGACACCTCTAATTGGGGACTTTAGCAAAGCTGAGTCATAATCTGAAAAGGTTCACCCAATTATGTGTCTGTGGCATTTATGTATCCGGTGGTAATACTGGAAAACAAAGTGCTTAGGGCCACGGCCAAGACTCATAAAGTAGCTGTGTTCAAGAATCAACATACTAAACTAGGAGAATCAATATCACTATCTGAATTCTAAGTTCCTATAGATGCCAATCACTCTGAGCTTCAATGGATAAAGTGAGATGCCAAAATTGTTCAGAAGCAAAAAGCTACTAGCCCCGCTCATCTAATTAGAATCTGAGCTTCACTCAAAAACTCTGAGATATTATTGCTTCTTAAATTATTTGTATTCTATTTTATTCATCTAGTTGCTTGAGGACAAGCAACAGTTTAAGTTTGGTGTTGTGATGAGCGGATATTTTATACGCTTTTTGGGGTTAATTTCATATAGTTTTTAGTGTGTTTTAGTTAGTTTTTAGTTTATTTTTAGTAGTTTCTAGGAAAAATTCATATTTCTAGACTTTACTATGAGTTTGTGTGTTTTTCTATGATTTCAGGTATTTTCTGGCTGAAATTGAGGGAGCTGAGCAAAAATCTGATTTAGGCTGAAAAAGGACTGCTGATGCTGTTGGATTCTGATCTCCCTGCACTCAAAATGGATTTTCTGGAGCTACAGAACTCCAAATGGCGCGCTTCCAATTGCGTTGGAAAGTAGACATCCAGGGCTTTCCAGAAATATATAATAGTTCATACTTTGCTCAAGGATAGACGACGTAAAATGGTGTTCAACGCCAATTCCATGCTGCTGTCTAGCGTCCAGCGCCAGAAACAAGTTACAAAGTGGAGTTCAACGCCAGAAACAGGTTACAACCTAGCGTTGAACGCCCAGAACAGCCCAAGCATGTGAGAAGCTTTAGTCTCAGCCCCAGCACACACCAAGTGGGCCCCAGAAGTAGATTTCTGCACTATCTATCATAGTTTACTCATTTTCTGTAAACCTAGGTTACTAGTTTAGTATTTAAACAACTTTTAGAGACTTTTTTGTATCTCATGACATTTCAGATCAAAACTTTGTACCTTTTTGACGGCATGAGTCTCTAAACTCCATTGTTGGGGGTGAGGAGCTCTGCTGTGCCTCGATGAGTTAATGCCAGTATTTCTGTTTTCTATTCAATCATGTTTGTTCCTATCTAAGATATTCATTTGCGCCTAATTATGATGAATGTGATGATCCGTGACACTCATCACCATTCTCAACCTATGAACGTGTGCCTGACAACCACCTCCGTTCTACATTAGATTGAATGAGTATCTCTTAGATTCCTTAATCGGAATCTCCGTGGTATAAGCTAGAATCCATTGGCAGCATCCTTGAGAATCCGGAAAGTCTAATCCTTGTCTGTGGTATTCCTAGTAGGATTCTGGGATTGGATGACTGCGACGAGCTTCAAACTCGCGAGTGCTGGGCGTAGTGACAGATGCAAAAGGATAGCGAATTCTATTTCAGTATGATCGAGAACCTATAGATGATTAGCCGTGCGGTGACAGCGCACCTGGACCATTTTCACTGAAAGGAAGGATGGTAGCCATTGACAACGGTGATCCTCCAACACACAGCTTGCCATAGGAGGGACGTGCGTGCGTGAAGAAGAAGATAGAGAGAAAGCAGATATTCAAAAGGCAAAGCATCTCCAAAACTCCAACATATTCTCATTTACTGCATAACAAGTAACCCTTAATTCATGCTCTCTTGTTCATTTGCAAGTCAATTGATAACCACTAATTAATATCCTGACTAAGAGTTGCAAGATAACCAGAGCTGCTTCAAGCCAACAATCTCCGTGGGATCGACCCTTACTCACGTAAGGTATTACTTGGACGACCCAGTGCACTTGCTGGTTAGTTGTGCGGAATTACATAGTGTGAAGTAATTTTCGTGCACCAATAGCTTTGACAGCATTTAACTTGAACTCATCCTCATTGACTCTCAGGGTCACTTCCCCTTTTTGTACATCAATAAGAGTTCGTCCAGTTACTAGGAAAGGTCTCCTAGAATGAGAGTTGCACTCTTGTTCTCCTCCATTTCCAGCACTACAAAGTCAGTGGGAAAGGCAAATGGCCCAACCTTGACAATCATGTCCTCAATTATACCTGATGGATATTTAATGGAGCCATCAGCAAGTTGAAGACATATCTGGGTTAGTTTGACTTCTTCAATCAAGCCAAGCTTTCTAATAGTGGATGCAGGTATTAGGTTGATACTTGCTCCAAGGTCACATAGAGCTGTCTTGGTACAAGCACCCTCTAATGCGCATGGTATTATAAAGCTTCTTGGATCTTGAAGCTTCTCTGGTAAGCTTTTCAGAATGACTGCACTGCATTCTTCAGTGAGAAACACTTTTTCAGTTTCTCTCCAATCCTTCTTATGACTTAAGATCTCTTTCATGAACTTAGCATAAGAGGGTATTTGCTCAAGTGCCTCTGCAAACGGGATCTTTATCTCACGAGTCCTGAGATAGTCTGCAAAGTGGGCAAATTGTTTATCCTGCTCCACTTGGCGGAGTTTCTGAGGATCAGGCATCTTGGTTTTATATTCTTCAACCTTAGTTGCTGCAGGTTTATTCCCTACAGAGGTGGTTGGAGAAGCCTTCTTAGAGGGGTTATGATCAGCACTTGCAGGTGTCTGATCCCTCATTGGCGTTTGAACGCCAGGATAGGATGCTGGATGGGCGTTTAACGCCAGCTTCCCACCCTTTTCTGGCATTTGAACGCCAGAAGTGGGCATCCACTGGGCGTTTAACGCCAATCTTTCACCCTTTTCTGGCATTTGAATGCCAGAATTATTCCTCTCTGGGCTCTTGCTGTCCTCAGAGGGATTTTGGGCAGTGGTTTGGTCATCCTCTGTCAGTTGTTCCTTTCTTGGCTTTCTGTTACTTTGAGCTAATTTATTCAATGTCTTCCCGCTCCTTAATTGGATAGCTTGGCATTCTTCTGTTATCTGTTTAGATAGCTGCTGTCTTGTCTTCAATTGTGCTTCCATATTCTTGTTAGCATTTTTAGTATCTTGGAGCATCTCTTTAAATTCTGCTAATTAGTTTGTCATAAGGAGCAATTGTTGATTAAGCTCACTGCTAGAGTACAAGTGTTACTTCAATTGAGGATTAGGGTCAGTTGTTACTGCCCTAGCTTCTTCCTTTATGGAGGACTCACTGCTAGAGTACAAGTGTTGATTTCTAGCAACCGTATCTATAAGTTCTTGAGCCTCTTCAATCGTCTTTCTCAGGTGTATAGATCCACCAGCTGAGTGGTCTGAGACATCTGAGCTTTTTCTGTAAGCCCATAGTAGAAGATGTCTAACTGTACCCACTCTGAAAACATTTCAGAGGGGCATTTTCTCAGCATCCCTCTGTACCTCTCCCAGGCATTATAAAGGGATTCATTATCCTCTTGTCTAAAGCCTTGGATGTCCAGCCTTAGCTGTGTCATCCTTTTTGGAGGGTAAAATTGATTCAGGAATTTGTCTGATAACTGTCTCCATGTTTTTATGCTTGCTGTGGGTTGGTTATTTAACCACCTCTTAGCTTGATCTTTTACAGCAAATGGAAATAGTAATAATCTGTAGGCATCCTGATCCACTTCTTTATCACGTACTGTGTCAGTATTTTGTAAGAACTGTGCTAGAAACTCAGTAGGTTCTTCTTGTGGAAGACCAGAATACTGACAATTTTGCTGCACCATGATAATGAGCTAAGGGTTTAGCTCAAAACTGCTTGCTTTAATGGGAGGTATACAGATGCTACTCCCATATGCAACTGTAATGGGGTTAGCATATGACCCCAGAGTCCTTCTGGACTGTTCATTTCCGCTTATGTCCATGATGGAGAAAAGGGAATTGATATGAATTGCAAATAAATTATATTTTTAAATATTTTTTTATTCTATTTAATTAAAAGTAACCAAAAATAAAACAAAATAAATGGGAGATAAAATAAAACTTTCGAAAATTAGAAGAAAATGAAATAAAAGCAAATTGAAAACTAAATTAATTAATTAATTAAAAAGATTTTGGAATTAGCAATCAGAAAGATATGATTGAAAATTATTTTGAAAAAGATATGATTTAGAAGATATGATTGCAATTTATTAAAAAAAAGATATGATTGAAAATTATTTTGAAAAAGATATGATTGAGAAGATATGAATGAAGAAATTAAAAAGATTTGATTTTTGAAAAAGATTTGAAAAGATCAATTTTTGAAATTAGAATTTTGACTTGACTAAAAAAAAGATATGATTTTGAAAATCTTTGACTAATTTAATGCAAAATTTTGAAATTTATGAGTAAAATAAGGAAAAGATATATTTTTTTTTATTTTTGAATTTTAATGAGGAAAGAGAAAAACAACAAAATGACACCAAACTTAGAAATTTTAGATCAAAACAAAGAGAACAAACAAGAAAACTTTGAATGTCAAGATGAACACTAAGAACACTTTGAAGATCAAGATGAACACCAAGAACAAATTTTGAAAAATTTTTAAGTAAATAAAAGCACAAAAACACCAAACTTAAAATTTTTAGAAAATCAAACACAAATTTTCGAAAATTTAAAGGCAAAACACAAAGAAGACACCAAACTTAGAATTTTTAAAGATCAAGAAAAAACTAAGAACATGTATTCGAAAAATTAAAAGAAAATAAAAGCATGCAATTGAAACCAAACTTAAAATATGAAACTAACTCAAATAAAAGACTCAAATTTAGTGACTCTAAACCAACAAAAATAAATTATTCCTAATCTAAGCAACAAGATAAACCGTCAGTTGTCCAAACTCGAACAATCCCTGGCAATGGCACCAAAAACTTGGTGCACGAAATTACAATCACACTTTTGCAACTCCGCACAACTAACCAGCAAGTGCACTGGGTCGTCCAAGTAATACCTTACGTGAGTAAGGGTCGATCCCACGGAGATTGTCGGCTTGAAGCAAGCTATGGTTATCTTGTAATTCTTAGTCAGGATATCAGTAATGATTCTTAGTTTTAATGGTAAAAAGTAAAGGAACATGAAATAAATACTTGTTATGCAGTAATTAGAATTTGTTGAGGTTTTGGAGATGCTTTGTCTTCTGAATCTCTGCTTTCCTACTGTCTTCTTCTTCATGCACGCATGGCTCCTTCCATGACAAGCTTTATGTTGGGCATCACCGTTGTCAATGGCTACTTCTGTCCTCTCAGTGAAAATGTTCCAAATGCGCTGTCACCGCATGACTAATCAGCTGTTGGTTCTCAATCATGTTGGAATAGGATCCATTGATCCTTTTGCGTCTATCACACGCCCAACACTCGCGAGTTTGAAGCTCGTCACGGTCATCCCTTCCCAGATCCTACTCAGAATGCCACAGACAAGGTTTAGACTTTCCGGATCTTAGGAATGGCCGCCAGTAATTCTAGCCTATACCACGAAGGTTCCAATCTTAGATTAGAAACCCAGGAGATACACATTCAAGCTTGATTGCATGTAGAATGGAGGTGGTTGTCAGGCACGCGTTCATAGGTGAGAATGATGATGATTGTCACGGATCATCACATTCATCAGGTTGAAGTGCGAATGAATATCTTAGAATAGAAGCAAGCGTGATAGAATGGAAAACAGTAGTAATTACATTAATTCATGAAGAATAGCAGAGCTCCTCACCCCCAACAATGGGGTTTAGAGACTCATGCCGTAGAAAATACATTATAAAACGTGTAGAATGTCATGAAGTACAAAATGAATCACTAAAAGTGGTTTTTATAATCAACTAGTGACCTAGGGTTACAGAAAATGAGTAAGCTGGGGTGTTTAGTGTAAAAATCCACTTTCGGAGCCCACTTGGTGTGTGCTTGGGCTGAGCATTGAAGCTTTCATGTGTAGAGACTTTTCTTGGAGTTAAACGCCAGCTTTTATGCCAGTTTGAGCGTTTAACTCCAGCTTTTATGCCAGTTCTGGCGTTTTGACGCCAGAATTTCTATGCTGACTTGGAACGCCGGTTTGGGCCATCAAATCGCGGGCAAAGTGTAAACTATTATATATTGATGGAAAGTCCAGGATGTCTACTTTCCAAATCATTTGAGAGCGCGCCAATTAGGCCTCTGTAGCTCCAGAAAATCTACTTCGAATGTAGGGAGGTCAGAATCCAACAGCATCTGCAGCCCTTTTTCAGCCTCTGAATCAGATTTTTGCTCAGGTCCCTCAATTTCAGCCAGAAAATATCTGAAATCACAGAAAAACACACAAACTCATAGTAAAGTCCAGAAATATGATTTTTGAATAAAAACTAATAAAAACATAATAGAAACTTACTAAAATATACTAAAAACATACTAAAAACAATGCCAAAAAGTGTATAAATTATTCGCTCATCACTAATGTATACATACTTTTATATATATGATTCCTTAATATGTATATGTTGTGAAATGTGCTTTGAGTTGACTAAAGACATAAAAGATTAATTATATGTATAAACAAAACCAGCAAAATCAGCTTTGATTTTCTTATATTTGAATGCTTAGAAAAGTAAAAAAAGCTTTTTGGCTAATGTATACATACTTATATATATATATGATTACTTAATATGTATATGTCATAATGATTTTACTCCTATCTCTGTATATCCTCATTGAAAAAAAAAAACAAAATTTGATGAGAATGGACTACAAACTCACCGTAAAAGTAAATGAGTTTCAATATATATATATATATTCCTTAGTAATATTTATGTTGTTTTGTATAGGTGGAGAAATTCCTATTACATCATATTATGGAGTGTCGTTTGACTTATCAAAATTAAGAATTAATGAAAAGAGCGAAACTCTCGCGCGATCTAGAATTTTCACAAATAAATTTGCGTTGTAAGTATAGCTTCTAGACCGACAAGAATTCCTTTCTTACAAAAGTTTGGTTGTCACAAGTAACAAAACCCAAGAAAATTTATAACCGAAGTATTTAAACCTCGGGCCGTCTTCTCAAGAAATTGCAGGGAGGTATGATTTATTATTGGTTATGTAAAAAGATATGTTTTTGGGTTTTTGAAAATAAGAAGCAAGTAATTTAAATGGCAAGAAAAATAAATTAATAATTATAAAATCTCTTGGCAAGGTATAAGAACTGGACGTCCTATCCTAGTTATCCTTATCAATTGTGATGAGAATTGGATTCTGCTCCTACTTAGTTAAGTCAAGTGGACTAATTAGCTTGATCCTCAAGTCCTAGTCAATCCCTGTGGGAAGACTAGCTTTAGAGCGATCTAGATCAATTAGTAATCTGCCAATTTCAACCACTGCTGAGTTTGACAACTCAAGTGTTACCAATTACTTAACCAAAGTCAAAAGGAAGAAAATATCTAAATTAAATTAAAAGTATCCATATAAATAAAGCAAAACAAAGTCAAATCTGAAATACCTCAAAATATATTAAATATAAAACCAATCTAAACAATAAGAGTTCATAAACCAATTTGAGAAAATAAATAAAAAGAACATTAAACCTGGAAATTGAGAAGGAATAGTCCTAAATCCTTTAAGAGGAATCCTAATCCTAAATCCTAAGAGAGAGGAGAGAACCTCTCTCTCTAAAAACTACATCTAAATTATGAAAAGTGAATAATGGAAGATCTCCCTTCATTCCTCCACTTTGCAGCCTTTAATCTGTGTTTTCTGGGCTTGAAACCGGGCCAGAAATAGCCCAGAAATCGCTGATTGCGAAATCTGCCACGCTGATTTTCGTCACTGCGACGCATCCGTGTGGAGCACACATTCGCGTCGGCTATCTGTATGGCTACTATGACAAATTATATATCAAATTGAAGCCCCGGACGTTAGATTTCCAACGCAACTAGAACCGCATCATTTGGACCTCTGTAGCTCAAGTTATAGTCGTTTTAGTGCGAGAGGGTCAGGCTGACAGCTTTGCAGTTCCTTCAACTTCTTGTATTCCTTCCACTTTTGCATGCTTCCTTTCCATCCTCTAAGCCATTCCTACTTTGTAATTTCTGAAAACACTTAACACACATATCAAGGCATCGAATGGTAATAAGAGAAGATTAAACATATCAAAATTAAGACCAAAGAAGCATGTTTTCAATCATAGCACAAAATCAGGAAGGAAAACATAAACTCATACAAATCATATGAATAAGTGTATGAAAGATTGATAAAATCCACTCAATTGAGCACAAGATAAACCATAAAATAGTAGTTTATCAACCTCCCCACACTTAAACATTAGCATGTCCTCATGCTAAGCTCAAGAGAAGCTATAAAGGGGTGAAGAGGAATGATAGAGAGTATACAATGCAGCCTATCTATGTGAATGCAACTACATGCAAAATGTTTCTACCTACTTGGTTAAAAGTAAATAAGTTCTCCAAGACAAATATGAATCAAATTCCACTAATTCAAATTATACAATGAAAGGCAAGTAAACTTGTAAGAAGATAGCTCATGAAAGCAGGGAACATAGAATCAAGCATTGAACACTTACTGGTAGTGTATATGCACTCTAATCTCTCAAGTGTATAGGGTAATTCACTCTACACTTCTCTAGTCATGCTTTCTAAACTTTGTTCTTCATCTAACCAATCAACAAATATTTAATGTACCAATACAAACATCATGAGGTCTTTTTAGGGTTATAATGGGGCTGAAGTAAAGGTAAGATATATATATATATATAAGGCTAAGTGAGCTAACAAAGTGAATTATTGATTAGTCTAAGATTTCACCTAACATATACATACTTTATATAATTTAAAATGCTTTACCTAGCTACCCAAATTTTTTTCACTTTTGTATTACATGCTCAGGCTTCAAACTTATTTTTGAATTTTGTCCCATTTGCATTGATTCTTTTTATTTTGCATTTGGGGTAATATTTTTTTGTATCCCCTTATTTAATTACTTAATAATTTTTTTTATCAATGCACATGGTAATTTAATTATTTTGATTTCACATGAGCATGCTTTCCAAATTCTCAAATAACTTATTCAATTTAATTCCCTGCTTTTTTCTATCATCCCATGTTTCCGTAAAATTCCCCACACTTAAATTATACACAATATCTATCTTAAGCTAACCAAGGATTCAACTTGGGATTTTTATTTTATTTTTCTGCTTAAGGCTAGTAATGTGGTTATGGAATAGAGGGGAGTTAAAAAGCTCAAAGTGGCTAACAAGGGTGACGTAAAAGGGTATGCTTATTTGGGATAAGTGAGTGAAAACAAGTAATGGCCTCAATCATATGCAAGCATGTAAATACACTAAATAAAGGACATATAGAGTGGAACAAAGTAAAGATTGCAATTATAGAGAAGAAAACACACAAGAATAAAATATTTATGGTTAACTAATGTAACCATGTAATTAATCTCAAAATCTCACAGGTTGTGTGTTCTTTGGCTCAAAAACCATGTTCCAAATACAACTTCAAACAAATTTAACACATAGAAAATTTTAATTTTTTTATTTAAATTAGTGAAATTTTTTTTTTCAAAAATAGGGTCCTAGAAAGAAACTTATTATTTTTCAACCAAGTAGTATTTAAATGCAAACAATCAACTACACATGCAATCTATTATGCAATGCAACAATGAACTAATGAAGAAAATAAGACATTGGTGTTGAAAAGAGAATAACTAACCCATGGAGATCGGTATCGCCCTCCCCACACTTAAAGGTTGCACCGTCCTCGGTGCATGCTAAGATGTACAAGTGGACTGGCTACTCCAACTGATGCCTTTCTCTATAGATTGTGCAGATTGACTTGCCTGTCTCCCCATATAGAAGTTCTTTCTTTTCCCTTCCTCGGTGGCCATCCTGAAAGAAGAGAAAAAGGGAGAAAAGTAACCCAGAAATAAAGATAAGAATAAATAAAATATGGGTTGGTAATGCCAAATAGTAAAGTTCTCAATCACATGGTAGCTACAACATGCAATGAGAAAATAGTAGAAGCATACGACATATCAATAGTGCAAGAATTGCAACAATAGGGAAGAGGGTGTGAGTAATGCAAAATAGTGTAAGTGCATATCAATGCAAAAAGAATATCAGTATTATAAAAATTAGCATTGACTTATGAATAATAATACCTAATTAGAATAAAACAAGTCATGAAGCACCAGAATAATTCAAAAAGATGTAACAGTTGAATGAGAAAATTTTAACACCAATGAAAAATAATAATTTTAGAAAAGAAAATAAAAATATACCCAAAATTAAAATGCAATGGATGAAAGTATGGAAATAAATTAAATAAAATAGAATGGAAGTGAAGAGGGATGAGAAGTTAAAAAGATGAAGTAAGAAAGAAAGAAGAAAGAAGAAAAGATAGAAAAAAATTAGGATTAGAAAAGAAAAGAAAAGATAATTGGCGCTGATCAGGATAAGTTGTGCGACGCGGGCGACGCGGACGCGTGGGTGAGTTTAGTGGATTCAAATCCACGCAAACGCGTGGGGAACGCGATTGCGTGATTAGGGCAAAAAGAGGTATGACGCGGTCGTGTGACAGACGCGATCGCGTAAGTTGGGTAAGAGATGAGTGAGGCAGACGCGTGAGGCACGCAAACGCGTCGCTGTGAATTGTGCTAGACGCACAGTTCCAGCGTCGTTTTGGCGCAACTCTCTGTTACCATTTAGGGGGCCATAATATCCACGCGACGCAGACGCGTCGTTCACGCTTTCGCGTGGGATGAGTGTTGTGCAAGTGACGCGTTCGCGTTAGGGGCGCGAACGCGTGGGCCGTTTTGTGCTAAACGCACACCAGCCGTATTATTCCAGACCAACTTTCTGGGCGTTGGATCTTGACGCTGATTTCCAGTTCACGCCCACGCGTGGCCTGCGCGCTCGCGTGGGGTGATCTTTTTTTTTATGCAGTATGCAGAATGCAATGAATGTTATGCACAATTCCAGGTTCAATCAAAATTCAAAAACAGACTAAAATGGAAAAGGAACGATCATACCATGGTGGGTTGTCTCCCACCTAGCACTTTTAGTTAAAGTCCTTAAGTTGGACATTTGATGAGCTTTTTGTTATGGTGGCTTGTGCTTGAATTCATCCAGAAATCTCCACCAATGTTTAGAATGCCAACAGCCTCCGGGGTCCCAAACAAGGCACGTAATGCCCTTGAGCAGTTTTAAACAGGTTCTCAGGCTTTCAGGGTGTTGAATGTCAGAACAGATTCCAGGATCCCAAACATTACTTTTACACCCGTTTGTGTTTTGATCTGCATTTTTCTAGCCGGGTGATAAGTAATCGGGATTTTCACTGTAGTGACCAAACAGCTTCCTAGATCCATACAATTGCGCTTGGCACCAATCCTTGCGCCTCAAATTAAAGTGTGAAACCTCATTGAATCTTGCATAACAACTCTGAGTGCGAGTCATTTCCCTTTTGCTCTTAAAGCCGCAAAGAGCTCTAAGCTGGCCATCTGTTTCAAATAAACCATATTCAAGTGGAAAAGTAAAGATAAAAGCTAAGGATCTTATCCTCTTGAATTTTGTATTGGGTGGTAATGGCTTTAGGGTAGGTGTTTCCAGTGGTTTTGCAAGCTCTACTCCCTTGTGGTCTTCTGTAAATTCTTCCACTTCCTTGCAAACTTTTTCAATTTCAACCATGTGACGATCGAAGTCCTCGATTTCTTCCTCAACATCACTCAAGTCATAAGTTGGAGGTTGAGAAAAATCTACCTCAGCATCATCTTCATATTCACTTGGGGAAGATTCTTCTATCTCAAAGAATTCACTTGCGGATGCAAGTTCATTACTAAGAGAATTTGAGTTGTGATTATCATCATCAAGGAAACTTGCGTCTTGGGTTATTCCGTCTAGTTCTTCATAAAATATCAGCTTTGGGGGTCGTGCACTATCCTCCTTGGCATCAATTGTAACGTCCTTGACAGAATTTTCCACAATTCTGGATTTCCATGGAGGTTCAGTGTCTTCTAAGTCTTCAATCAACTCTTCTTCTTCTTGGATAATTTGGGCTTCCTCCAATTGTTTCATGGTTAACTATTGTAACCATGTAATTAATCTCAAAATCTCACAGGTTGTGTGTTCTTTGGCTCAAAAACCATGTTCCAAATACAACTTCAAACAAATTTAACACATAGAAAATTTTAATTTTTTTATTTAAATTAGTAAATTTTTTTTTTCAAAAATATGCTCCTAGAAAGAAACTTATTATTTTTCAACCAAGTAGTATTTAAATGAAAACAATCAACTACACATGCAATCTATTATGCAATGCAACAATGAACTAATGAAGAAAATAAGACATTGGTGTTAAAAAGAGAATAACTAACCCATGGAGATTGGTATCGACCTCCCCACACTTAAAGGTTGCACCGTCCTCGGTGCATGCTAAGATGTACAAGTGGACGGGCTGCTCCAACTGATGCCTTTTTCTATAGATTGTGCAGATTGACTTGCATGTCTCCCTATATAGAAGTTTTTTCTTTTCCCTTCCTCGGTGGCCATCCTGAAAGAAGAGGAGAAGGGAGAAAAGTAACCAAGAAATAAAGATAAGAATAAATAAAATATGGGTTGGTAATGCCAAATAGTAAAGTTCTCAATTACATGGTAGCTACAACATGCAGTGAGAAAACAGTAGAAGCATACGGCATATCAATAGTGCAAGAATTTCAACAATGGGGAAGAGGGTGTGGGTAATGCAAAATAGTGTAAGTGCATATCAATGCAAAAGGAATATTAGTATTATAAAAATTAGCATTGACTTATGAATAATAATACCCAATTAAAATAAAATAAGTCATGAAGCACCAGAATAATTCAAAAAGATGTAACAGTTGAATGAGAAAATTTTAACACCAATGAAAAAATAATAATTTTAGAAAAGAAAATAAATATATACCCAAAATTAAAATGAAATGGATGAAAGTATGCAAATAAATTAAATAAAATAGAATGGAAGTGAAGAGGGATGAGAAGTTAAAAAGATGAAGTAAGAAAGAAAGAAGAAAGAAGAAAAGATAGAAAAAAATTAGGATTAGAAAAGAAAAGATAAGATAATTGACGCTGATCAGGATAAGTTGTGCGACGCGGGCGACGCGGACGCGTGGGTGAGTTTAGTGGATTCAAATCCACGCGAACGCGTGGGGCACGCAATTGCGTGATTAGGGCAAAAAGAGGTATGACGCGGTCGCGTGACGAACGCGATCGCGTAAGTTGGGTAAGAGATGAGTGACGCGGACGCGTGAGGCACGCGAACGCGTCGCTGTGAATTGTGCTAGACGCACAGTTCCAGCGTCGTTTGGCACAACTTTCTGTTTCCATTTAGGGGGCCATAATATCCACGCGACGCGCACGCATCGCTCACGCTTTCGCGTGGGATGAGTGTTGTGCAAGTGACGCGTTCGCGTCAGGGACGTGAACGCGTGGGCCGTTTTGTGGTAAACGCACACCAGCCGCACGATTCCAGCCCAACTTTCTAGGCGTTGGATCTTGACGCCGATTTCCAGTTCACGCCCACGCGCGGCATGCGCGCTCGCGTGGGGTGATCTTTTTTTTATGTAGTATGCAAAATGCAATGAATGTTATGCACAATTCCAGGTTCAATCAAAATTCAAAAACAAACTAAAATGGAAAAGAAACGATCATACCATGGTGGGTTGTCTCCTACGTAGCACTTTTAGTTAAAGTCCTTAAGTTGGACATTTGATGAGCTTCCTGTTATGGTAGCTTGTGCTTGAATTCATCCAGAAATCTCCACCAATGTTTAGAATGCCAATAGCCTCCGGGGTCCCAAACAAGGCACGTAAAGCCCTTGAGCAGTTTTAAACAGGTTCTCAGGCTTCCGGGGTGTTGAATGTCAGAACAGATTCCAGGATCCCAAACATTACTTTTACACCCGTTTGTGTCTTGATCTGCATTTTTCTAGCCGGGTGATAAGTAATTGGGATTTTCACTGTAGTGACCAAACAGCTTCCGAGATCCATACAATTGTGCTTGGCACCAATCCTTGCGCCTCAAATTAAAGTGTGAAACCTCATTGAATCTTGCATAACAACTCTGAGTGCGAGTCATTTCCCTTTTGCTCTTAAAGCTGCAAAGAGCTCTAAGCTGGCCATCTGTATCAAGTAAACCATATTCAAGTGGAAAAGTAAAGATAAAAGCTAAGGATCTTACCCTCTTGAAGTTTGTATTGGGTGGTAATGGCTTTGGGGTAGGTGTTTCCAATGGTTTTGCAAGCTCTACTCCCTTGTGGTCTTCTGTAAATTCTTCCATTTCCTTGCAAACTTTTTCAATTTCAACCATGTGATGATCGAAGTCCTCGGTTTCTTCCTCAACATCACTCAAGTCATAAGTTGGAGGTTGAGAAAAATCTACCTTAGCATCATTTTCATATTCACTTGGGGAAGATTCTTCTATCTCAAAGAATTCACTTGCGGATGCAAGTTCATTACTAAGAGAATTTGACTTGTGATTATCATTATCAAGGAAACTTGCGTTTTGGGTTATTCCGTCTAGTTCTTCATAAAATACCCGCTTTGCGGGTCGTGCATTATCCTCCTTGGCATCAATTGTAACGTCCTTGATGGAATTTTCCACAATTCTGGATTCCCATGGAGGTTTAGCGTCTCCTAAGTCTTCAATCAACTCTTCTTCTTCTTGGATAATTTGGGCTTCCTCCAATTGTTCCAGAACAAATTCATGCTCCTTACTGTCCACTGGAGTTTCCAGTGTCTCCTTCATGCTACGTTCTTCATTAGATTCTCCACATAAAGTCAGGAGGATTCCTTGAGTGCCCGAACATCTGGAAGATAATTGATTTATTGCTTGCTCCAGTTGATGAAGGGTTGCGTGAAATTGATCTACTGTTTCCTTGCGGCGAGCCTATGATTCTTGAGGTGATGGATATGGACATTGTACATAAGAAAGTGGTGGTTCTTGGGAGTAATTGGATTGGAATTGGGGTGAATAAGGATCATACAGTGGTGAATAGTGAAAAGGAGCTTGTGAGTGTGGTGGTTCAAAGCTATGTTGAGAGGGTGGTCTATGAGCACAGGGTGGGACTTATTGGTAACTACCAAGGGGTCCATCATATCTATCATCTTGGTATGCATTGTAGAATGGTCCTTGTCCATGATATCTTGGAAGGTGTTGTTGCCTAAAGGGTTGATCAGATCCTCTTGGCTCCATCTATTTTTGATTGCTTTGACCGTGATGCATAGTCCTGTTATAGCTTCCACTCCTTTAAACAAATTTAGAACCAAACTCAAAGTAAGAGGGGGTGAGAACTCATAGTAGCTAATAGAAGTAAAAAGGGAAAACAAAAACAAATAAACAAGTAAAAGAAAAATATTTACAATAACCAATAATAAGGCACACGTTTGCAATTCTCCGGCAACGGCGCCATTTTGAAAAGAGCGAAACTCTCGCGCGATCTAGAATTTTTACAAATAAATTCGCGTTGTAAGCATAGCTTCTAGACCGACAAGAATTCCTTTCTTACAAAAGTTTGGTTGTCACAAGTAACAAAATTCAATAAAATTTATAACCGAAGTATTTAAACCTCGGGTCGTCTTCTCAAGGAATTGCAGGGAGGTATGATTTATTATTGGTTATGTAAAAAGATATGTTTTTGGGTTTTTGAAAATAAGAAACAATTAATTTAAATGACAAGAAAAATAAATTAATAATTATAAAATCTCTTGGCAAGGTATAAGAACTAGACGTCCTATCCTAGTTATCCTTATCAATTGTGATGAGAATTGGATTCTGCTCCCTCTTAGTTAAGTCAAGTGGACTAATTTGCTTGATCCTCAAGTCTTAGTCAATCCCTGTGGGAAGACTAGCTTTAGAGCGATCTAGATCAATTAGTAATCTGCCAATTTCAATCACTGCTGAGTTTGACAACTCAAGTTTTACCAATTACTTAACCAAAGTCAAAAGGAAGAAAATATCTAAATTAAATTAAAAGTATCCATATAAATAAAGCAAAACAAAGTCAAATCTGAAATACCTCAAAATATATTAAATATAAAACCAATCTAAACAATAAGAGTTCATAAACCAATTTGAGAAAATAAATAAAAAGAACATTAAACCTGGAAATTGAGAAGGAATAGTCCTAAATCCTTTAAGAGGGCTCCTAATCCTAAATCCTAAGAGAGAGGAGAGAACCTCTCTCTCTAAAAACTACATCTAAATTATGAAAAGTGAATAATGGAAGATCTCCCTTCATTCCTCCACTTTGTAGCCTTTAATTTGTGTTTTCTGGGCTTGAAACTGAGCTGGAAATAGCGCAGAAATCGCTGATTACGAAATCTGCCACGCTGATTTTCGTCACTGCGACGCGTCTGCGTGGAGCACGCATTCGCGTCGCCTATCGGTACGGCCACTATGGCAAATTATATATCAAATCGAAGTCCTGGACGTTTGCTTTCCAATGCAACTGGAACCGCATCATTTAGACCTCTGTAGCTCAAGTTATGGTCATTTTAGTGCGAGAGGGTCAGGCTGATAGCTTTGCAGTTCCTTCAACTTCTTGTATTCCTTCCACTTTTGCATGCTTCCTTTCTATCGTCTAAGCCATTCATGCCCTGTAATCTCTGAAAACACTTAACACACATATCAAGGCATCAAATTGTAATAAGAGAAGATTAAACATATCAAAATTAAGACCAAAGAAGCATGTTTTCAATCATAGCACAAAATCAGGAAGGAAAACGTAAACTCATGCAAATCATATAAATAAGTGTATGAAAGATTGATAAAATCCACTTGATTGAGCACAAGATAAACCATAAAATAGTGGTTTATCAATTAAGAACGGACTTTTTTCGTTATAGACCATTATTTTTACTTATTTCTTACTATAAACTCGCCTGAAAATTCAATTTGCTTGTTGTCCACATCATGATATCTTCCTTTAGTGTTCTGGAATGTAGCCATTAAAAAAGATATAACTAAAATCCAATTTGATATTCCTTGAAAAATAACCCTATCTTTCCAGGCGTTCTAAGTGTAGCTGTGTTGACTGTTGAAACCACCCTAATTTTATATTAAGCACTTTACGGTGTCTTGTCCAATAAACTGTCCACTTTGACTACAGTTTCACTTTAGCATTAACGATACTTACTTGCATTAAAAAGACATATCGTATCAGAGTGGAGAAATATTTTAATGAATCATCTCTTTATTGATAATTGCCATAAATAGTTAGAAACTCGATGAATGCAATTCCAAATGCATGTGAACACCATTAACATAAAATTGGATTTATGGGTGGTAGTGTATGTAAAAGCCAATACTGCAACATCTTTGGCTATGCAACATAATGATTCGTCTTTATCAGCTAACCCTTTTTATTAACTCAACTTGATCGGTTATGATCGATTGCTGTTTGAAACTTTCAAAGATTAAGCCATTAAAATGACTATCCTTGTTGCAAGTACTTTATCCCTGTTTTTACTCTCCTTCTGAAACATTTCTACTTTCATTACAAAGCTTTTAGGGTTTATGCGTATAACCTACAAAAACTGTAGCCATAATCTACCTAAAAAAATTCCTTTATATTTTTTGTCACTTAGTCGAGCAATTAGTAGATATATTATTGTATTCAACTTATCCAATTTCTTTATGCTTTTATATCACTTGCTTTTTCGTTTCTATTATTCGTGAAACCTATTGAACCATTTCTTTAAAGCATATATGGGCTCTTTCAACATTGTAATTGTGGAGGAGAAGTTTTTTACTTAATCCGTATAAGGATCCATCAACTTTATCTTACTTAATGAGGATTATATTTTGTTAGAAAGACATCTTTTTATGGACCTTTGGTAGCATTGTCTATAATTACTTAATATGTATATGTTGTGCAATGTGCTTTGAGTTGACTAAAGACAAAATACTACTAATATGTAAAACAAAACCAGCAAAATCAGCTTTTATTTTCTTATATTTGAATGCTTAGAAAAGTAAAAAGAAAATTTTGGCTAATCTATATATATATATATATATATATATGATTACTTAATATGTATATGTCATAATGTTTTTACTCTTATCTCTGTAAATCCTCTTCAAAAAAAAATAAAATTTGATGAGAATGGACTACAAACTCTTGGTAAAAGTAAATGAGTTTGAATATATATTTCTTAATAATATTTACGTGGATTCGTGCTTGGATCACTGGAAATAGATGATACATTATCAAAGCTATTTTCATTTAACTTCTCTTTCCAATTTGGAGTAGATGTTAATGTATACTTTTTCCATTCTTATTTATCCATAGTAATAAACCATATCAATCCTAAAAGATTTTGCTTTCTACCTCGATAATGCAATTGTCTGAAATCAAAAAATTTAGACAAATTTTACGCTTTCAATAATATATTCTTGAAAAGATACTAAATCTTTCTCATGATAAAAAATACAACTTTAGATCTCCCTATACTACTAACCATATTTATGTTAACTTTTTTAATCAACTTTTGTGAAATCAACGACTTTTTCGATGTGACCATCTTTTTCACTTATGCCATTCAAACTTTTCTTTCATCTCAACGATGTATATCTATTTCAATACATATATAATTATTTTAACCTTGTCATAGTAATATGTTGAAAATTTTTATTAGGACTGTTACCATAATTAGTCAGCAATATAATAGCTTATACTCTTGAACCTTGTTTAGATTTCTTTATAATGATACATTTGCCCATTACGTGCGTGCAGAGAAATGTTAAGTCACCAACAAATTTCTTTTTATTCATAAGAAATTGATGCCAGGGCATTTTGCCCAGTTTTACTGACCTTTTCTTTACTGTTTTTAAGGTAGTTTCATGCATTTTCTTAGGAAATAAGCTAGTTTTGGGTAGATCTTCACTTACATCTTGATTCAAGCAAACATTGTGCACTTTACATGATTTCATAAGAATTTTGCATGAATTATATAATAAATTGGATGATGCATGATCCCATGATTAAGAGCAAGACTTTGATGTACTTTGTTTGATTGATTTCAGGCCAAAAGAAGAAGAGAAGAAGCCACGTTAGTGGCTACGTTAGTTACACTAATGTGGGCACTAACGTGGAAGGAAGGAAAGCCCCAACGTTAGTGAGAAAAGTTAGTGGCATTAACTTTGAAGAAAGGGAATTTGAGCCAACGTTAGTGACACTTAACATTATCACTAACGTTGGCCAATGCTCACAAGTGGCCACGTTAGAGTCCACGTTAACTTAGTTAACGTGGCCTCTAACGTTAAAAGGGGGAAAGGAAGCAAACGTTAATGACATTCAATATTGTCACTAACGTTGGCCTAAGTGCACAATGCCACGTTAACTCCCACGTTAACTTGGTTAACGTGGAAGCTAACGTGAAGAGGCAAGAGTGGTCGACAACGTTAGTGACACCCAACATTGTCACTAACGTTGGAAGCAACCACATATCCCCAAGAAGCCACGTTAACTCCCACGTTAACCTAGTTAACGTGGAAGTTAACGTGAAGAAGAAGAAGTTGTCGACAACGTTAGTGACACCAAACATTGTCACTAACGTTGCCAACACAAGCCACAAAGAGCCACGTTAACTCCCACGTTAACTTAGTTAACGTGGTAGTTAATGTGGGCAAAAGTTCCACCTGGCAGCTTGACCATGCCTTCTTCAAACAAGAATAACTTGAGCCACAAAACTCCAAATGAGGTGATTCCAGTGGCATTGGAAAGTAGAATTCCAGAGCTTTCCAAGAATATATGGCACTACATGGTTGACACTAAATTTGAGGGAGAAAACCTGCCCTGAAAGTGTAATGATGAACATGGTATCAGCCTGTATTTTGGCCAACTGACCTCTTTACCTTCCAAGAAGTATAACTCGAGTTGTAGAGCTCCAAATGATGCGCTTCCAAAGGCATTGGAAAGTAGACATCCAGGGATTTCCAACAATATATAATAGTATGGGGTGGACACTAAGTTTGAGCTTCAGAAACATGAAAATCGCTGGCGTTATTGGCAATCAACATTTCCAGTAACGTTGGCATATATGCCAGCGACCATGTGCACTTCAAAGGAGCATAACTTGAGTTACAGAGGTCCAATTGAGGTGATTCTAGTTGCGTTAGAAAGCTGACATTTGGAGCTTTCCAACGATATATAATACTTTATAGTGGGCATGAAATTGGAGTACAAACAAGAGGCATCTTTTAAGCCCCAAAAACACCAACTGGGTAGCAAGTGCAACGTTAGCCACAATAACTTTAGCACTAACGCCACACTTGTAGCGTTAGTTTGGCTAACTTTGGCACTAACTTTAGCACCTAGACCTCAACTTGACTCACTTCTCTCTCAAGCCCACTTCAAAGATCAAGCAAGCAAGCCCACAATTGTCAACCAATCAAGGCCATAAGAAGCATCTAGAATAGGAATTTTCATTTAATTGTAATTTGCTTTCATTTTGTAATTTAGGAGAGCCTATATAAAGGCCTTAGTTTTTACATTGAAATCATCTTAGGCTAGACGAGGGGGAATCCTGGAATGGGGGATTGAAGAGGGGTCTTCGGACTCCCTCCCCTCACACACTTTTCCTTTTCTTTCTTTGTACTTTTCATTTATGAATTTGAAGTTTTATTTTCAGTTTTTATCTTCATCTTTACTCTTCTGCACTTTCTTTCTTTTCTATTTTTGTAGAGCAATGATCAACTAACTCTTTACATTGGGTTAGAGAGCTCTATTGTGATTCAATGGATTAAGTGTAGTTCTTATTCTTCTTCTTCTTTCTTTTCTCTTGATTTTACTTGAAAGCTTTCGATCTTCATCCAATTGGATAGTTATCTTGGAAAAGGAGCTATTCAGACTTTGATCTCTTTTGAACCTTGAAAGAGGAATGAAGAGATCAAGCTAGAAATGCTTTCTCATGCTGGACCAAATTGGGTTTGGATGGATATGTGACTATAATCCTCTCAATACCTGGTTTGGGAAATGCATGTGGTATAATCAGTGACCACACTTCATCTCTTCTCATGAGCAATTGACCAAGGAATTGGCTATTGATCAAGATTTGAGAGATTGAATTGCAAGAAATTGTAATTCAATCAATTAAGATTGCCAAGGAGATCAATAAGTGCATTGATTGCGGAAGAGATGATAATGAACTTGATCCGGAGAATTGCAATATCTCTTGATCCCAATGTTCATTTTATTTTTAGTTCTTACATTTACTTTTCTTGTCATTTTACTTCTCTGCACTCTATTGCTTTCTTTACTTTTCTGCCATTTACATTTCCTTGTTACTTATCACTCCATTATGATTCGTCTAACTAGGATAATCAATTAACCATTGATTGCTTAATTCGTTAATCTCTGTGGGATTCGACCTCACTCTATTGGGAGTTTTACTTGACGACAATTCGGTATACTTGCCGAAGGGGAATTTGTTGAGAGACAAGTTTTCCGTGCATCAGAAATCTATGCCAATTTAGAAATATCATCACTACATGGTTTTTTTTTTAATCTCGAATTCACTTTCTTTTTTTAAAACCAATATAAACTTCTATTTTATTTACCTATCATTTTTTATTATTAAAATTTCTTTCGGCACAATAATTAAACATGGATAAAGAATGAAATTTAATTAATAGTTTCTATTTTTTTCATAAATTGCATCCCCACTCAAAACCAATCTGCTTTTCTATTTCTTTACCTTGCATTTTGAGAAACACATTTTTAGATATGGCTTCTCTAAGGTTAAATTTCAATTTGTACCATAATTATATATGGTTAAAGAATGAAGTTTAATTAATAGTTTTTATCCTTTGTAGACCATTCTATAACCTGCGTTAAGTATTTTGAGTAGTATTCCCAAGTATCACACAAATGAGAAATCAACTCTAAATTAAAATTATATTTTGGATAATTTGGCTATATCAATAGTCGTTATCAATATGTAAATAGTACTTATCAATCAGAAACTCCCATTTAGGTTGTCAGTTGTATTTCATATAATGTCAAATTTGTATCCATCACGTGAAAAATAGTTGTACAATCAATTTCTATGTGTTCAAATTTTTAAGGTATTACTCATTATGGATTATGTTTAAGGCATATATTCTCATACACTTAACATTATATAAATCATACTCATATAATATAAGTCTCATTCAAAATATATTCACGATGATACATCGCTTTTTGAATATCATTGCACATATGTAAGTCTTGTGATCCCCAAATATAGAACATCTTCCAAAACATATAGTCCATGGTTAAACATATACTACGAATATTAAATAACTTTGTAAACTTTAGTTAATACTTAATTATCAGCATCAGATGTCTAAGACTTTTGTTTTTTCCCTCCCTTTCGAGTGAACCTATTGGTTGAAAGCTGGCATTCTTCATCAATTTGATTAGCAACAACCGAACCAGACTTTAAACTGCCGGCAATCTTTTAGTTGGTGTTTTGTATTTGAGGCTTTCAACACAGTCTTCTACAGAATCTTACACAAAGATATCCATGACAGTTCACTTAGAATATTTCCTGAACCCAAACCACATATTTTTTTATATATTAAAAACACTTGCATGTACTGACCACAGTAAGTTGAAGATCATTATCACTCTTAAGATTAACATGTCCGGACATCTCCAGCGTGTTGCTACCTCTGTTCTCCTATTTAAAGTGAAACCCTAATCATAATTAGATATTAATGTACATTTTGATAAAAAAAAATTGTATGGTCTGGAAAACATATCTACTTGCAGAGAGGTCAGGATCCAACAACATCAGCAGTCCTTTTTCAGTCTGAATCAGATTTTTGCTCAGCTCCCTCAATTTCAGCCAGAAAATACCTGAAATTATAGAAAAACACACAAACTCATAGTAAAGTCCAGAAATATGAATTTTGCTTAGAAACTAATGAAAATAAACTAAAAACTAACTAAAACATACTAAAAACTATATGAAATTAACCCCCAAAAGCGTATAAAATATCCGCTCATCAGTAGCCATTGACAATGGTGATCCACCAACATACAGCTTGCCATAGGAGGAAACTTGTGTGCGTGAAGAAGATGACAGTAGGAAAGCAGAGATTCAGAAGACAAAGCATCTCCAAAACTCCAACATATTCTCCATTACTGCATAACAAGTATTTATTTCTTGCTCTTTTATTCTTCGTAATTCAACTTGATAATTATAATTGATATCCTGACTAAGAGTTACAAGATAACCATAGATTGCTTCAAGCCAACAATCTTTGTGGGATTCTACCCTTTCTCACGTAAGGTATTACTTGGACGACCCAGTGCACTTGCTGGTTAGTGGTACGAGTTGTGAAAAGTGTGATTCACAATTTGTGCACCACTCTACATGTGTTGCCTAGAGGTAGCACTTTTCTTTTAGGTCCCGACAATTCCCTCCTTCTCGCGGGAGTTTCAAACTTTTCAAAAAAGTGGTCGTTAGGCTGCACCTTTTGGAACGGGGGAGTTTTATCCTCTGCAAATTTTAAGGCTGCCGCAACCCCTGTGTTAGCAACTTGCTCCGCCAGTTTCTCTAAATCTTCAACCTGAACCAAGATCTCTTGACTCTTTCCCTTTTTAGATCCCGCCCGTCCCTCCTGAGTCAGAGTTTCTTCCTGACTCGAATCAGTGAAGTCAAGGTTGAATGATGGCGCCGGAAGTTCTTTCAGTACATAGGATGCTGTCTTAGCGATCATCATTAATCCAGTAGTAGCTTGAGGGGGTGATTGACTGCACAGTGAGATATAAAATAGTATAAGAATAAGAATTATAAATGATATCAAAAGAGAGTTATATTGTGTACAACTTACATTTTAGAAGGAGCTGCTGGCACTGATGACCGGGAATTTGCACAGCACGAATCCCCTTCGACAAGTATATCGAATCGTCAAGTAATAACTCACAAGAGTGAGGTCGATCCCACAGGGATTGATAGATTAAGCAATTTTAGTTAGGTTATTTGTCTAGTCAAGCGAATAGTTGATGGTTTTAGTGAAATTGAATCAACATAAAGTAAATTGCTGGAAAGTAAAGTGCTGAGAGTAAATTGCAAAATGTAATTGGCAGAAACTTAAATGACAAGAAACTAAATAACAGAAACTTAAATGGCAAGAAACTTAAATGAGCAGAAGCTTAAATAGCAAGAAAGTAAAGGCAAGAATGTAAATGGAAATAAAATATAAATTGCATGAAATCTAAATGGGCTTTGGGTGTTGGGAATTAAAGAAAGCAGTAAATTCAAGACAATTAAAGGAAACTCAAGGTAATTAAAGTGAAGAATATCAAAGAGAAAGATTCATTAGGGATTGGAGATATCATAATCCATCATGAATCAATGGTTTTCAACTTTATTCTCAATCATATGAAGTAGATCTATAGTGGATTGTAATTAATTGAGTCCCAATTCCTTGGCAACCCAATTTCTCTTAACACAATCAATTTGCCAATTCCTTGATCTAATTGTCATGAGAAGAGGTTAAGTGCATCTCTCTTATCCATGAGCCACACAAGTTCTCAAGATCTCAATTCATCCCGAATGTGTTGATCAAGAGAGTTGTGAGAGATAGAACACCAAACTAATTTATATGGTTCCCCTTCTGAGCCTCACATAGAAATTCAATGGATCTAAACCCCCGTCCGGAGTGAGTTGATCAAATAAACACAGAAGTTATCTCTTAGCTACAACAAGCAGATTGAGAAGAAGAAGAATTTCATTCATTCATTGGAATTACAATAGAGCTCCTCCCCCTAATGATGTGGGTTTTAGTTCATCATTGCTCAAAAAATCTCAAAAAAGAAAGGAAAAGTACATGAAAGCAACTAAGTACAAAAAAAATGATTCAGGGTTTCCCAATTAGGGTCCCTACTTTGCAGCCTTCTTTTTTAAGTTCAAAAGCTATCCTATATATACATTCCTCGAAGCAATCTTCAAGTACTTGGATATGGGCTTTGGCCTTAGTTGAAGCAATTAGGGGTGGCTCTCTCTGAAGTTAGCCCAGGCGTTAGCTCACTAACGTTCACAAACTTGCATGGGTTCCATTGAAATGAAAGTTGGTACTGGCGTTAGTCACCACCGTTAGTGCACTAACGGTGGCACTAACGTTGCCTTTGAAAGCTACCAGGGCTTTGCCACTGGCGTTAGTGCACCAACAGTGCCACTAATATTCTGCTTGTTGTGTGTACGCACGATGCCTCATGCGTGCACACACTGGCAAAATTTTCCTTTGTGCGTACGCACAATGCCCCATGCGTATGCACACTAGCAATTTTTCCAGCTCCAAGTTGAAAATTTGTCGAAGACGTTAGTGTGCTAACATGAAGTAACGTTAGCTCACTAACGTTGGCACCATTCTTTGTGTAACAAGGTTGGTAGGCTAACTTTGGGTCACCAACGTTGCTTCTCATCCTTGGTAACGTTAGTGGGCAACGTTAGTGAGCCAACTTAGGCCACTAACGTTGCTTTTCTCTTCCTTGGCAATGTTATTAGCAACGTTAGTGAGCCAACTCTGGTTACTAACATTGCTTCCTTCTCCTTGAGCCAATGTTAATGGCAACGTTAACCATAGCATTAGTGGGCTAACTTTGGCCACTAGCGCTATAGCTTCTTCTTCTTCTTTGCCTTTGCTTTGCTTCTCCTTACCTATCATTAACCAAGCAAATACATCAAAGCCTTGCCATAATCACAAGTTAATGCATCATTCATTAAAACAAGTAATTCTTGCTCAATCTCATGAAAATATTTGTAAATAACAATGTTTGATTGAATCAAGACATGCATACATTACTCATCCAAATGCTTGCTTATTGCCTAAGAAAGTGCATGAAACCAAGTAAAAACTAATGAAAATGGCTTGTGAAAATAGCCTAAGATTCCTAGGCATCACAACACCAAACTTAAATCTTGGTTGTCCCCAAGCAAGCAGTAAAACCTAAGAAGAATGAATGAAAACAGAGATATATGTAAGCCCTTATTGGAAGACATTTAATCATGGTTCATGGGGTTTCATGCATGATATCTTTGAAGCTCATGAACTTATTAGTTTCCAGGTTAAAACATCCCCTTAAGCACTAACTCTGTTGCTTTTATGAAACCTTTTTATTCTTTGATCCTTGGTTTATACTTTTTTTTTGCTTTTCTCTTTTTCTTGCTAGAGGCTTATTCTTTTTATTGAAGCTTAGTGTTCTGTGTTGAGGCAGCTCTTTATGGTAAGTTTTCAGTCAACACTCCCGACCCAATTGACTCAAGGTGTTGGGTGATGAAGCACCCCTCATACTTACTAACTCAAGCCTCTCCTCAACACATACACACCACAGGCATTTGGCTTGCAATTTAATCCTTAAGACATTGATGTCCAGCACCTCTTTGGGTTACTAAATGCTTTATAGTTAGGTTGCTCTTGACAATGGACATTCGGCTGATAATTCTGGGTTAGTTAACCCAAGTTATCAAGTGCTAAAGCACTCCTTAAAACCTAATCATCCAAGCATATCCTAATACAAAAGCACCACAAGCATATATCTTAAGGTTCAAGCTATTGGTGCCTAGCTTATTCCTTGTTTCTTTCTTTCTATTGCCAACGTTAGTGCTGCCGTTAGTGGCCTAACTTGACCACTAAAGTTGGCTTCCCTTTTATTCTTTCTCTTTTCTTTTTTTCTTACAAGGATCTTTATTCACAAAGGTATCATGTAAAGCAAACTAAGCTTATTCATAAGGGAACATTCCACCCATCCACCTTATTTGTGAACTTGCTAAGTATTCAAGCATGCACCACCACATAACTTTAGGATTCTTATTCTATCTTCTATCAAAATGGACTTTTACTCTTTCTCTGTTTCATAACATTTTCTTTTATTCAATTATGGGGAACAAAGCATACAACTTAAGTAAGATGAAATGACATAAGCATATAGACTAGCAAGCTAAAATGACAATAAAGAAAGCAAACAGAATGCAAGTGACTTCAACTAAAAATAACTCATGAACTAAATTTGGAGACATGTTCTATTTCATATATGCACTCCTTATTTAATGCTAAAATGAAAAAGGACCTCTACCACCTTTTATTCTGTGGGTTGCTTTACTTTCTTTTTCTTCTTCTTTTTCTCTTCCCTTTGTTCTCCCTCCTATGGATTGCTTGTATCTCCTTTCTCTTTTTGTTTCCCCTTTTGTTTCTTCCAAAATCCAGCTTTTTTCATCTTCTTCTCCACTGTCTCTTCATGGCGTAACGTTCTTCCTTCCTCCATTTCCTTTAGCTGTTCATACACTGCATCATATTTTTGAATTACTGGCTGTAAATTGGGCATATATCTAACTATGTAGTTGAGCTTAGCTTGGGCATTCATGTCATAATCATGCCTATTTATGTGTCTTCCTTCATAAGGAGTAGTAAATTCATTGAATGCTCTCATGTTGTCAATCTGGCATTGGGTGAGCTCTTGCATTTGCTTCTCTAGAGGGACTTGCCTTTCGGTTACTGATGAGAGAAAATCGATTCCGCACAAACTAACCGGCAAGTATACCGGGTCGCATCAGGTAGTAAAACTCACGAAAGTGAGGTCAATCCCACGAGGATTGATGGATCAAGCAACTTTAGTGAGGTGATTAGTCTAGTCAAGCTAACAGTGGTGAATTGAGTGAAATTGAATCAACAGAATATAAATTGTAGGAAATTTAAAGTATTGAAAGTAAATTGACAGAAACTTAGATGGTAAGAAACATAAATTTCATGAAAAATAAATTGCTGGAAATGTAAATGGGGCTTTGGGTGCAGGGAAATTAAAGAAGCAGCAAATAAAAGTACTCAATGTGAAATTAAAGACAGTTAACAGAAAGAGAAATTCACTAGGGATTGGAGATACTATAATCCATAATGAATCAAATGGGTCTCAACTCCTTTCTCAATCATATGAGTAGATTTATGGTGGATTGAAATTGATTAGATCCCAATTCCTTGGCTATCCAATCTCTCTAATCACAATCAATCTTGCCAATTCCTTGATCTAATTGTCATGAGAAGAGGTTAAGTGCATGTCTCTCATCCATAAGCCACACTAACTCTCAAGATCTCAATTTCTCCCGAATGGTGTTGATCAAGAGAGTCGTGAAGGATAGAGCCTCAATTCTAATGCTCATGATTCCTCTTCTGAGGCTCACACAAGCATTCATCATATTCAAACCCCTTTCCGGAGTGGATGAATCTCAATTAAAACAGAGGATATTCTATAGCTACTCAATTGAATTGAGAAGAAAAAGAAATTCACTAAATCATGTGAATCATAACAGAGCTCCTCCCCCTAATGATTGGGGTTCAGTGGATCATAGCTCTAAGAACATTTGCAAAAAATATAAATTGCAGGAAAGTAAATCAAGCTCAATTTGAACGGAAAAGTAAAATTGCATAAGGACAGATGGTGCACGAAATTGTGATCTCAATGGTGCCAACAACTTGGTACGCTCAATTGTAATCTCAACTCTTTGTCACAACTCCGCACAACTAACCAGCAAGTGCACTGGGTCATCCAAGTAATAAACCTTACGTGAGTAAGGGTCGATCCCACGGAGATTGCCGGCTTGAAGCAAGCTATGGTTGTCCTGTAAATCTCAGTCAGGCAGATTCAAATGGTTATGGGATTTTGATAATTAAAATATAATTAAAACAGAAAATAAGATAGAAATACTTATGTAATTCATTGGGGGCATTTCAGATAAGCGTATGAAGATGCTTTGTTCCTTATGAATCTCTGCTTTCCTACGGCCTTCATTCAATCATTCATACTCCTTTCCATGGCAAGATTTATGTTGGGGGATCACCATTGTCAACGGTTACCATCTGTTCTCTCAGTGAAAATGGTCTAAATGCGTTGTCACCGCACGGCTAATCATCTGTCGGTTGTCGATTATGTTGGAATAGGATCCATTGATCCTTTTGCGTCTGTCACTACGCCCAACACTCGCGAGTTTGAAGCTCGTCACAGTCATCCCTTCCCAGATCCTACTCGGAATACCACAGACAAGGTTTAGACTTTCCGGATCTCAGGAATGGCCGCCAATAAATCTAGCCTATACTACGAAGACTCTGATCATGAACAAGGAGGCTAAGAGATAGACACTCAAGCTATTGCAGATAGAACAGAAGTGCTTGTCAGGCACGCGTTCATAGGTGAGAATAATGATGAGTGTCACGGATCATCACATTCATCAGGTTGAAGTGTGAGTGAATATCTTGGAATACGAATAAGCTTGAATTGAATAGAAAAACAATAGTATTTTGCATTAATTCATGAGGAACAGCAGAGCTCCACACCTTAATCTATGGGGTGTAGAAACTCCACCATTGAAAATACATAAGTGAAAGGTCTAGGCATGGCCGAATGGCCAGCCCCCTAAACGTGATCAATAGATCAAAAGTGATACAAAGATAGTCTAAAAAATGATCAAAAGATGTGAAATAATTCACTAAAAGTAGTTTTTATACTAAACTAGTAACTAGGATTTACAGAAATAAGTAAATGATACAGAAATCCACTTCTGGGGCCCACTTGGTGTGTGCTTGGGCTGAGCATTGAAGCCTTCACGTGTAGAGACTCTTCTTGGAGTTAAACGCCAGGTTGCAGCCTGTTTCTGGCGTTTAACTCTGGTTTGTAACTTCTTTCTGGCATTTAACTTCAGAATAGGGCAGAAAGTTGGTGTTTGAATGCCAATTTGCATCGTCAAAACTCGGGCAAAGTATGGACTATTATATATTTCTGGAAAGTCTTGGATGTCTACTTTCCCAAGCTTCATAGAGGGACTCTCCTTCCTTCTGTCTGAAGGTTTAGATTTTCACTCTAAGCTTGCTCATCTTTTGAGGTGGAAAGAATTTAGCCAGGAAAGCACTGACCAGCTTTTCCCAAGAGTTCAGACTTTCTTTAGGTTGTGAATCCAACCATGTTCTAGCTCTGTCTCTTACAGCAAAAGGGAAAAGCATAAGCCTGTAGACCTCAGGACTAACTTTATTGGTCTTAACAGTGTCACAGATTTGCACAAATTCAGCTAAAAACTGATGACGATCTTCCATTGGAAGTCGATGAAACTTTTAATTCTGCTGCATTAGAGAAACTAATTGAGGCTTAAGCTCAAAGTTGTTTGCTCCAATTGCAGGAATTGAGATGCTTCTTCCATAGAAGTTGGAAGAGGGTGCAATAAAGTCACCAAGCATCTTCCTTGCATCTCCACCATTGTTATTGGGTTCGGCCATGTCTCCTTCTTTTTTCAAAAATTTCTGTCAGGTCTTCTCCAGAGGGTTGTGCTTTAGCTTCTCTTAGTTTCCTCTTACGAGTCCTTTCAGGTTCAGGATCAGCTTCAATAAGAATGTCTTTATCCCTGTTCCTGCTCATATGAAAAAGAAGAGAACAGAAAATAAGAGAAATTCTCGATGTCACAGTACAGAGATTTCTTTATGTGAGTAGAAGAAGAGAAGAATAGAAAAAGAAGAAGAGAAAAATTCGAACACAGAGAGGGAGGGGGAGAAGAAATTCGAAAATAATTAAAAAAATTTTTTTTATTTTTATTTTAAATATTAATTAGAATTCAAAAATTAAGAAGGAAAATAAAATTAAATTGAAATTTAAGAGAATTAGTTAATGAAAAGAAATTTTTGAAAAAGAGGTTTAGTGATTTTCGAAAATAAGAGAGAGAAAAGTAGTTAGGTGGTTTTGAAAAAGATAAGAAATAGTAAAACAAACAAAAAGTCAAGTAGTTAATTGAAACAGATTTGAAAATCAATTTTGAAAATATAAGAAGTTAGAAAAGATTTTGAAATTGATTTTGAAAAAAGATATGATTAAAATAGAAAAGGATGTGATTGAAAATCATTTTAAAAAAATTTGAATTGGAAATTAAAAAGATTTGATTTTGAAAATTAAAGTTGATTACTTGACTAACAAGAAACTAAAAGATATGATTCTAGAATTTAAAGATTGATCCTTTCTTAATAGGCAAGTAACAACTTGAAAAAAAATTTTTTGAATCAAAATATTAAATGTTAGTAAAGGTTTTGAAAATATGGAATAAAATTAAGAAAAGATTTTGAAAATCACTTTTAAAAATTTTCGAAAATATGAAAGGAGAATGAAAAAGAATTGATTTTTGAAAAAGTTTTGAAAAGATAGGATTTTTAAATTGAAAATTTGACTTGACTCATAAGAAACAACTAAATTTTGAAAAAAATTTGAAAATTGTCAACTCAAATATTCGAAATTTATGAGAAGAATAAGGGAAATATAATTTTTTGATCTTTGGATTTTTAATGAGGAAAGACAAAAACATCAAAATGAGTCAAAACATAAAAATTCAAGATCAAAATACATGATGCATGCAAGAACACTTTGAATGTCAAGATGAACATTAAGAACATGTTTTTGAAAATTTTTAAGAAAAGAAACACATGCAAGACACCAAACTTAGAGATTTTCAATGTTTAGACACTAACAAATTGAAAATGCATATGAAAAACAAGAAAAGACACAAAACATGAAAAAGCAAAGATCAAACAAAGAAAATCATCAAGAACAACTTGAAGATTATGAAGGACACATGCATGAATTTTCGAAATTTTTTTTAGGAAATTAAAAAGATACAATTGACACTAAACTTAAAAATTGACACTAAACTCAAATAAGAAACATCAATTTATTTTTGGTTTTATGATTTTATAAATTTTTTTTTTTGGAATTTTTCGAAAATAAAAAGCTTAAAAATAAAATAAAATTACCTAATCTGAGCAACAAGAAGAACCGTCAGTTGTCCAAACTCGAACAATCCCCGGCAAGGGCGCCAAAAACTTGGTGCACAAAATTGTGATCTCAATGGCGCCAACAACTTGGTACGCTCAATTGTAATCTCAACTCTTTGTCACAACTCCGCACAACTAACCAGCAAGTGCACTGGGTCGTCCAAGTAATAAACCTTACGTGAGTAAGGGTCGATCCCACGGAGATTGTCAGCTTGAAGCAAGCTATGGTCGTCTTGTAGATCTCAGTCAGGCAGATTCAAATGGTTATGGGATTTTGATAATTAAAATATAATTAAAAAAAATAAGATAGAAATACTTATGTAATCCATTGGTGGTATTTCAGATAAGTGTATGAAGATGCTTTGTTCCTTCTAAATCTCTGCTTTCCTACTGCCTTCATTCAATCATTCATACTCCTTTGCATAGCAAGCTTTATGTTGGGGGATCACCGTTGTCAATGGCTACTGTCTGTCCTCTCAGTGAAAATGGTCCAAATGCGCTGTCACCGTACGGCTAATCATCTGTCGGTTCTCGATCATGTTGGAATAGGATCCATTGATCCTTTTGCGTCTGTCACTACGCTACTCGCGAGTTTGAAGCTCGTCACAGTCATCCCTTCCCAGATCCTACCCGGAATACCATAGACAAGGTTTAGACTTTCCGGATCTCAGGAATGGCTGCCAATAATTCTAGCCGATACTACGAAGACTCTGATCGTGAACAAGGAGGCTAAGAGATAGACACTCAAGCTATTGCAGATAGAACGGAAGTGGCTGTCAGGCACGCGTTCATAGGTGAGAATGATGATGAGTGTCACGGATCATCACATTCATCAGGTTAAAGTGCAAGTGAATATCTTGGAATAAGAATAAGCTTGAATTGAATAGAAAAACAATAGTACTTTGCATTAATTCATGAGAAACAGCAGAGCTCCACACCTTAATCTATGGGGTGTAGAAACTCCACCGTTGAAAATACATAAGTGAAAGGTCTAGGCATGGCCGAATGGCCAGCCCCCTAAACGTGATCAAGAGATCAAAAGTGATACAAAGATAGTCTCAAAAAAGATCAAAAGATGTGAAAGAATTCACTAAAAGTAGTTTTTATGCTAAACTAGTAACTAGGGTTTACAGAAATAAGTAAATGATACAGAAATCCACTTCTGGGGCCCACTTGGTGTGTGCTTGGGCTAAGCATTGAAGCCTTCACGTGTAGAGACTCTTTTTGGAGTTAAACACCAGGTTGCAGCCTGTTTCTGGCGTTTAACTCTGGTTTGTAACTTGTTTCTGGCGTTTAACTTTAGAATAGGGCAGAAAGTTGGTGTTTGAACGCCAGTTTACATCATCAAAACTCCGGTAAAGTATGGACTATTATATATTTCTGGAAAGCCCTGGATGTCTACTTTCCAACGCAATTGAGAGTGCATCAATTGGGCTTCTGTAGCTCCAGAAAATCCATTTCGAGTGTAGGGAGATCAGAATCTAACAACATCTACAGTCCTTTTTCAGCCTCTGAATCAGATTTTTGCTCAAGTCCCTCAATTTCAGCCAGAAAATACCTGAAGTCATAGAAAAATACACAAACTCATAGTAAAGTCCAGAAATGTGAATTTTGCATAAAAACTAATAAAAACATAGTAAAAACTAACTAAATTATACTAAAAACTAAATAAAAACAATGCCAAAAAGTGTATAAATTATCCGCTCATCACAACACCAAACTTAAATTGTTGCTTGTCCCCAAGGAAATGAAAATCAAATAGGATAAAAGAAGAGAATATACTATAAATTCCAAAATATCAATGAAACTTAGCTTCAATTAGATGAGCGGGACTAGTAGCTTTTTGCCTCTGAACAGTTTTGGCATCTCACTTTATCCTTTGAAGTTCAGAATGATTGGCATCTATAGGAACTCAGAATTTAGATAGTGTTATTGATTCTCCTAGTTTAGTATGTTGATTCTTGAACACAGCTACTTTATGAGTCTTGGCCGTGGCCCTAAGCACTTTGTTTTCCAGTGTTACCACCGGATACATAAATGCCACAGACACATAACTAGGTGAACCTTTTCAGATTGTGACTCAGCTTTGCTAGAGTCCCTAATTAGAGGTGTCCAGGGTTCTTAAGCACACTCTTTTTGCTTTGGATCACGACTTTAACCGATCAGTCTCAAGCTTTTCACTTGACACCTTCACGCCACAAGCACATGGTTAGGGACAGCTTGGTTTAGCCACTTAGGCCATGATTTTATTCCTGTGGGCCCTCCTATGCATTAATGCTCAAAGCCTTGGATCTTTTTTACCCTTGCATTTTAGTTTAAAGAGTTACTGGCTTTTTGCTCTTGCCTTTTGGTTTAAAGAGCTCTTGGCTTTTTCTGCTTGCTTTTTCTTTTTCTTTCTTTTTTTCTCTTTTTTTTTCATATAATTTTTTTTCGCAAGCCTTGCTTTTTCACTGCTTTTTCTTGCTTCAAGAATCAATTTTAAGATTTTTCAGATTATCAATAACATTTCTCCTTTTTTATTATTCTTTCAAGAGCCAACAGTTTTAACATTCATAATCAACAAATTCAAAAGTCATATGCACTATTCAAGCATTCATTCAGAAAACAAAAAGTATTATCACCACATCAAAATAATTAAATTAATTTCAAGGATTAATTCGAAATCATGTACTTCTTATTCTTTTGTGGTTAAAACATTTTTCATTTAAGAAAGGTGATGGATTCATAGGACATTCATAGCTTTAAGGCATAGACACTTAAACACTAATGATCATGTAATAAAGACACAAACATAAATAAGCATAAAGCGTAGAGAATGAAAACAGAAAAAATAAATAGACAATGATATTAAGAAACAGGTCCACCTTAATGAGGGTGGCGTCTTCCTCCTCTTGAAGAACCAATGGTGCTCTTGAGCTCCTCTTTGTCTCTTTGTGCTCTACCCTTAGTTGTCCCATGTTGGAACTTAATTCTCCTAGGGAGGTGTTAATTTGCTCCCAATAGTTTTGTGGAGGAAAGTGCATCCCTTGAGGCATCTCAGGGATTTCATGATGAGGAATTTTCTCATACTCTTGTTGAGGTCCATGAGTGGGCTTGTTTGCTCCATCCTCTTTTTAGTGATGGCTTGTTCTCTTCAATGATGATGTCTCCCTTTATGACAATCCCAGATGAATTGCATAGGGTACAGTCAACTTGGCCACAACTTCATAGAAGTGGTCTTGATGGACCTTTGAGATGAATCTCTCCATCTCCCATGACTCAGAGGTGGAATCTTTTGCCTTCCTTTTCCTCTTTCTAGAGGTTTCTCTGGCCTTAGGTGCCATAAATGGTTATGGAAAAACAAAAAGCAACGCTTTTACCATACCAAACTTAGAAGGTTTACTCATCCTCGAGCAAAAGAAGAAAGAGGGAAGTAGAAGAAGAAGAGAATAGAGGAGATGGAGTGAGGGAAGTGGTTCGACCAGGGGGTTGGGTGGGGGAGGGAAAGGACTTGAATTTGAATTGTGAGGTGGGAGTTATGGGGAAGAATTGTGGAAGGGAAATGGAGGTGATTGGAGAGGGGTATTTGGGGAAGAGAGTTATGGAAAGGTGTGAAGTGGAGATAAGAAGAGGTAGGTGGGGATCCTTTGGGGTCCACAGATCCTGAGGGGTCAAGGACTTAGCATCCCTACTCCATTTAGGCGTGTAAACACCCTTAGAGTGCAATCCTGACGTTTAACGCCAGACTGCTGCTTGTTTCTGGTGTTTGACGCCAGTCTGGTGCCTGTTTCTGGCGTTAAATGCGAGACTGTAGCCTGTTTCTGGTGTTTAACGCCAGCTTGACGCTTCTTTCTGGCGTTAAACGCCAGTCTGATACTTCTTACTGGCGTTTAAACGCCAGTAAGCTTATCCTCCAAGGTGTGCTGTTTTTAATGCTGTTTTTCATTTTATTTTTGATTTTTTCAGTTGTTTTTATGGCTTCACATGATCATCAACCTACAGAAAACATAAAATAACAATGGAAAATAAATAGATATAATTAAATAACATTGGGTTGCCTCCTAATAAGCGCTTCTTTAATGTCAATAGCTTGACAGTGAGCTCTTATGGAGCCTCACAGATAATCAGAGCAGGGTTGGGGCCTCTCAACACCAAACTTAGAATTTGATTGTGGCTTCCCAACACCAAACTTAGAGTTTGGTTGTGGCCTCCCAACACCAAACTTAGAGTTTGAATGTGGGGGTTTTGTTTGACTCTGTATTGAGAGAAGCTTTTCATGCTTCCTCTCCATGGTTACAGAAGGAGAACCTTGAGTCTTATATACAAGGTAGTCCTCATTTAACTGAAGAACCAACTCTCCTCTGTCAACATCAATCATAGCTTTTGCTGTGGCTAGGAAGGGTCTGCCAAGGATGATGGATTCATCCTCATCCTTCCCAGTGTCTAGGATTATGAAATCAGCAGGGATGTAAAGGCCTTCAACGTTTACTAGCACATCCTCTACTAGTCCATAAGCCTGTTTCATTGATTTGTCTGCCATCTCTAGTGAGATTTTTGCAGCTTGTACCTCAAAGTTTTCCAGTTTCTCCATCACAGAGAGTGGCATGAGGTTTATCCCTGACCCCAGGTCACACAGAGCCTTCTCAAAGGTCATGGTTCCTATGGTACAAGGTATGAAGAATTTTTCGGGATCTGGTTTCTTCCGAGGTAATGTCTGCCTCATTAATGCATTCAGTTCATTGGTGAATAAGGGAGGTTCATCCTCCCAAGTCTTAGTACCAAATAACTTGGCATTCAGCTTCATGATTGCTCTTAAATATTTAGCAACTTATTCTTCAGTGATGTCTTCATCCTCTTCAGAGGAAGACAATTCATTAGAGCTCATGAATGGCAGAAGGAAGTTCAATGGAATCTCTATGGTCTCTGTATGAGCCTCAGATTCCTTTGGTTCCTCAAAGGGAAACTCATTTCTGTCCAGAGGACGTCCCATGAGGCTTTTCTTGCTGGCACTCATGTCCTCCTCACTCTCTTCAGGTTCGGCCATGTTGGTCATGGTTATGGCCTTGCACTCTCTCTTGGGTTTTTCTTCTGTATTGCTTGGGATGGTACTGGGAGGAGTTTCAATAATCTTCTTACTCAGCTGACCCACCTTTATCTCCAAATTTCTAATGGAGGACCTTGTTTCATTCATGAAACTTAGTGTGGTCTTGGATAGATCAGAGACTATGGTTGCCAGGCCAGAATGGCTCTGTACAGAATTCTCTGTCTGTTGCTGAGAAGATGATGGAAAAGGTTTGCTATTGCAAAACCTGTTTCTTCCACCATTGTTATTATTGAAGCCTTGATTAGGCTTCTGTTGATCCTTCCACGAGAGATTAGGATGATTCCTCCATGAAGGATTATAGGTATTTCCATAGGGTTCTCCCATGTAATTCACCTCTGCCATTGCAGGGTTTTCAAGATCATAAGCTTCTTCTTCAGAAGATGCTTCTTTAGTACTGTTGGATGCAGCTTGCAATCCATTCAGACTCTGAGAAATTATATTGACTTGCTAAGTCAATATTTTGTTCTGAGCCAATATGGCATTCAGAGTATCAATTTCAAGAACTCCCTTTTTTTAGGCGTCCCATTTTTCACAGGACTCCTCTCAGAGTTGTACATGAACTGGTTATTTGCAACCATTTCAATGAGTTCCTGAGCTTCTGCAGGGGTTTTCAGATGAAGAGATCCTCCTGTAGAATGGTCCAATGACATTTTTGACAACTCAGACAGACCATCATAGAATATACATATGATGCTCCATTCTGGAAGCATGTTAGAAGAACACCTTTTGATCAGTTGCTTATATCTTTCCCAAGCTTCATAGAGGGACTCTCCTTCCTTCTGTCTGAAGGTTTGGATTTCCACTCTAAGCTTGCTCATCTTTTGAGGTGGAAAGAATTTGGCCAGGAAAGCACTGACCAGCATTTCCCAAGAGTTCAGGCTTTCTTTAAGTTGTGAATCCAACCATGTTCTAGCTCTGTCTCTTACAACAAAAGGGAAAAGCATAAGCCTGTAGACCTCGGGATCAACTCCATTGGTCTTGACAGTGTCACAGATTTGCAAGAATTCAGCTAAAAACTGATGAGAATCTTCCATTGGAAGTCCATGAAACTTTCAATTCTACTGCATTAGAGAAACTAATTGAGGCTTAAGCTCAAAGTTGTTTGCTCCAATTACAGGAATTGAGATGCTTCTTCCATAGAAGTTGGAAGAGGGTGCAATAAAGTCACCAAGCATCTTCCTTGCATCTCCACCATTGTTATTGGGTTCGGCCATGTCTCCTTCTTTTTTTGAAAATTTCTGTCAGGTCCTCTCCAGAGGGTTGTGCTTTAGCTTCTCTTAGTTTCCTCTTACGAGTCCTTTCAGGTTCAGGATCAGCTTCAATAAGAATGTCTTTATCCCTGTTCCTGCTCATATGAAAAAGAAGAGAACAGAAAAGAAGAGGAATTCTCGATGTCACAGTATAGAGATTCCTTTATGTGAGTAGAAGAAGAGAAGAATAGAAGAAGGAGAAGAGAAAAATTCAAACACAGAGAGGGAGGGAGAGAAGAAATTCGAAAATAATTAAAAAAAATATTTTTTGTTTTTATTTTAAATATTAATTAGAATTCGAAAATTAAGATGGAAAATAAAATTAAATTGAAATTTAAGACAATTAGTTAATGAAAAGAAATTTTTGAAAAAGAGGTTTAGTAATTTTTGAAAATAAGAGAAAGAAAAGTAGTTAGGTGATTTTGAAAAAGATAAGAAATAGTAAAATAAACAAAAAGTCAAGTAGTTAATTGAAACAGATTTGAAAATCAATTTTGAAAATATAAGAAGTTAGAAAAGATTTTGAAATTGATTTTGAAAAAGATATGATTAAAATAGAAAAAGATATGATTGAAAATCATTTTGAAAAAAATTTGAATTGGAAATTAAAAACATTTGATTTTGAAAATTAAAGTTGATTACTTGACTAACAAGAAACTAAAAGATATGATTCTAGAATTTAAAGATTGATCCTTTCTTAATAGGCAAGTAACAACTTGAAAAAAAAATTTTGAATCAAAATATTAAATGTTAGTAAAGGTTTTGAAAATATGGAATAAAATTAAGAAAAAGATTTTGAAAATCACTTTTAAAAATTTTCGAAAATTTGAAAGGTGAATGAAAAAGAATTGATTTTTGAAAAAGTTTTGAAAAGATAGGATTTTTAAATTGAAAATTTGACTTGACTCATAAGAAACAACTAAATTTTGAAAAATTTTTGAAAATTGTCAACTCAAATATTCGAAATTTATGAGAAGAATAAGGGAAAGATATTTTTTTGATCTTTGGATTTTTAATGAGGAAAGAGAACACTTTGAATGTCAAGATGAACATCAAGAACATGGTTTTGAAAATTTTTAAGAAAAGAAACACATGCAAGACACCAAACTTAGAGATTTTCAATGTTTAGACACTAACAAATTGAAAATGCATATGAAAAACAAGAAAAGACACAAAACATGAAAAAGCAAAGATCAAACAAAGAAAATCATCAAGAACAACTTGAAGATTATGAAGGACACATGCATGAATTTTAGAAAATTTTTTTAGGAAATTAAAAAGATGCAATTGACACCAAACTTAAAAATTGACACTAGAAACAAATAAGAAACATCAAATTATTTTTGGTTTTATGATTTTAAAATAAAAAATTTGGATTTTTTCGAAAATTTTTCGAAAATAAAAAGCTTAAAAATAAAATAAAATAACCTAATCTGAGCAACAAGATGAACCGTCAGTTGTCCAAACTCGAACAATCCCCGGCAACGGCGCCAAAAACTTGGTGCACGAAATTGTGATCTCAATGGCGCCAACAACTTGGTACGCTCAATTGTAATCTCAACTCTTTGTCACAATTCCGCACAACTAACCAGCAAGTGTACTGGGTCTTCCAAGTAATAAACCTTACGTGAGTAAGGGTCAATCCCACGGAAATTATCGGCTTGAAGCAAGCTATGGTCGCCTTGTAAATCTCAGTCAGGCAGATTCAAATGGTTATGGGATTTTGATAATTAAAATATAATTAAAATAGAAAATAAGATAGAAATACTTATGTAATTCATTGATGGAATTTCAGATAAGCGTATGAAGATGCTTTGTTCCTTCAAAATCTCTGCTTTCCTACTGCCTTCATTCAATCATTCATACTCCTTTCCATGGCAAGCTTTATGTTGGGGGATCACCGTTGTCAATGGCTACCGTCCGTCCTCTCAGTGAAAATGGTCCAAATGCGCTGTCACCGCACGGCTAATCATCTGTCGGTTCTCGATCATGTTGGAATAGGATCCATTGATCCTTTTGCGTCTGTCACTTCGCCCAACACTCGCGAGTTTGAAGCTCGTCACAGTCATCCCTTCCCAGATCCTACTCAGAATACCACGGACAAGGTTAGACTTTCCAGATCTCAGGAATGGCCACCAATAATTCTAGCCTATACCACGAAGACTCTGATCGTGAACCAGGAGGCTAAGAGATACACACTCAAGCTATTGCAGATAGAACGGAAGTGGTTGTCAAGCACGCGTTCATAGGTGAGAATGATGATGAGTGTCACGGATCATCACATTCATCAGGTTGAAGTGCGAGTGAATATCTTGGAATAAGAATAAGCTTGAATTGAATAGAAAAATAATAGTACTTTGCATTAATTCATGAGGAACAGCAGAGCTCCACACCTTAATCTATGGGGTGTAGAAACTCCACCGTTGAAAATACATAAGTGAAAGGTCTTGGCATGGCCAAATGGATAGCCCCCTAAACGTGATCAAGAGATCAAAAGTGATACAAAGATAGTCTCAAAAAAGATCAAAAGATGTGAAATAATTCACTAAAAGTAGTTTTTATACTAAATTAGTAACTAGGGTTTACAGAAATAAGTAAATGATGCAGAAATCCACTTCCGGAGCCCACTTGATGTGTGCTTAGGCTGAGCATTGAAGCCTTCACATGTAGAGACTCTTCTTGGAGTTAAACACTAGGTTGTAGCCTGTTTCTGGCGTTTAACTCTGGTTTGTAATTTGTTTCTGGCGTTTAACTTCAGAATAGGGCAGAAAGTTGGTGTTTGAACGCCAGTTTGCATCGTCAAAACTCGGGCAAAGTATGGACTATTATATATTTCTGGAAAGCCCTGAATTGCTACTTTCCATCGCAATTGAGAGCGTGCCAATTGGGCTTCTGTAGCTCCAGAAAATCCATTTCGAGTGCAGGGAGGTCAGAATCCAACAACATCTGCAGTCCTTTTTCAACCTCTGAATCAGATTTTTGCTCAAGTCCCTCAATTTCAGCCAGAAAATATCTGAAATCACAGAAAAATACACAAACTCATAGTAAAGTCCAGAAATGTAAATTTTGCATAAAAACTAATAAAAACATAGTAAAAACTAACTAAATTATACTAAAAACTAAATAAAAACAATGCTAAAAAGCGTATAAATTATCCGCTCATCACAACACCAAACTTAAATTGTTGCTTGTCCTCAAGCAACTGAAAATCAAATAGGATAAAGGAAGAGAATATACTATAAATTCCAAAATATCAATGAAACTTAGCTCTAATTAGATGAGCGGGACTAGTAGCTTTTTGCCTCTGAACAGTTTTGGCATCTCACTTAATCCTTTGAAGTTCAGAATGATTGGCATCTATAGGAACTCAGAATTTAGATAGTGTTATTGATTCTCCTAGTTTAGTATGTTGATTCTTGAACACAGCTACTTTATGAGTCTTGGCCGTGGCCCTAAGCACTTTGTTTTCCAATATTACCACCAGATACATAAATGCCACAGACACATAACTAGGTGAACCTTTTCAGATTATGACTCAGCTTTGCTAGAGTCCCTAATTAAAGGTGTCCAGGGTTCTTAAGCACACTCTTTTTGCTTTGGATCATGACTTTAACTGCTCAGTCTCAAGCTTTTCACTTGACAACTTCACGCCACAAGCACATGGTTAGGGACAGCTTGGTTTAGCCACTTAGGCCAAGATTTTATTCCTGTAGGCCCTCCTATCCATTAATGCTCAAAGCCTTGGATCTTTTTACCCTTGCCTTTTAGTTTAAAGGGTTACTGGCTTTTTGCTCTTGCCTTTTGGTTTAAAGAGCTCTTGGCTTTTTCTGCTTGCTTTTTCTTTTTCTTTCTTTTTTTCTCTTTTTTTTTTCATATAATTTTTTTCGCAAGCCTTGCTTTTTCACTGCTTTTTCTTGCTTCAAAAATCAATTTTATGATTTTTCAGATTATCAATAACATTTCTCCTTTTTCATTATTCTTTCAAGAGCCAACAGTTTTAACATTCATAATTAACAAATTCAAAAGACATATGCACTGTTCAAGCATTCATTCAGAAAATAAAAAGTATTGTCACCACATCAAAATAATTAAACTAATTTCAAGGATTAATTTGAAATCATGTACTTCTTGTTCTTTTGTGGTTAAAATATTTTTCATTTAAGAAAGGTGATGGATTCATAGGACATTCATAGCTTTAAGGCATAGACACTTAAACATTATTGATCATGTAATAAAGACACAAAGATAAATAAACATAAAGCATAGAGAATGAAAATAGAAAAAATAAATAGACAAGGAGATTAAGGAACGGGTCCACCTTAATGAGGGTGGCGTCTTCCTCCTCTTGAAGAACCAATGGTGCTCTTGAGCTCCTCTATGTCTGTTCCTTGCCTTTGTTGCTCCTCCCTCATAGCTCTTTGATCTTCTCTAATCTCATGGAGAATGATGGAGTACTCTTGGTGCTCCACCCTTTGTTGTCCCATGTTGGAACTTAATTCTCCTAGGGAGGTGTTAATTTGCTCCCAATAGTTTTGTGGAGGAAAGTGCATCCCTTGAGGCATCTCAGGGATTTCATGATGAGGAATTTCCTCATGCTCTTGTTGAGGTCCATGAGTGGGCTCTCTTGTTTGCTCCATCCTCTTTTTAGTGATGGGCTTGTCCTCTTCAATGAGGATGTCTCCCTTTATGACAATCCCAGCTGAATTGCATAGGGTACAGATGACTTGGCCACATTTCATAGAAGTGGTCTTGATGGACCTTTGAGATGAATCTCTCCATCTCCCATGACTCAGAGGTGGAATCTTTTGCCTTCTTTTTCCTCTTTCTAGAGGTTTCTATGGCCTTAGGTGCCATAAATGGTTATGAAAAAACAAAAAGCAACGCTTTTACCATACCAAACTTAGAAGGTTTGCTCGTCCTCGAGCAAAAGAAGAAAGAGGGAAGTAGAAGAAAAGAGAATGGAGGAGATGGAGTGAGGGAAGTGGTTCGGCCAGGGGGTTGGGTGTGGGAGGGAAAGGACTTGAATTTGAATTGTGAGGTGGGAGTTATAAAAAAGAGTTGTGGAAGGGAAATGGAGGTGATTGGTGAGGGGTATTTGGGGAAGAGTGTTATGGAAAGGTGTGAAGAGGAGATAAGAAGAGGTAGGTGGGGACCCTGTGGGGTCCACAGATCCTGAGGGGTCAAGGACTTAGCATCCCTGCTCCATTAGGCATGTAAATACCCTTAGAGTGCAATCCTGGCGTTTAACGCCAGACTGCTGCTTGTTTCGGCATTTGACGCCAGTCTGGTGCCTGTTTCTGGCATTAAACGCCAGACTGTAGCCTGTTTCTGGCGTTTAATGCCAGTTTGACGCTTCTTTCTGGCGTTAAACGCCAATCTGATGCTTCTTACTGGCGTTTAAATGCCAGTAAGCTTATCCTCCAGGGTGTGCTATTTTTAATGCTGTTTTTCATTCTATTTTTGATTTTTTCAGTTGTTTTTGTGGATTCACATGATCATCAACCTACAGAAAACATAAAATAACAATGGAAAATAAATAGATATAATTAAATAACATTGGGTTGCCTCCTAATAAGCGCTTCTTTAATGTCAATAGCTTTACAGTGAGCTCTCATGGAGCCTCACAGATAATCAGAGCAGGGTTGGGGCCTCTCAACACCAAACTTAGAGTTTGAATGTGGGGATTTTGTTTGACTCTGTATTGAGAGAAGCTTTTCATGCTTCCTCTCCATGGTTACAGAGGGAGAACCTTGAGTCTTAAATACAAGGTAGTCCTCATTTAACTGAAGGACCAACTCTCCTCTGTCAACATCAATCACAGCTTTTGCTGTGTCTAGGAAGGGTCTGCCAAGGATGATGGATTCATCCTCATCCTTCCCAGTGTCTAGGATTATGAAATCAGCAGGGATGTAAAGGCCTTCAACCTTTACTAGCACGTCCTCTACTAGTCCATAAGCCTGTTTCATTGATTTGTCTGCCATCTCTACTGATATTTTTGCAGCTTGTACCTCAAAGATTCCCAGTTTCTCCATCACAGAGAGTGGCATGAGGTTTATCCCTGACCCCAGGTCACACAGAGCCTTCTCAAAGGTCATGGTCCCTATGGTACAAGGTATGAAGAATTTTCTGGGATCCGGTTTCTTCTGAGGTAATGTCTGCCTCATTAATGTATTCAGTTCATTGGTGAACTAGGGGGGTTCATCCTACCAAGTCTCAGTACCAAATAACTTGGCATTCAGCTTCATGATTGTTCTTAAATATTTAGCAACTTGCTCTTCAGTGATGTCTTCATCCTCTTCAGAGGAAGAATATTCATTAGAGCTCATGAATGGCAGAAGGAAGTTCAATGGAATTTCTATGGTCTCTGTATGAGCCTCAAATTCCTTTGGTTCCTCAAAGGGAAACTCCTTTCTGTCCAGAGGACGTCCCACGAGGCTTTTCTCACTGGGACTCACGTCCTCCTCACTCTCTCCAGGTTCGGCCATATTGGTCATGGTTATGACCTTGCACTCTCTCTTGGGATTTTCTTCTGTGTTGCTTGGGAGAGTACTTGGAGGAGTTTTAGTAATCTTCTTACTCAGCTGACCCACCTGTGCCTCAAAATTTCTAATGGAGGACCTTGTTTCATTCATGAAACTTAGTGTGGTCTTGGATAGATCAGAGTCTATGGTTGCCAGGCCAGAATGGCTCTGTACAGAATTTTCTGTCTGTTTTTGAGAAGATGATGAAAAAGGTTTGCTATTGCTAAACCTATTTCTTCCACCATTGTTATGATTGAAGCCTTGATTAGGCTTCTGTTGATCCTTCCATGAGAGATTAGGATGATTCCTCCATGAAGGATTATATGTTTTTCCATAGGATTCTCCCTTGTAATTCACCTCTGCTATTGTAGGGTTCTCAGGATCATAAGCTTCTTCTTCAGAAGATGCTTCTTTAGTAGTTAGATGCAGCTTGCAATCCATTCAGACTCTGAGAAATCATATTGACTTGCTGAGTCAATATTTTGTTCTGAGCCAATATGGCATTCAGAGTATCAATTTCAAGAACTCCCTTTTTTTATGTGTCCCATTATTCACAGGACTCCTCTCAGAGTTGTACATGAACTGGTTATTTGCAACCATTTCAATGAGTTCCTGAGCTTCTGCAGGGGTTTTCAGATGAGAGATCCTCCTGTAGAATGGTCCAATGACATTTTTGACAACTCAGACAGACCATCATAGAATATACATATGATGCTCCATTCTAGAAGCATGTCAAAAGGACACCTTTTGATCAGTTGCTTATATCTTTCCCAATCTTCATAGAGGGACTCTCCTTCCTTCTGTCTGAAGGTTTGGATTTCCACTCTAAGCTTGCTCATCTTTTGAGGTGGAAAGAATTTGGCCAGGAAAGCACTGACCAGCTTTTCCCAAGAGTTCAGGCTTTCTTTAGGTTGTGAATCCAATCATGTTCTAGCTCTTTCTCTTACAGCAAAAGGGAAAAGTATAAGCCTGTAGACCTCGGGATCAACTCCATTGGTCTTGACAGTGTCACAGATTTGCAAGAATTCAGCTAAAAACTGATGAGGATCTTCCAATGGAAGTCCATGAAACTTTCAATTTGCTGCATTAGAGAAACTAATTGAGGCTTAAGCTCAAATTTGTTTGCTCCAATTGCAGGAATTGAGATGCTTCTTCCATAGAAGTTGGAAGAGGGTGCAATAAAGTCACCAAGCATCTTCCTTGTATCTCCACCATTGTTATTGGGTTCGGCCATGTCTCCTTCTTTTTTCAAAAATTTCTATCAGGTCCTCTCCAGAGGGTTGTGCTTTAGCTTCTCTTAGTTTCCTCTTACGAGTCCTTTCAGGTTCAGGATCAGCTTCAATAAGAATGTCTTTATCCCTGTTCCTGCTCATATGAAAAAGAAGAGAACAGAAAAGAAGAGGAATTCTCTATGTCACATTATAGAGATTCCTTTATGTGAGTAGAAAAAGAGAAGAATAGAAGAAGGAGAAGAGAAAAATTCGAACACAGAGAGGGAGGGAGAGAAGAAATTCGAAAATAATTAAAAAAATATTTTTTGTTTTTATTTTAAATATTAATTAGAATTCGAAAATTAAGAAGGAAAATAAAATTAAATTGAAATTTAAGACAATTAGTTAATGAAAAGAAATTTTTGAAAAAGAGGTTTAGTAATTTTTGAAAATAAGAGAAAGAAAAGTAGTTAGGTGATTTTGAAAAAGATAAGAAATAGTAAAATAAACAAAAAGTCAAGTAGTTAATTGAAACAGATTTGAAAATCAATTTTGAAAATATAAGAAGTTAGAAAAGATTTTGAAATTGATTTTGAAAAAGATATGATTAAAATAGAAAAAGATATGATTGAAAATCATTTTGAAAAAAATTTGAATTGGAAATTAAAAAGATTTGATTTTGAAAATTAAAGTTGATTACTTGACTAACAAGAAACTAAAAGATATGATTCTAGAATTTAAAGATTGATCCTTTCTTAATAGGCAAGTAACAACTTGAAAAAAAAAATTTTGAATCAAAATATTAAATGTTAGTAAAGGTTTTGAAAATATGGAATAAAATTAAGAAAAAGATTTTGAAAATCACTTTTAAAAATTTTCGAAAATTTGAAAGGTGAATGAAAAAGAATTGATTTTTGAAAAAGTTTTGAAAAGATAGGATTTTTAAATTGAAAATTTGACTTGACTCATAAGAAACAACTAAATTTTGAAAAGTTTTTGAAAATTGTCAACTCAAATATTCGATATTTATGAGAAGAATAAGGGAAAGATATTTTTTTGATCTTTGGATTTTTAATGAGGAAAGACAAAAACATCAAAATGACTCAAAACATAAAAATTCAAGATCAAAATACATGATGCATGCAAGAACACTTTGAATGTCAAGATGAACACCAAGAACACTTTGAATGTCAAGATGAACGTCAAGAATATGTTTTTGAAAATTTTTAAGAAAAGAAACACATGCAAGACACCAAACTTAGAGATTTTCAATGTTTAGACACTAACAAATTGAAAATGCATATGAAAAACAAGAAAAGACACAAAACATGAAACGGTTCCGCTACGTTACCAACAGCATATCTGCCAACTTCTGCCAACTCTTATTTATAATTGTGTTTCATAAAAGTGTGTTCCTGGATGTGTCTAATAAAAATATCTTTTTTTATAGCTGTGTTTAATAGAAGTGTCTTTATAGATATATTTTCTGGATGTGTCTCTTTATATATGTATTTAAAATATATTAATTATTAGACACATCCACGAACACACTTCCATGAAACACAATTATAAATAAGAGTTGGCAGAAGTTGGCAGATAGTATGTTGGTACCCTATACTTTTCCAACATGAAAAAGCAAAGATCAAACAAAGAAAATCATCAAGAACAACTTGAAGATTATGAAGGACACATGCATGAATTTTCGAAAATTTTTTTAGGAAATTAAAAAGATACAATTGACACTAAACTTAAAAATTGACACTAAACTCAAATAAGAAACATCAAATTATTTTTGGTTTTATGATTTTATAAAAACTTTTTTTTGGATTTTTTCGAAAATTTTTCGAAAATAAAAAGCTTAAAAATAAAATAAAATTACCTAATCTGAGCAACAAGATGAACCGTCAGTTGTCCAAACTCGAACAATCCCCGGCAACGGCGCCAAAAACTTGGTGCACAAAATTGTGATCCCAATGGCACCAACAACTTGGTACGCTCAATTGTAATCTCAACTCTTTGTCACAACTCCGCACAACTAACCAGCAAGTGCACTGGGTTGTCCAAGTAATAAACCTTACGTGAGTAAGGGTCGATCCCACGGAGATTGTCGGCTTGAAGCAAGCTATGGTCGTCTTGTAAATCTCAGTCAGGCAGATTCAAATGGTTATGGGATTTTGATAATTAAAATATAATTAAAACAGAAAATAAGATAGAAATACTTATGTAATTCATTGGTGGAATTTCAGATAAGTGTATGAAGATGCTTTGTTCCTTCTGAATCTCTGCTTTCCTACTGCCTTCATTAAATCATTCATACTCCTTTCCATGGCAAGCTTTATGTTGGGGGATCACCGTTGTCAATGACTACCGTCCGTCCTCTCAGTGAAAATGGTCCAAATGCGCTATCACTGCACGGCTAATCATCTGTCGGTTCTTGATCATGTTGGAATAGGATCCATTGATCCTTTTGCGTCTGTCACTACGCCCAACACTCGCGAGTTTGAAGCTCGTCACAGTCATCCCTTCCCAGATCCTACTCGGAATACCACAGACAAGGTTTAGACTTTCCGGATCTTAGGAATGGCCGCCAATAATTCTAGCCTATACCACGAAGACTCTGATCGTGAACCAGGAGGCTAAGAGATACAAACTAAAGCTATTGCAGATAGAATGGAAGTGGTTGTCAGGCACGTGTTCATAGGTGAGAATGATGATGAGTGTCACGGATCATCACATTCATCAGGTTGAAGTGCGAGTGAATATCTTGGAATAAGAATAAGCTTGAATTGAATAGAAAAACAATAGTACTTTGCATTAATACATGAGGAATAGCAGAGCTCCACACCTTAATCTATGGGGTGTAGAAACTCCACCATTGAAAATACATAAGTGAAAGGTCTAGGCATGGCCGAATGGCCAGCCCCCTAAACATGATCAAGAGATGAAAAGTGATATAAAGATAGTCTAAAAAATGATCAAAAGATGTGAAATAATTCACTAAAAGTAGTTTTTATACTAAACTAGTAACTAGGGTTTACAGAATAAGTAAACGATGCAGAAATCCACTTCCAAGGCCCACTTGGTGTGTGCTTGGGCTGAGCATTGAAGCCTTCACGTGTAGAGACTCTTCTTGGAGTTAAACGCCAGGTTGTAGCCTGTTTCTGGCGTTTAACTCTGGTTTGTAACTTGTTTCTGGCGTTTAACTTCAGAATATGGCAGAAAGTTGGTGTTTGAACGCCAGTTTGCGTCATCAAAACTCGGGCAAAGTATGGACTATTATATATTTCTGGAAAGCCCTAGATGTCTACTTTCCAACGCAATTTAGAGGGCGCTAATTGAGATTCTGTAGTTCCAGAAAATCCATTTCGAGTGCAGGGAGGTCAAAATCCAACAGCATCTGCAGTCCTTTTTCAGCCTCTGAATCAGATTTTTGCTCAAGTCCCTCAATTTTAGCCAGAAAATACCTGAAATCACAGAAAAACACACAAACTCATAGTAAAGTCCAGAAATATGAATTGTGCATAAAAACTAATAAAAACATAGTAAAAACTAACTAAATTATACTAAAAACTAAATAAAAACAATGCCAAAAGGCGTATAAATTATCCGCTCATCAACAGAATTACAGGAAATTGAAATTGCATAAGAAAATGAAATTCAATAAAAGCTACAATGTAAAAAAATGGCATAAAAGAAAAGTGTATATGAGAGCCTTCTATTATACTCTTACTCTTACTACTACTACTACTACTACAACTCCTAATGCAGCCTTCTGAATACTACTTCCTTCAAACTGTCAAACTAAAGCCTTTATATAGGATTTCTTAAATTACAAATTGAAATGAAATTGAAAACAAATTTATAATTCAAATAAAAATTCCTATTCTAGATGATCCTTGTGGTCTTCGTTGAATGATATGAGTGGGCTTGCTTGCTTGTGGTTCAAATGGGCTTGGAATGAAGTTAATTTGAGCTGAAATTCACTTCCAGGAGAGCGTAGCGTTCATTTGGAGAATGGAGCGCTTTTACACCCACGTGCACGCGTCACACACGCGTGCGCGCCATTTTGTATTTTGGCATATCCACGCGTACGCATCACCCACGCCTACGTGTGACCTTCAGAATTTGCCCTTGTGACGCGTACGCGTGATATCGCTTGCACGTCCCTTGGTAGCGTTCACTTTGAGGGCGTAGCGTTCACTTGGAGAGCACTTCCCACGCGTACGCGTCACTCACGCGTATGCGCGGTCCTTCGAAAATGCCACTTCCATGCGTACGCGTGGCCTTCCAAAGTTGTCACCTCGATGCGTACGCGTCACTCACAAGTACGCGTCACTTGCGAATTTTCCAACTTCACTATCGCAAGCGCTCTTTGAAGAAGAACGTAGCGTTCTTTTGGAGAACGTTCTTTTGTAAATATAGAGCACGCTTCCTTGAATTAATCATGGGCCACGCTTTTAAAAGCGTGGCCTAAGGCTCCAAAGCATGCTCAAACTTCAAAGTGTGCCCCAAAATTCGTCTTTTCTCCTTTTGAGCTTATTTTGTGCCTTTTTTTGCTTCTTTTTCCACTTATTTCCTACAAAGTTTATCAGATCAAAAGATCAAAGCAATATACTATTTAAGCAACAAAAAACTCAATAATTAAGCATGATTAATGAAAATTAAAGGTGAAAAAGTATAGAAAAACATGCACAAAATGACTTGTCATCTCAACACCAAACTTAAACCTTGCTTGTCCCCAAGCAAGAAAAGAATCATGCAGTAAGTTTTGACAAACCAAGTTGAGAAGAATAGCAAGTTGATGTTCATGGTTAGCTAGTTTTCTATGCATGCAACAATCACAAAAGAAATTCAAATGATTGATGTTTCTATCTAGCTCATTTTATGAAATCTTTTTCTTTATATTTCTTCCTTCAAACAAGCTTTTCATTCTCTTCTTAGCTTCTCCTTTTGGGTGCTTTGCCCCATGAGTTGAAAACAAAGCTATGACTCTAAATGCTTTGTTTTCAAGTATTACCACTTGATACATAAGCACCACAAGCATTTAATTAGAGGACTTCTTTAAGCTCATTTGTTTATTTTCTTTACTCTCTAACCATTGATGCTCAGAGCCTTGAGCTTTGAGGGAGTGCTTTTGCACTTGAGCCTAGCCTTTACACTAAGTGTTTTGTTTTCAAGCTTTTTGCCTGATACATAAACACCACAAGTACTTAACAAATGAATTGTCATTGATACTCAGAGCCTTCAGCTTTCTCATTCTTCTCCCTTTTCTTTTTCTTGCCTTATTTGCAATTGCTTCTTCAAGGTTTTCATGATTTCAAAAATTTCATAAAATGTCCTAGATGAAAACTTCAATTAAATAAATTCAAATAGAATTGAGCAATAGTAATCATGCTAGCCTTCCAATACTTATATGCCCATGCTAAGTTCTTCTTTAATGACCTTGTTTGTTTATGATCATGATACTTAATTGCTTTGAACTCACAAAACTCAAGTTGGTAGTCATAATGTCACAGCAATATGTTACAATTCAGCGATCAAGCTATGCTTATTCACAACACACTTGCATATAGAGAAGATAGAAGACAATCATGCACTTTAAAGTACTGGAAACAAATAAGAGGAAAAAGAACTTTACCACCTTGTAGTTCATCTTCACTGTTGTTGTCCTTTTCCTCTTATTCCTCCCCTTTCTACATCAGCCTTAGAATGTTTGCTTATCCTCAAACAATAATTAAAACAGTGGTGATGGGATCTAGGATGGATCATGAGTGTCTTACACAATAAAATGTCAGTAGTACATGTATTTAAGCAAGCAAAATTAAAAATAACAATGAAGGCACAGGAAACAGAGACATTGTGATTACAAAAATAAGTGGGGTGTGCATGATACATTGCATGAAGGATGAGTGGCACCCCAAACTTAATATGACACTTTCACTTAGAATTGACGCAAGTATCCAGTAAAGATTGGAAATAAATTTTTGTTGCATAGCAATACCAAACTTAGAATGTAATTGCATGTCAATTTATTTGAACTAAAACTAAACAAAGAAAACTGTTTTATGCTAATAACACAATCACCAAGCGAAGAATTTTTCATGAGTAAGGATTTCTTGGTGAGGTATTAACAGAAACAGTTAAGGAGAAAAATAAAAGAAAGTATTAAAAACAAAGGAATGACTAAAACAAAGAGAAAGAAAAAGTGCCTCACCAAAACAAAGATAACACTACAGGCTTAGGAGGCAAAGGCATCATGATTGTATAAACAAGTGGTGTTGCTGGATATATTGCATAGAAAAATAAGTGGCACACCAAACTTAGTGTGACACTTTCTCTTGAAATTGATGCAAGTGTCCAGAAAGATTAAAAATAGATTGTTGTAGGGCAACACCAAACTTAGAATGTAATCATATGCCGATTTTATTTGAAAATAAACAAAACAGAGAGAGAAAATAAACAAAGCAAAGAAATGAAAAGTTACCTAAGGTTGGGTTGCCTCCCAACAAGCGCTCTTTTAATGTCATTAGCTTGACATGTTGTTCTCAACTTTTTTCCTCTTCTTCCAGTTTGTTAAGAGGAATGACCTCAGGGGCAAGGAAGAGCCAGTCAGTGTCTCCCTTCTTGGTCTCTTCCCAACAAAATTTCTTTTGTTATCTGCTTGATTTGCTTTGCTTGTTGGGGCAGGGGTTGGATTGTTTGTAGTTGACCTTTTCTTCTTCATGAATGTTGTCCTTGGTATCTTGGTCACAATCCTCTTCTCGGTGTTCTTGTTAGTTGCCTTCACTTCTTGTATATGAAGACTTGAGTGTTGTGTGATGGTTGGAGTGTTTTCTTCATCAAAAGCTTCTTGAATTGGTGGTTCATTGAATTCTTCCTCTATGCAACTTTCTGCTTCAATTGAGTGTGGACTTCCTTGATTGACTTCCTCCCCTTCTTCTGCATCATCTTCCATTGAGTCCATTGAGAGGGAAATTTCATATTCTTCTATTACCTCAAAGCCTCTGTGGATATAGATTCACAGGCTCATATACCTCTATAACCTCCTTCTTCATTAAAATTTCACTTCACACAGGTACCTCTTTCTCTTGTTCTTCCACTTCCTCACCCACAAATTGGTCTTCATCTTCAATGCTTGGCAATCCTAAATTTCTCCTTATTTGCTCTAAATGCCCATCCATCTTCTTGAAGAGGATTTTTTGTCTTTCCAAGGATTCTCTAGCTCTTTCCTTAGATTATATGGCACTTTGAATGCATTGTTCTGCTTGTAGCAAGAGAGGAGAAGGTTGAGAGTAAATTTGTAGACATGGATGTGTTGTGGTGAAGTTGTTTTGAGGTGTATGGAATGAATTTTGTGAATTGTGGAATGAATTTTATGAATGTTGAAATGAGTTTTCTGTGTAGTTGAATGAATTTTGTGGTTGGTGAAATGAGTTGTATGAATCTTGGAGGAAACTTTGTGTTGACGCATAGTCAAGTGATGAAGGATTTTCAAATGAAAAACTGGGAGGTGAGGTTGGACAATTTTGCATAAATGAATTGAAGGTACGATCAAGTGATGATGGCTCTTGATAAGTGGAGTATGAACTATTGAATGCTCTTTGATTTTGATCCTCCCCCCTACCCACAACATGAATAATTGTTGAACTCATCAATGTATGGATCATTTTGTGGCCCTGGGGAGCAATCTTGCATGAATGTATTGACAGCACATTTAAATGATGATGTCTCTAGATGAATAGCATGTGGAGCATTAAAATCTCTTTGGTTTTGACCCTCCCAACCACATTTTGCGTAGTTGTCATAACAATATGAGTCATGTTGTGGCTCTGGGGAGTATCCCATTTCACTTGATTGTTCACACTCTTGTTGATATGCCCAAACACCATGAGGGTAATGACATAAATCATTTTGTGGTTCTGGAGCATATCCCCACTGGTGGATTGCTCATAATTTGTCATTTCTTGGTGATATTCCTAGCCACTATTAGAATAGTCATTTGGTGATGGTGGGCAATATCCCATGAAATTTTTCTGATCAAAAGATGAAGTGAACTCCATTTGAATTTTGCAAAACACAATCACCAAAGAAAATTGAAATTCATATCTCAGATGAGAATTTCTTAGTGAGGCAGAAACACAAACACCTTAGTATCAAGGAAAAATAGAAAATTAACAGAACTTAAATGACAAAAACAAAGAAAATGCTTAGTCTAGACTTATCACCCACTTAATCATTGTCGATCTAAATCAATCCCCGGCAACGGCACCAAAAACTTGATGAGGGAAAATTGATTCCGCACAAACTAACCGGCAAGTATACCAGGTCGCATCAAGTAGTACAACTCACGAAAGTGAGGTCGATCCCACAAGGATTGATGAATCAAGCAACTTTAGTGAGGTGATTAGTCTAGTCAAGCTAACAGTGCTAAATTCAGTGAAATTGAATCAGCATAATATAAATTGCAAGAAATTTAAAGTACTGAAAGTAAATTGACAGAAACTTAGATGGCAAGAAACTTAAATTGCATGAAAAATAAATTGCTAGAAATGTAAATGAGGCTTTGGGTGTAGGGAAATTAAAGAAGCAGTAAATCAAAGTACTCAAGGTGAAATTAAAGACAGTTAACAGAAAGAGAAATTCACTAGGGATTGGAGATATCATAATCCACAATGAATCAAATGGGTCTCAACTCCTTTCTCAATCATATGAGTAGATCTATGGTGGATTAAAATTGATTGGATCCCAATTCCTTGGCAATCCAATCTCTCTAAACACAATCAATCTTGCCAATTCCTTGATCTAATTGTCATGAGAAGAGGTTAAGTGCATGTCTCTCATCCATAAGCCACACTAACTCTCAAGATCTCAATTCCTCCCGAATGGTGTTGATCAAGAGAGTAGTGAAGGATAGAGCCTAAATTCTAATACTCATGATTCCCCTTCTGAGGCTCACACAAGCATTCAACAGGTTCAAATCCCCTTCTGGAGTGGATAAATCTCAATCAAAACAGAGGATATCCTATAGCTACTCAATTGAATTGAGAAGAAGAAGAAATTTACTAAATCATGTGAATCATAACAGAGCTCCTCCCCCTAATGATTAGGGTTCAGTGGATCATAGCTCTAAGAACATTTGCAAAGAATGTAAATTGCAGGAAAGTAAATCAAGCTTGTATCAACCCTATTTTTCAAGTACGCGAGATCTTTTCTGAAGGCACGGATTTCTCCGGAAGATCAGTAAAGGGAACACCTCTGATATATCATCAAGCATCTCAATCCTCAATGTCATTATGTCATCCTTAAGCTAGAACCTCTTATGAGGCAAGCTCAATAACGCAATCGTGGAGAACCTAGTTTTTGAACCGTATCGGTTAGGAGTTTTGATTTTGATTTTCATAAATAGTCTTAGTTTGATGAATCAGACTTGATTCATGAGAGAAGAGAGATAATAGTATAATATTATCATTATATGAGTATTAGAAGCTGCTAGAATGATATTATAATGTTACTTGGTCAGTTTTAGTTAAAAACAGGAAATTGGTTTAACCGGGTTCACAGTTTACTGGTGCAGCTTAGCACCAGCACTCTCTGATGACTTTAGCAATGCTAAGGCCTCATCATACATTTTTTATTCTCATAATAAATATGTTACTAGTGTCATTTATGCTAGTAGCTCAGAAAAGAATTTTTAGAGATGTTTTTACAAGTGTTCCGATACATCTAGTTTTAGTAGTTATACACCTGAGATATTTTAATATTATTTTAATCCACCTTCAAGTCAACCAATCACAACTCACCTTACACCCCCAAGACACTCCAAGGCTGGTCATTTACTCCCTTTGGCCGAAAATGAGAAGAGAGAAGAGAGAAACTTTCATGACACTTAAATCTTCAAAGCTTGATTTCTTCTGAACTAAAACTCAAATTAAAACTCTGATTTCACCAAAAGATCCTCTCTTCTTCCTCTACATAACCATGTAACTTATCAAGGCTGGAAATAAGGTTAGATGGCTATCCCTTTCCCATTTGAATTCGGTATTCAAGGAAACATGCTCAAACATGTCTTTTCTTGATGTTCTTCCTTAGGAATCATGCTTAACTTGACTTGAGGGCCAAGAAACATTAATTTCCAGCAGCTCTAAGGTGAGAAATCCCTTCCTAATATACAGAGTGAGATTTGGTCAATTGAGGATTTGTGGATTTAAAGTTGTTCTTGATGTGAATTAGGAGGAAAAAGTGCTTAAGGACCACCTGAAAGTATAACCGAATTAGGAGCAACAAAACTAGGTAGGGTTTAACGAATTTAATCTTGATTGATTGTGTTTAAGTTGTGTGATTATGATATGGTTTGGCTGTACTTGAAATTGATTGTTTATATGAGTGATTCTTGTTGAAATTTTGGTGAAAATTTGATGAAATTTGATGATATTCAACTTTGAATTTGTGTTCTTCATGGCCGCTGGAAAAACGAACCCTAGGACTTAAATTGGGGTTGAATTTTTGTTGAAATCAAGTAGGAAATAAGGGGCTTTAGTGGCTGCTAATTTATTATGAATTATGGTAAAAATCGGTTACTGAAAAGATTGAAAAATGGGTGAAAATAAAGAAAGAATCTGAAAAAATTACGAAGAACACGTAGAACACTTTGAGTGTGGTGAAGAACATTGAAGAACACCTTTTAGATCTTAAAAGGGGGCAAGGTTGTAATTATTTTGGTATTTGAGGAGTTATTTGGTAATTTTCAGAAGTTAGGGTGGTTAAAGTAGAAATATTAAAAGTTACGGGTGGTAAAAGGTGAATTTTAAAGGTTAAAAGTTAAAGTAGGGTAATTTTTGAAAATTTAATGATAAAATAATAAATAATAATAAAATATTAAATAATAATATTTAATTAAAAATAATATTTTAATAAAAATAATAAAATAATGCGGAAAAGGCAGTTTTTTGTAAAAGCTTTAGAAAGACAACTTTAAGCGCAGAATCTCATAATTACTTTCATAAAACACTTAGGGAGTGGTAAGAACATATTAGTGAGGCAAAAATAAAAGAAAGAAAAAAAGTTGAAGAAAAGAAAAAATTTGAAGGAAAAGTCTGTAAAATATTAATGACAGAAAAACAGACAAAGACTAGCGAACGAACTAGGGCAACATAGTTAGTCCTTGAATTGCGACTAGGGTTTGGTATTGTATGAAAAGTTAAACTATTTCAGTATAGACTTAATGAACCTATACTTGGGACAGGCTAACTATTCATACTGAAATTTACATAAGCTTTAAATACTAACGTTAAATAGAGAAATCAGAGCAGAGGACCTATTGAGAGGTCATTTGTTGCATTAAGGCAACCCCAGAGATATTAATATATTCATCTACTGCATTGAGGAAGTCAGATAGATGGTGGTGCAACCACTGAGAACGCTTTCCTGCGGTACAGATCCATATTTCATTTCTGTAAGGTAGGGGGGTTATTTCCTACTACGGAAGTACCGTGACCACCTGTTCCATTTCTGTAGTGGCAGAGGGGTTATTTCATGTATACAGAAGGTGTGTCAGCATACATTCCTGCAGTGGCAGATGTGTTATTTCCTGCGTGCAGTGGACCCTGTGGTGGCAGAGGGGTTATTTCCTGTACACAGGGGTATAGCCAATAGGAAAGCCATATCTGGCTATTAATGCTGGGTTATGTTGGGAGCATGTAGAAACCGACAGATGAGCTCATTACCTGTACTAGGGCTAGACATGCATCATACTTGGTTGTGCATTTTCTCTATTATGATCGTTGCATGAATGTATGTTTTCTTTGTTTGTATTCTATTCTCTGTGTCTGTGTTCGTGTTATTTTCTTGTATTCTTCTGTTTGTGTTCTGCTATCTATTTTCTCTATCTTCTCTATTTATCTGTATCTTCTATTTACTGCTTTTCTGTATTCTGCTATTTATCTGTTAAACAACACAGAATTAATGAACTTAACTAATAACCCCGGCCCTACTAAGAACTCCCCAGTTCTTACCCCTTCTCTCTCCCTTCCCCTTCAGATGGAAGTAAGAGTACCCTTTCGTAGTTCGTTGATGATCGTTTTGCAAAGAGGATTCTGCTCTAGGTAGCCTTTTGAGTCTAGAGTGAATTCTGTTACCTGTTTATATGTATATATTGTGAGACCAGCCAATATCTACACCCTGTTTGTAAGCAAACTTTAACTTAAATCCCGTGTACGAGACTCCTGTTATATGGCTACTTAATGAAATACTAGAGAGACGCTCTTTGATGACATATGATCGTGCAGAGGAGTAGTAGACGACCTTCCACCTTTTGATGACATTCGACATGACTTGAGTTTTGAAGACTTAGAACGTACTTTCCCTCGCTTTAGTAGTTTAGAGGGACTAGGTGAGTATAGAGTCTAGGCTAGCCTGAGTGCCAGCTTAAGGACTTCTTGAATAGGTCAAGGCCTGGGATGTTGTATGTCTATATATATATATATAGTATTATCTCGCTATATCTAGGAGTGTTCTAACTAAAGATCTTTACTCTAATAAAGGCTGGATAACTGAATGTTGTTAACTGTTTGAAATGTGTATAAGTGTGGTTATTTATAACTGTTGTTTTTGTTATTATTTGAGAATTGATTCTGAATGATTCCGTTTATTAGTCCAAATGTTTTAAAAAAAAAATAATACCTCGCTTAATAACTACGCTCTTAACAACGAATCAGGCTCATATAATAAATAATAGATAATAATTAGAAAGACAAGTTGGTAGCGCTCAGTTTCCGGTATGATCTAGACACACTGAAAATTGGGTCGTTATAATTTGGTATCAGAGTAGTTCATTCCAATAGAGCCTGGGGAATGGACTGACTATGCTTTACTGCATTCTCTGCTTGTGTGTCTCATGCTATTAGGGTATCTTCAAGATACATTTGGCATGAATGTCTATGAGTGCTCATTTTGGGAATGTTCTTGCTTAACTTGAGATATTAAGATTGATCACCTTAATGTTGATTGTTTGGTACGGATAAGACCTCAATGATTGTGACTAGGCATGGTTTAATCGAGCTCCGAATGACGAATCGATGTGAGCCACAGCTATCTTCATAGCTGTTATGATCTCCATGGCTATGGCTATGTGAGATATGGATGCTGTATGGAACGGACCTATCTCTTCATCAAGATGGCTTGAAGGAAATAGATCGCTTGAAGATGGATTCTGCACGTGGCTGAAATTTTGAGGGCAAAATTTTCTTTTAGGAGGGTAGAACATAACAACCCTATTTTTCGAGTACGCGAGATCTTTTCTGAAGGCACGGATTTCTCCGGAAGATCAGTAAAGGGAACACCTCTGATATATCATCAAGCATCTCAATCCTCAATGTCATTATGTCATCCTTAAGCTAGAACCTCTTATCAGGCAAGCTCAATAACGCAATCGCGGAGAACCTAGTTTTTGAACCGTATCGGTTAGGAGTTTTGATTTTGATTTTCGTAAATAGTCTCAGTTTGACAAACCGGACTTGATTCATGAGAGAAGAGAGATAATAGTATAATATTATCATTATATGAGTATTAGAAGCTGCTAGAATGATATTATAATGTTACCTGGTCAGTTTTAGTTAAAAACAGGAAATCGGTTTAACCGGGTTCACAGTTTACTGGTACAGCTTAGCACCAGCACTCTCTGATGACTTTAGCAATGCTAAGGTCTCATCATACATTTTTTATTCTCATAATAAATTTGTTACTATTTTCATTTATGCTAGTAGCTCAGAAAAGAATTTTTAGAGATGTTTTTACAAGTGTTCTGATACATCTAGTTTTAGTAGTTATACACGTGAGATTTTTTAATATTATTTTAATCCACCTTCAAGCCAACCAATCACAACTCACCTTACACCCCCAAGACACTCCAAGGCTGGTCATTTACTCCCTTTGGCCGAAAATGAGAAGAGAGAAAAGAGAGAAACTTTCATGACACTTAAATCTTCAAAGCTTGATTTCTTCTGAACTAAACTCAAATCAAAACTCCGATTTCACCAAAATGATCCTCTCTTCTTTCTCTACAAAACCATGTAACTTATCAAGGCTGGAAATAAGGTTAGATGGCTATCCCTTTCCCATTTGAATTCGGTATTCAAGGAAACATGCTCAAACATGTCTTTTCTTGATGTTCTTCCTTAGGAATCATGCTTAACTTGACTTGAGGGCCAAGAAACGTTAATTTCCAGCAGCTCTAAGGTGAGAAATCCCTTCCTAATGTACTGAGAGAGATTTGGTCAGTTGAGGATTTGTGGATTTAAAGTTGTTCTTGATGTGATTTAGGAGGAAAAAGTGCTTAAGGACCACCTGAAAGTATAAAAGAAATAGGAGCAGCAAAACCAGGTAAGGTTTAACGAATTTAATCTTGATTGATTGTGTTTAAGTTGTGTGATTATGATATGGTTTGGCTGTGCTTGAAATTGATTGTTTATATGAGTGATTCTTGTTGAAATTTTGGTGAAAATTTGATGATATTCAACTTTGAATTTGTGTTCTTCATGGCTGCTGGAAAAATGAACCCTAGGACTTAAATTAGGGTTGAATTTGTGTTGAAATCAAGTAGGAAATAAGGGGCTTTAGTGGCTGCTAATTTATTATGAATTATGGTAAAAATCGGTTACTGAAAAGATTGAAAAATGGGTGAAAACAAAGAAAGAATCTGAAAAATTTACGAAGAACACGAAGAACACTTTGAGTGTGGTGAAGAACATTGAAGAACACCTTTTAGATCTTAAAAAGGTCAAGGTTGTAATTATTTTGGTGTTTGAGGAGTTATTTGGTAATTTTCAGAAGTTAGGGTGGTTAAAGTAGAAATATTAAAAGTTACGGGTGGTAAAAAGTGAATTTTAAAGGTTAAAAGTTAAAGTAGGGTAATTTTCGAAAATTTAATGATAAAATAATAAATAATAATAAAATATTAAATAATAATATTTAATTAAAAATAATATTTTAATAAAATAATAAAATAATGCAAAAAAGGCAGTTTTTTGTTAAAGCTTTAGAAAGACAACTTTAAGCGCAGAATCTCATAGTTACTTTCATAAAACACTTAGGGAGTGGTAAGAACATATTAGTGAGGCAAATATAAAAGAAAGAAAAAAAGTTGAAGAAAAGAAAAAAATCGAAGAAAAAGTCTGTAAAATATTAATGACAGAAAAACAGACAGAGACTAGCGAACGAACTAGGGAAACATAGTTAGTCCTTGAATTGCGACTAGGGTTTGGTATTGTATGAAAAGTTAAAATGTTTCAGTATAGACTTCATGAACCTATACTTGGGACAGGCTAACTATTCATACCGAAATTTACATAAGCTTTAAATAATAACGTTAAACAGAGAAATCAGAGTAGAGGACCTATTGAGAGGTCATTTGTTGCATTAAGGCAACCCCAGAGATATTAATATATTCATCTACTGCATTGAGGCAGTCAGATAGATGGTGGTGCAACCACTGAGAACGCTTTTCTGCGGTACAGATCCATATTTCATTTCTGTAAGGCAGAGGGATTATTTCCTGCTACAGAAGTACCGTGACCACCTGTTCCATTTCTGTAGTGGCAGAGGGGTTATTTCCTGTATACATAAGGTGTGTCGGTATACATCCCTGTAGTGGCAGATGTGTTATTTCCTGCGTGTAGTGGACCCTGTAGTAGCAGAGGGGTTATTTCCTGTACACAGGGGTATAGCCAATAGGAAAGCCATATCCGGCTAGTAATGCTAGGTTACGTCGGGAGCGGGTAGAAACCGATAGATGAGCTCATTACCTGCACTAGGGATAGACATGCACCATACTTGGTTGTGCATTTTCTCTATTATGATTGTTGCATGAATGTATGCTTTCTTTGTTTGTATTATATTCTCTCTGTCTGTGTTCGTGTTATTTTCTTATATTCTTCTATTTGTGTTCTGCTATCTGTTTTCTCTATCTTCTCTATTTATCTGCATCTTCTATTTACTGCTTTTCTGTATTCTGCTATTTATCTACTAAACAACACAGAATTAATGAACTTAACTAATAACCCCAGCCCTACTAAGAACTCCCCAGTTCTTACCCCTTCTCTCTCCCTTTCCCCTTCAGATGGAAGTAAGAGTACCCTTCCGTAGTTCGTTGATGATCATTTTGCAAAGAGGATTCCGCTCTAGGTAGTCTTCTGAGTCTAGAGTGAATTCCGTTACCTGTTTATATGTATATATTGTGAAACCAGCCAACATCTACACCCCGTTTGTAAGCAAACTTTAACTTAAATCCCGTGTACGAGAGACCTGTTATGTGGCTACTTAATGAAATACTAGAGAGATGCTCTTTGACGACGTATGATCGTGTAGAGGAGTAGTAGACGACCTTCCACCTTTTGATGACATTCGACCTGACTTGAGTTTTGAAGACTTAGAACGTACTTTCCCTCGCTTTAGTAGTTTAGAGGGACTAGGTGAGTATAGAGTCTAGGCTAGCCTGGGTGCCAGCTTAGGGACTTCTTGAACAGGTCAGGGCCTGGGATGTCGTATATAGTATTATCTAGCTATATCTTGGAGTGTTCTAACTAAAGATCTTTACTCTAATAAAGGCTGGATAACTGAATGTTGTTAACTGTTTGAAATGTGTATAAGTGTGGTTATTTATAACTGTTGTTTCTGTTATTATTTGAGAATTGATTCTGAATGATTCCGTTTATTAGTCCAAAGGTTTTTTAAAAAAAAATAATACCTCGCTTAATAACTACGCTCTTAACAACGAATCAGGCTCATATAATAAATAATAGATAATAATTAGGAAGACAAGCTGGTAGCGCTCAGTTTCCGATATGATCTAGACATACTGAAAATTGGATCGTTACAAAGATCAATATGAACGGAAATGTAAAATTGCATAAGGACATAATTGCAGGAAATTGAAATTGCATAAGAAAATGAAATTCAATAAAAGCTACAATGTAAAAAAATGGCAGAAAAGAAAAGTGTATACAAGAGCCTTCTATTCTACTCCTACTCTGACTCCTACTACTACTACTACTACTTCTAATACAGTCTTCTGAATACTACTTCCTTCAAACTGTCAAACTAATGCCTTTATATAGGCTTTCCTAAATTACAAATTGAAATGAAATTGAAAACAAATTGCAATTCAAATAAAAATTTCTATTCTAGATGATCCTTGTGGTCTTCATTGAGTAATATGAGTGGGCTGGCTTGCTTGGGTTTAAATGGGCTTGGAATGAAGTTAATTTGAGCAGAAATTCACTTCCAAGAAAGCGTAGCATTCATTTGGAGAACGGAGCGCTTTTACACCCACGCGCACGCGTCACCCACGCGTGTGCGCCATTTTGCATTTTGGCACATCCACGCGTACGCGTCACCCACGCATACACGTGACCTTCAGAATTTGCCGTTGTGACGCGTACGCGTGATATACGCTTGTGCGTCCCTTGGTAGTGTTCACTTTAAGAGCGTAGCGTTCACTTGGAGAGCGCTTCCCACGCGTACGCGTCACTCACACGTACGCGTGGTCCTTCAAAAATGCCACTTTCACGCGTACGCGACATGCATGCATACGCGTGGCCTTCCAAAATTGTCACCTCGACGCATACGCGTCACTCACGTGTACGCGTCACTTGCGAATTTTCCAGCTTCATTATCGCAAGCGCTCTTTGAAGAAGAACGTAGCGTTCTTTTGGAGAACGCTCTTTTGTGAAAAACAGAGCACGCTTCCTTGAATTAATCATGGGCCACGCTTTTAAAAGCGTGGCCTATGGCTCCAAAGCGTGCTCAAACTTCAAAGTGTGCCCCAAAATTCCTCTTTTCTCCTTTTGAGCTTATTTTGTGCTTTTTTTGCATCTTTTTCCACTTATTTCCCACAAAGTTTATCAGATCAAAAGATCAAAGCAATATACTATTTAAGCAACAAAACACTTAATAATTTATAATTAAGCATGATTACTGAAAATTAAAGGTGAAAATGCATAGAAAAACATGCACAAAATGACTTGTCATCAGTTACTTGGTGGATGGACTGAGAGAGTTGGGAGTAATGCTCTTTATGTTGTTCTATTAACTGCATATACAACGCCTTTTGTTGATTTATGAGCTGAAATTGGAAGTGCATTTGTTGTTCTTAGCTTTGCAAAAACTGCATTGATAGACCATCAATGACTTCTTGCGTTTGACTCATATCCAAGGTAGTTGGGACTTTCTCTTCCTCTTGTTTCTCCCTTTCTTGATGCTCCTCTTCTTGTTGTTCTACTCTTCTCTTTCTTTGAGGTCTCATTTGCTGTTGAGCGGCTGTGACATATGACATCCTTTTAGGAGTGATTGGCTTGCCAATGGTCAACCAATCTAGGAATACATCCTCAAACACCACCTTAGCTTTCTTGCATTGGCGTAGAATGGTGCTAGGATAGTAGAGCCAAGAATCAGGATCATTCTTCTCCACTATCTCTTGAATGCCCTTTGGTATAGGCTCATGGACTCTTATTTCCCCTCCTGTCATAATGCAATGCACCATGGTGGCTCTCATGATATTGACCTCTGAATTGTTTGCACTAGGGAGGATGGATCTCCTGACAATTTCAAACCATCCTTTAGCGTCCGGGACAAGGTCTCCTCTTCTTATTAACCTTGGCATTCTCTTGGAATCCCTTACCCAGTCAGCCCCTATCACACATATGTCATTAACAATTTGCTCATAGTCGGGGTCACCACTCACTCTTGCATGGTAACTAGCTTCTTCAAATGGTATTGGTCTGAGCTCAAGGACTGATAAACTCCAATTTTGTGGTTTATATTGTGCAGAATTTGAGGGGTTTTGTCAATATTTTTCGCACTTATTCACAAGAATTGCATGGTTTTGTGTTCCCTTCCTAATATTACTTCATAATGGAAAACATGCTTCTTTTGCCTTAAAATTACCATATTTTGATCCTCTTTTATTACCATTCGATGCCGTGATGTGTTTGTTGAGTGACTCTAGAGTTTATAGGGCAAGAATGGCCTAGAAAAGGGAAAGAGAGCATGCACAAGAGGAAGGAACATGAATAATTGAATTTTGGAGAATTAAGCTTTGACGCGCACGCGCACCCCACGCGCACGCGTGGGTGCGGAAAGTTGGGAATGGCACGCGAATATTGGCGCATCTGCGTGGATTACCGAGATCTCCATCGATGCGCACGCGTGCATGATGCGTACGCGTGACAAGCTGCACTTGACCTCATTAAAAGAAATCGTGCCTGGCGATTCTGAGGCTCAACAGGCCCAAATTCAAGCTGGTTCTACTTGGAAAAGACCCAAGAATTCTAGGGGGAAAGGGGGGATCATTCATTACACACTTAGACACAATTTTAGCTAGTTTTTGGTTTTTGTTCTTCTAGAGAGAGAAACCCCTGTTCCTCTCTAGATCTATTTTGATTTGATCTTTCCTTGTTGAATTCTGAATTAGATCTTGTTGATTTCTAGTTTTGATTACTTAATTTGAATTCCTTAGAATAATTTTGATAGATCTTGTGTTAGATTTATGTTTTCTTTTCAATTGTCATTTTCTACCCACTTTGTGAATCTTGTGGATCTTGAATTGTTAATGTTACATTGATGATTTCCATGATTAATTGTGTTGTTTGAGTGATTTTCAATTGATAATTGTTAGTGGGTACCTTTTAATTTCAATTTAATTGCATTTTGAATATGTCTTTTAGTAATGCTTACCATGTGTTTGATGAAATGTTTCCTTTGATTATGGAGTAGTTTTCTTTACTCTTGGCCTAGGCTAAGGGAATTAGGTAAACTTGAGTCATTGGGTCTAATAGATTTGATGATTTGAGAACCCTTAGTGGTCAGTTTGATAACTATTGACACTAGCCTACTACTAAGTCAATTGGTAGCTAGGTTGGACCTTGTGGATTGATGTTGACCAAGCCATTTAATATACTTCAAGTATAGAAATAAACTTAATGAGTTTGCTTCCTCGTAATTGTCAAGATATGGTTATTAGACAAGGATAGTGATTCCAATTCCTATGCCTAGCCAAGAGTTGCTTTTATTAATCATATTTGAAACCCAAAAATTCCAATTGCTTTGTCTTAGTTATAGTTACTTGTTTAGTTTTAGAGTAGAATTATATTGGATATTCTCTTATTAGTTTGGATTTGCTCATACCTTGCTTTAGTTACTTGAATTAGTTTCTTGCACCTTAAGATTTCTTGCTTGATAAGCCTCTTAGTTTAATTTCTTGCTCATGACTTGTGATGAGCGGATAATTTATACGCTTTTTGGCATTGTTTTTAGTATGTTTTTAGTAGGATCTAGTTACTTATAGGGATGTTTTCATTAGTTTTTATGTTAAATTCACATTTCTAGACTTTACTATGAGTTTGTGTGTTTTTCTGTGATTTCAGGTATTTTCTGGCTGAAATTGAGGGACTTGAGCAAAAATCAGATTCAGAGGTAGAAGAAGGACTGCTGATGCTGTTGGATTCTGACCTCCCTGCACTCAAAGTGGATTTTCTGGAGCTACAGAACTCAAAATGACGCTCTTTCAATTGCGTTGGAAAGTAGACATCCAGGGCTTTCCAGAAATATATAATAGTCCATACTTTGGCCAAGTTTAGATAACTCAAAAGGGCGTTGAACACCAGTTCTATGCTGCAGTCTGGAGTTAAACGCCAGAAACACGTCACAAACTAGAGTTGAACGCCAGAAACACGTTATAAACTGGCGTTCAACTCCAAGAATGACCTCTCCATGTGTAAACTTCAAGCTCAGCCCAAACACACACCAAGTGGGCCCCGGAAGTGGATTTATGCATCAATTACTTACTTCTGTAAACCCTAGTAACTAGTTTAGTATAAATAGGACTTTTTACTATTGTATAAAGGTGGGACCTTTGATCAGTTTTATGCTATCGAAGACTTTCATGGGGGCTGGCCATTCAGCCATGCCTGGACCATTATCACTTATGTATTTTCAAACGGTAGAGTTTCTGCACTCCATAGATTAAGGTGTGGAGCTCTGCTGTTCCTCATGATTTAATGCAAAGTACTACTATTTTCTATTCAATTCAGCTTATTCCGCTTCTAAGATATCCATTCGCACCCAAGAACATGATGAATGTGATGATTATGTGACGCTCATCATCATTCTCACTTATGAACGCGTGCCTGACAAACACTTCCGTTCTACATGCAACCAAGCTAGAATGAGTATCTCTTAGATATCTAATACAGGGGACCAAGTCCGAGTTATTAGTATCTTTGTAGTATAAGTTAGAACCCATGGATGGCCATTCCTGAGATCCGAAAAGTCTAAACCTTTTTTGTGGTATTCCGAGTAGGATCTGGGAAGGATGGCTGTGACGAACTTCAAACTCGCGAGTGCTGGGCGTAGTGACAGACGCAAAAGGATAGTAAATCCTATTCCAGTATGATCGAGAACCTCCAGATGATTAGCCATGCCGTGACAGAGCATTTGGACCATTTTCACAGAGAGGATGGGATGTAGCCATTGACAACGGTGATGCCCTTACAGAATGCTTGCCATGGAAAGGAGTAAGACTGATTGGATGAAGACAGCGGGAAAGCAGAGCTTCAGAGGAACGAAAGCATCTCTATACGCTTATCTGAAATTCTCACCAATGAATTACATAAGTATTTCTATCTTTATTTTCTGTTTATTTATTATTATTATTCGAAAACTCCATAACCATTTGATATCCGCCTGACTGAGATTAACAAGATGACCATAGCTTGCTTCATACCAACAATCTCCGTGGTCTCGACCCTTACTCACGTAAGGTTTTATTACTTGGACGACCCAGTGCACTTGCTGGTTAGTTGTGCGAAGTTGTGAAGTTATGTTTGGACCATGGTATTGTGCACCAGTTATTGGCGCCATTGCCAGGGAGAGAACGAACAACAAATTTTACAACCTCAGAGTAACAATTTTGCATACCAAGTTTTTGGCGCCGTTGCCGGGGATTGTTCGAGTTTGGACAACTGACGGTTCATCTTGTTGCTCAGATTAGGTAATTTTCTTTTTGTTTTATTTTCAAAAATTTTCTTCAAAAATCTTTCAAAAAATTTTCCTTTTGTTTTCGAAAATTATTTCAGAATTTTTAAGAATGAATTCTAGAGTTTCATGAAGCATGTAGAAGCCTGGCTGGCTGTAAAGCCATATCCAAATTCATTTGGACTGAGGCTTCCAAGTCATCATTACAAGAGCAAGCTAGTTGTTGCTAATAAAATTTGTTATTGTATGACTGATTTGTATCTTCTAAAGCTTGGCTGGCTATTAAGCCATGTCTAACCCTCAGATTGGAGCTTTAGACTAAAGAGCACAAGATTCCTGGAATTCATATTAAAAATTTTGGAATCCTTATTTTTCTTTTTCACATTAATTTTCGAAAAAATCAAAAAAAATTTATAAAATCATAAAAAATCAAAAATATTTTGTGTTTCTTGTTTGAGTCTTGAGTCAATTTTTAAGTTTGGTGTCAATTGCATTTTTTCTAAAAATTTTATGCATTTTTCGAAAATTCATGCATTCATAGTGTTCTTCATGATCTTCAAGTTGTTCTTGGCCAGTCTTCTTGTTTGATCTTCATATTTTCTTGTTTTGTGTCTTTTCTTGTTTTTCATATATGCATTCTTGCATTCATAGTGTCTATACATGAAAAATTTCTAAGTTTGGTGTTTTGCATGTTTTCTTTTCTTGAAAATTTTTCAAAAATAAGTTCTTGATGTTCATCTTGACATTCATAGTGTTCTTGGTGTTCATCTTGACATTCATAGTGTTCTTGCATGCATCACATGTTTAGATCCAAAATTTTCATGCATTGCATCATTTTTCATGTTTTTCTCTCTCATCTTTAAAAATTCAAAAATAAAAAAATATCTTTCCTTTTTTTTCTCATAAATTTCGAAAATTTGGATTGACTTTTTCAAAAATTTTTAAAATTCAATTGTTTCTTATGAGTCAAATCAAATTTTCAATTTAAAAATCTTATCTTTTTCAAAATCTTTTTCAAAAATCATATCTCTTTCTTTTTTCTTATTTATTTTCGAAAATTTTAAAAATATTTTTTAAAAATCTTTTTCTTAATTTTACATCATATTTTCGAAAATATCATCAACAATTAATGTTTTGATTCAAAAATTTCAAGTTTGTTACTTGCTTGTTAAGAAAGATTCAAACTTTAAGTTCTAGAATCATATCTTGTGATTACTTGTGAGTCAAGTCATTAATTTTGATTTTTAAAATCAAATCTTTTTCAAAACTAATTTCAATCATATGTTTTCAAAAATATCTTTTTATCCTATCTTTTTTAAATATCTTTTCTAACTTCTTATCTTCTTATCTTTTCAAAATTGAATTTCAAATCTTTTTCAACTAACTAATTGACTTTTTGTTTGTTTCTTATCTTTTTCAAAACTACCTAACTAACTATCCCTCTCTAATTTTCGAAAATACCTCCCTCTTTTTCAAAAATTCTTTTTAATTAATTAATTGTTTCAAATTTTAATTCTAACTTTATTTCTTATCTAATTTTCGAAAATAACTAACCCTTTTTCAAAATTTATTTTTGAAAACTTCTTCCTCTCATCTCCTTCTATTTATTTATTCATATATTAACACTTCTCTTCATCTCATATCTCTGCTATCCTCACCCTTGTGTTTGGATTATCCATTCTTCTTCACTCTTATTCCCTTTCTTCTTCTACTAACAACAAGGGAACCTCTATACTGTGGTAAAAAGGATCCCTATTATTATTTTCTGTTCCTTTCTTTTTCATATGAGAAGGAGCAAAGACAAGAACATTTTTGTTGAAGCAGACCCTGAACCTGAAAGGACTCTGAAGAGGAAACTAAGAGAAGCTAAAATACAACAATCCAGAGATAACCTTACAGGAATTTTCGAACAAGAAGAGGAAATGGCAGCCGAAAATAATAATAATACAAGGAGGATGCTTGGTGACTTTACTGCACCTAATTCCAATTTACATGGAAGAAGCATCTCCATCCCTGTCATTGGAGCAAACAACTTTGAGCTGAAACCTCAATTAGTTTCTCTGATGCAACAAAACTGCAAGTTTCATGGACTTCCATCTGAAGATCCCTTTCAATTCTTAACTGAATTCTTGCAGATATGTGACACTGTTAAGACTAACGGAGTAGATCCTGAAGTCTACAGGCTCATGCTTTTCCCTTTTGCTGTGAGAGACAGAGCTAGAATATGGTTGGATTCTCAACCTAAAGATAGCCTGAACTCTTGGGATAAGCTGGTCAAGGCTTTCTTAGCCAAGTTCTTTCCTCCTCAAAAGTTGAGTAAGCTTAGAGTGGATGTTCAAACCTTCAGACAGAAAGAAGGTGAATCCCTCTATGAATCTTGGGAGAGATACAAGGAACTGACCAAAAAGTGTCCTTCTGACATGCTTTTAGAATGGACCATCCTAGATATATTCTATGATGGTCTGTCTGAATTAGCTAAGATGTCATTGGATACTTCTGCAGGTGGATCCATTCACCTAAAGAAAACGCCTGCAGAAGCTCAAGAACTTATTGACATGGTTGCTAACAACCAGTTTATGTACACTTCTGAGAGGAATCCTGTAAGTAATGGGACGCCTCAGAAGAAGGGAGTTCTTGAAATTGATACTCTGAATGCCATATTGGCTCAGAATAAAATATTGACTCAGCAAGTCAATATGATTTCTCAGAGTCTGAATGGAATGCAAGCTGCATCCAACAGTACTCAAGAGGCATCTCCTGAAGAAGAAGCTTATGATCCTGAGAATCCTACAATTGCAGAGGTGAATTACATGGGTGAACCCTATGGAAACACCTATAATCCCTCATGGAGAAATCACCCAAATCTCTCATGGAAGGATCAAAAAAAGCCTCAACAAGGCTTTAATAATGGTGGAAGAAACAGGTTTAGCAATAGCAAGCCTTTTCCATCATCCACTCAGCAACAGACAGAGAACTCTGAACAAAATACCTCTAATTTAGCAAACTTAGTCTCTGATCTATCTAAGGCCACTCTGAGTTTCATGAATGAAATAAGGTCCTCCATTAGAAATTTGGAGGCACAAGTGGGCCAGCTGAGTAAGAAGATCACTGAAACCCCTCCTAGTGCTCTCCCAAGCAACACAGAAGAAAATCCAAAAGGAGAGTGCAAGGCCATTGATATAACCATCATGGCCGAATCCAAGAAGGAAGGGGAGGACGTGAATCCCAAGGAGGAAGACCTCCTGGGACGTTCAGTGATCAACAAGGAGTTTCCCTTTGAGGAACCAAAGGACTCTGAGGCTCATCTAGAGACCATAGAGATTCCATTAAACCTCCTTACGCCCTTCATGAGCTCTGATGAGTATTCTTCTTTTGAAGAGAATGAGGATGTTACTGAAGAGCAAGTTGCCAAGTTCCTTGGTGCAATCATGAAGCTGAATGCCAATTTATTTGGTAGTGAGACTTGGGGAGATGAACCTCCCCTGTTCACCAATGAACTAAATGCATTGGATCAACTGAGATTGCCTCAAAAGAAACAGGATCCTGGAAAGTTCCTAATACCTTGTACCATAGGCACCATGACCTTTGAGAAGGCTCTATGTGATCTTGGGTTAGGAATAAACCTCATGCCACTCTCTGTAATGGAGAAACTGGGAATCTTTGAGGTACAAGCTCCTAAAATCTCATTAGAGATGGCAGACAATTCCAGAAAATAGGCTTATGGACAAGTAGAGGACATATTAGTAAAGGTTGAAGACCTTTACATCCCTGCTGATTTCATAATCCTAGATACTGGGAAGGATGAGGATGAATCCATCATCCTTGGAAGACCCTTCCTAGCCACAGCAAGAGCTGTGATTGATGTTAACAGAGGTGAACTAGTCCTTCAATTGAATGAGGACTCCCTTGAGTTTAAAACTCAAAGACATCCTTCTGTAAACATGGAAAAGAGGCACAGTAAGCTTCTCTCAAAACAGAGTCAACCAGAGCCCCCACAGTCAAACTCTAAGTTTGGTGTTGGGAGGCCACAACAAAACTCTAAGTTTGGTGTTGAACTCCCATATCCAAACTCTAAGTTTGGTGTTGGGGAGTTTCAACAATGCTCTGAACATCTGTGAGGCTCCATGAGAGCCCACTGTCAAGCTATTGACATTAAAGAAGCACTTGTTGGGAGGCAACCCAATTTTTATTTATCTAATTTTATTTTTATTTTTATTGTTCTTTCATGTTTTATTAGGTTCATGATCATGTGGAGTCACAAAATAATTACAAAAATTAAAAACAGAATCAAAAACAGCAGAAGGAAAATCACACCCTGGAGGAAGGACTTACTGACGTTTAAATGCCAGTAAGGAGCATCTGGCTGGCGTTCAACACCAGAACAGAGCATGGAGCTGGCGCTGAATGCCAAAAAAAAGCATAGAGCTGGCATTCAACGCCAGAAACATGCTACATCTGGGCGTTGAACGCCCAGAACAAGCATCAATTCGGCGTTTAAACGCCAGAATTGCATGCAAAGGTGTTTTACATGCCTAATTGGTGCAGGGATGCAAATCCTTGACACCTGAGGATCTGTGGACCCCACAGGATCCCCACATACCTCCACTCACCTTACCTCCTCATAATCCTATATCACCCTTTCCCAAGAACCCTTTACCACTTACATCCATTACTCCCCTAAAACCATCATACAACCCACCTACACCCACCCACTCAAATTCAAACCATCAACTCACCTCCATATCTTCTTCTTCTTCTACTATTCTTTCTTTTTTTGCTCGAGGGCGAGCAATATTCTAAGTCTGGTGTGGTAAAAGCATAGCTTTTTTGTTTTTCCATAACCATTGATGGCACCTAAGGCCAGAGAAACCTCTAGAAAGAGGAAAGGGAAGACAAAAGCTTCCACCTCCGAGTCATAGGAGATGGAGAGATTCATCTCAAGGGTCTATAGCTCAGTGGTAGAATATTTGACTGCAAATCAAGAGATCCCTGAGATACCTCAGGGGATACATTTTCCTCCACACAATTTTTGGGAGCAACTAAGGGTGGAACATCAAGAGCACTCCATCATCCTTCATGAAATTAGAGAAGATCAAAGAGCAATGAGGGAGGAGCAACAAAGACAAGGAAGAGACATAGAAGAGCTCAAGGACATCATTGGTTCCTCAAGGAGAAAACGCCACCATCACTAAGGTGGACTCATTCCTTGTTCTTAAATTTTCTGTTTTTTGTTTTCTTATGTTAAATGTTTATCTATGTTTGTGTCTTTATTACATGATCATTAGTGTCTAAGTGTCTATGCCTTAAAGTAGTGAATATGAATCCATCACCTCTCTTAAATGAAAAACGTTTTAAAAACAAAAGAACAAGAAGTACATGAGTTTCGAATTTATCCTTGAACTTAGTTTAATTATTTTGATGTGGAGACAATACTTTTTTTTTCTGAATGAATGCTTGAACAGTGCATATGTCTTTTGAAGTTGTTGTTTATGAATGTTAAATATGTTGGCTCTTGAAAGAATGATGAACAGGAGACATGTTATTTGATAATCTGAAAAATCATAAAAATGATTCTTGAAGCAAGAAAAAGCAGTGAATACAAAACTTGCAGAAAAAAAAAAGAAAGAAAAAAAATTTGGCGAAAAAAAATAGAAAAAGAAAAAGCAAGCAGAAAAAGCCAAAAGCTCTTAAAACCAAAAGGCAAGAGCAAAAAGCCAATAACCCTTAAAACCAAAAGGCAAGGGTAAATAAAAAGGATCCCAAGGCTTTGAGCATCAGTGGATAGGAGGGCCTAAAGGAATAAAATCCCGGCCTAAGCGGCTAAACCAAGCTATCCCTAACCATGTGCTTGTGGCGTGAAGGTGTCAAGTGAAAACTTGAGACTGAGCGGTTAAAGTCAAGGTCCAAATCAAAAAAAGAGTGTGCTTAAGAACCCTGGACACCTCTAATTGGGGACTTTTGCAAAGCTGAGTCACAATCTGAAAAGGTTCACCCAATTATGTGTCTGTGGCATTTATGTATCCGGTGGTAATACTGGAAAACAAAGTGCTTAGGGCCACGGCCAAGACTCATAAAGTAGCTGTGTTCAATAATCAACATACTGAACTAGGAGAATCAATAACACTATCTAAACTCTGAGTTCCTATAGATGCCAATCATTCTGAACCTCAATGGATAAAGTGAGATGCCAAAACTATTCAAGAGGCAAAAAGCTACAAGTCCCGCTCATCTGATTGGAGCTATATTTCATTGATATTTTGGAATTTATAGTATATTCTCTTCTTTTTATCTTATTTGATTTTCAGTTGCTTGGGGACAAGCAACAATTTAAGTTTGGTGTTGTGATGAGCGGATAATTTATACGCTTTTTGACATTATTTTTAGTATGTTTTTAGTAGGATCTAGTTACTTTTAGGGATGTTTTCATTAGTTTTTATGTTAAATTCACATTTCTGGACTTTACTATGAGTTTGTGTGTTTTTCTGTGATTTCAGGTATTTTCTGGCTGAAATTGAGGGACTTGAGCAAAAATCAGATTCAGAGGTAGAAGAAGGACTGTTGATGCTGTTGGATTCTGACCTCCCTGCACTCAAAGTGGATTTTCTGGAGCTACAGAACTCAAAATGGTGCACTTCCAATAGCGTTGGAAAGTAGACATTCAGGGCTTTCCAGCAATATATAATAGTCCATACTTTGGCCAAGTTTAGACGACGCAAAAGGGCGCTGAACGCCAGTTCTACGCTGCAGTCTGGAGTTAAACGCCAGAAACACGTCACAAACCAGAGTTGAACGCCAGAAACACGTTACAAACTGGCGTTCAACTCCAAGAATGACCTCTCCACGTGTAAACTTCAAGCTCAGCCCAAGCACACACCAAGTGAGCCCCAGAAGTGGATTTATGCATCAATTACTTACTTCTGTAAACCCTAGTAACTAGTTTAGTATAAATAGGACTTTTTACTATTGTATAAAAGGGGGGACCTTTGATCAGTTTTATGCTATCGGAGACTTTCATGGGGGCTGGCCATTCGGCCATGCCTGGACCATTATCACTTATGTATTTTCAAACGGTAGAGTTTCTGCACTCCATAGATTAAGGTGTGGAGCTCTGCTGTTCCTCATGATTTAATGCAAAGTACTACTATTTTCTATTCAATTCAGCTTATTCCGCTTCTAAGATATCCATTCGCACCCAAGAACATGATGAATGTGATGATTATGTGACGCTCATCATCATTCTCACTTATGAACGCGTGCCTGACAAACACTTCCGTTCTACATGCAACCAAGCTAGAATGAGTATCTCTTAGATATCTAATACAGGGGACCAAGTCCGAGTTATTAGTATCTTCGTAGTATAAGTTAGAACCCATGGATGGCCATTCCTGAGATCCGAAAAGTCTAAACCTTTTCTGTGGTATTCCGAGTAGGATCTGGGAAGGGATGGCTGTGACGAACTTCAAACTCGCGAGTGCTGGGCGTAGTGACAGACGCAAAAGGATAGTAAATCCTATTCCAGTATGATCGAGAACCTCCAGATGATTAGCCATGCCGTGACAAAGCATTTGGACCATTTTCACAGAGAGGATGGGATGTAGCCATTGACAACGGTGATGCCCTTACAGAATGCTTGCCATGGAAAGGAGTAAGACTGATTGGATGAAGACAGCGGGAAAGCAGAGCTTCAGAGGAACGAAAGCATCTCTATACGCTTATCTGAAATTCTCACCAATGAATTACATAAGTATTTCTATCTTTATTTTCTGTTTATTTATTATTATTATTCGAAAACTCCATAACCATTTGATATCCGCCTGACTGAGATTAACAAGATGACCATAGCTTACTTCATACCAACAATCTCTGTGGGATCGACCCTTACTCACGTAAGATTTTATTACTTGGACGACCCAGTGCACTTGCTGGTTAGTTGTGCGAAGTTGTGAAGTTATGTTTGGACCATGGTATTGTGCACTAGTTATTGGCGCCATTGCCAGGGAGAGAACGAACAACAAATTTTACAACCTCAGAGTAACAATTTCGCATACCAACTTGCAACCCCGGAATTCCAACCAATGTTGATGCGCATGTTTGCCCATTCCTTTTAAGACGACCCGAGGTTTGAATACTTCGGTTACTTTTATTGGGGTTGAACTTGTGACAACCAATTCCTTAAAATTTGATTCGAGGATTATTTGTCGGTTGAGAGCCATACTTGCAATGTGAATATCTTGTGAAATTTCTTACCGACGGTAGTCCGCCCATCAAATTTTTGGCGCCGTTGCCGGGGAATGGTTGCAACGTATGCCTTGACATTGGTTATGTGAATATGAGAATATTGTAGATAGTTTACTTTCTTTCAATACTTAGTTGTAGTCTAGATTTCTTTTGTACACGTGCTATGACTCCCAAGTTTGATGACTCGGTCTCAACCGAATTCTAGCTTAGCCGAGTTTGACCCTGAGATTGAAAGAACTTTGTTACACACTCGGCAAGCTAGACGGCGGTTGGACTATACGGCTAGTACTTCGGTCTCTCTTGAGGAGCATACCGAATCACTAGACGGTACCGAGAGTGACTTGGAGTCCGCTACTTCTTATTCTTCTGTTGGCACCACTAATACATCTTTGCATCCCACAGGTGAACCATACATGGCGGAGCCATGCCGAATCACCTTGCATGAGCAAGGAGCTCCGGACATCATACTCCCACCTTTGCAAACAAGGTATCCCAACCTTGATCCAAACTTTGAGTTGAAGAATAGCTTGATAAATCTATTCCCTAAGTATCATGGGCTTCCGGGTCAAGACCCTATCCGACATCTAAGAGATTTTCAAGTTGCTTGTTCTACGGCTCGAAGACATGGAGCCGATGAGGTGGCTATTATGGTTTTTGCCTTTCCCTTCTCTCTTGAGGGGCAAGCAAAAACGTGGTTTTATTTGCAACCGGATGAGATTGTGACCAATTGGGATTTCTTGAGAAGAGAGTTTCTAGACAAATTCTTTCTGTCGGAGAAGACCGACTATATCCGGAAGCAGATCTCGGGTATAATGCAAAAGGACCAAGAGAGTTTGTACAAGTATTGGACTCGGTTCAAGAGGCTATTGGAATCTTGTCTACACCATGGTTTGGATACTCACTTGCTCATTAGTTACTTCACCGGAGATCTTTGTGCGGAAGATAGAAGATTGCTCACTGCTTCTAGTAGTGGTTCCTTTTCCAAAAACAAGATGGCGGGAGAAGCTTGGAGCTTGATAAATGATGTTGCCGAGGCTACACAACATGTAAGGGTAAGGAGCAATCCCCTCAAGGGTGTGGTGGAAGCACCACCTTCCGAAGCAAGCTTAACCAAGGTGCTTGGGGATATGACCACCATCCTTACGGAGATGCATAAAGAGAAAAAGGCATTCTATTCCATCCAAGCCATCTAAGCTCCACCCCAAGTTGCTCAACTTGAAGGTCCTCCTAGAATTTGTGGTTTGTGCTCTAGCACCATGTATTACACCGATCAATGTCACCAAATTCAGGAGGAGTACGCCATTGCCGTAGCCAATGTGAATTACAACAATCGTCCACCCTCTCAAGGGTAGTTGTTTTGGCCTTGAGAGGGATAGGCTGGACGGTTGTTGTAATTCACATTGGCTATGGCAAGGGCATACTCCTCTTGAATTTGGTGACATTGATCGGTGTAATGCGTGGTGCTAGAGCACAAACCACAAATTCTAGGAAGACCTTCAAGTTGAGCAACTTGGGGTGGAGCTTGGATGGCTTGGATGGAATAGAATGTCTTTTGCTCTTTATGCATCTCCGTAAGGATGGTGGTCATATCCCCAAGCACCTTGATTAAGCTTGCTTCGAAAGGTGGTGCTTCCACCACACCCTTGAGGGGATCGCTCCTTACCCTTACATGTTGTGTAGCCTCGGCAATATCATTTATCAAGCTCCAAGCTTCTCCCGCCGTGTTGTTTTTGGAAAGGGAACCACCACTAGAAGCAGTGAGCAATCTTCTATCTTCTGCACAAAGACCTCCGGTGAAGTAACTAATGAGCAAGTGAGTATCCAATCCATGGTGTGGACAAGATTCCAATAGCCTCTTGAACCGAGTCCAATACTCGTACAAACTCTCTTGGTCCTTTTGCATTATACCTGAGATCTCCTTCCGGATATAGTCGGTCTTCTCCGACGCAAAGAATTTGTCTAGAAACTCTCTTTTCAAGAAATTCCAAATGGTCACAATCACATCCGGTTGCGAATAAAACCACGTTTTTGCTTGCCCCTCAAGAGAGAAGGGAAAGGAAAAAACCATAATAGCCACCTCATCGGCTCCATGTCTTCGATCCATAGAACAAACAACTTGAAAATCTCTTAGATGTCGGATAGGGTCTTGACCTGGAAGCCCATGATACTTAGGGAATAGATTTATCAAGCTATTCTTTAACTCAAAGTTTGGATCAAGGTTGGGATACCTTGTTTGCAAAGGTGGGAGTATGATGTCCGGAGCTCCTTGCTCATGCAAGGTGATTCGGCATGGCTCCACCATGTATGGTTCACCTGTGGGATGCAAAGATGTATTAGTGGTGCCAATAGAAGAATAAGAAGTAGCGGACTCCAAGTCACTCTCGGTACCGTCTAGTGATTCGGTATGCTCCTCAAGAGAGGCTGAAGTACTAGCCGTATAGTCCAACCGCCGTCTAGCTTGCCGAGTGTGTAACAAAGTTCTTTCAATCTCAGGGTCAAACTCGGCTAAGTAGAATTCGGTTGAGACCGAGTCATCAAACTTGGGAGTCATAGCACGTGTACAAAAGAAATCTAGACTACAACTAAGTATTGAAAGCAAGTAAACTATCTACAATATTCACATAACCAATGTCAAGGCATACGTTGCAACCATTCCCCGGCAACGGCGCCAAAAATTTAATGGGCGGACTACCGTCGGTAAGAAATTTCACAAGATATTGACATTGCAAGTATAGCTCTCAACCGACAAATAATTCTCGAATCAAATTTTAAGGAATTGGTTGTCACAAGTTCAACCCCAATAAAAGTAATCGAAGTATTCAAACCTCGGGTCGTCTTACAAGGAATGGGCAAACATGCACATCAACATTGGTTAGAATTCCGGGGTTGCAAGTCATGAGCAAGAAATTAAACTAAGAGGCTTATCAAGCAAGAAATCTTAAGGTGCAAGAAACTAATTCAAGTAACTAAAGCAAGGTATGAGCAAATCCAAACTAATAAGAGAATATCCAATATAATTCTACTCTAAAACTAAACAAGTAACTATAACTAAGACAAAGCAATTGGAATTGTTGGGTTTCAAATATGATTAATAAAAGCAACTCTTGGCTAGGCATAGGAATTGGGATCACTATCCTTGTCTAATAACCATATCTTGACAATTACGAGGAAGCAAACTCATTAAGTTTATTTCTATACTTGAAGTATATTAAATGGCTTGGTCAACATCAATCCATAAGGTCCAAACTAGCTACCAATTGACTTAGTAGTAGGCTAGTGTCAATGGTTATCAAACTGACCACTAAGGGTTCTCAAATCATCAAATCTATTAGACCCAATGACTCAAGTTTACCCAATTCCCTTAGCCTAGGCCAAGAGTAAAGAAAACTACTCCATAATCAAAGGAAACATTTCATCAAACACATGGTAAGCATTACTAAAAGACATATTCAAAATGCAATTAAATTGAAATTAAAAGGTACTCACTAACAATTATCAATTGAAAATCACTCAAACAACACAATTAATCATGGAAATCATCAATGTAACATTAACAATTCAAGATCCACAAGATTCACAAAATGGGTAGAAAATGACAATTGACAAGAAAACATAAATCTAACACAAGATCTATCAAAATTATTCTAAGGAATTCAAATTAAGTAATCAAAACTAGAAATCAACAAGATCCAATTCAGAATTCAACAAGGGAAGATCAAATCAAACTAGATCTAGAGAGGAACAAGGGTTTCTCTCTCTAGCAGAACAAAAACCAAAAACTAGCTAAAATTGTGTCTAAGTGTGTAATGAATGATCCCCCCTTTCCCCCTAGAATTCTGGGGTCTTTTCCATGCAGAACCAACTTGAATTTGGGCCTGTTGAGCCTCAGAAATCGCCAGGCACGATTTCTTTTAATGAGGTCACGTGCAGCTTGTCACGCGTACGCGTCATGCACGCGTGCGTGTCGATTGAATTTCGTGATCCACACGTGCGCGTCCAGCACACGTGTGCGTCGATGGAGATCTTGCTAATCCACGCAGATGCGCCAATCTTCGCATGCCATTCCCAACTTTCCGCACCCACGCGTGCGCGTAGGGTGCGCGTGCGCGTCGAAGCTGAATTCCCCAAAATTCAATTATTTATGTTCCTTCCACCTGTGCATGCTTTCTTTCTCTCTTCTAGGCCATTCTTGCCCTATAAACTCTGGAATCACTCAACAAACACATCACGGCATCGAATGGTAATAAAAGAGGATCAAAATATGGCAATTTTAAGGCAAAAGAAGCATGTTTTCCGTCATGAAGCAATATTAGGAAGAGAACACAAAACCATGCAATTCTTGTGAATAAGTGCGGAAAATATTGACAAAACCCCTCAAATTCTACACAATATAAACCACAAAATTGGGGTTTATCATGGACCCTCATGACAAATTTTGGACTAAAATCAACTTCACATCCACTTACATAGCTCTTGTAAGGGGTGTTGTTGCGTGGATCCTCCCTTACCGCATTAGCATAGAATTCTCTAACAAGATTTGCATTTATTCTTGTGATCGAATTGGTGAGGAGCTCCCATCTTCTCCTCTCAATCTTCTCTTTGATCTCATGGTACTCATCATCCGGAAGTTGGAAAGTTAACTCTGGCAATATTTTCTTGGGTCTCATCCATTCAAGTTGAATCTCATTAAACATGGACTTGAACCCCAAATTATCAAAGAGAATTTCCTCCACGGGCTCCTTTCCCTTTCTCCTTTTAGAGCTTGATGATGCTACCATTTTTTTACTTCAAATAAGCCGAATAGAAGAGAAAGAAGGGATAGGGAAGAGTGGCAAGGATAGCTTGTATAAGGGAAAATGAGAGTGTATCTTGAGAGTGAAGATAAATGATTGGTTAAGTGAAACAAGAAATGGTTGAACAAGGAAGTACAAGGGTGATCAATGAAACACAAGAAGTGAATTGTGGATGCAAGCAAATGTGGCTTTGAGTGTGAAGTCCAAACCAATGGAGGTTACTTATAGTGAAAGATGGTGAAGAAATGGGTGGTAGAGATTTATTTGGATGGTAGAAATGAAGGGTGTGCATGTAAGATTGAATGGAGACATGGATTGCTTCTTTGAGGTTGGTAGGTTCGATCATCAAGGTATTCTTATGACACACCTAACTAACCAATGTGTGCAAGGTTGCGCTTCCCAATGAGCAACTTCCAAGGACATGTGACTTGCTTTTGCTCTAGAGTAGCCGAACCCCTCCTTGAATTGTCATCTCCATCAATCTCCTCCTCTATATTCCTATTAAAACAACAAAACAAAATTGACTCAAATTGGTGGTGGCAAAAAGTGAAATGAGCAACTAACTTTCAAATTTGCATTAATTGACAAATTAAACAACAAAAGCTAAGTATTCCCCATGAATAAAAATCAACGTGACTCCTTGTAGGTGTGCATGTGACATTTGTAAACACCAAACTTAGTGTTTGGTCATGTGGTACAAAGAAATTGATTAAATTCCTAGGATATCCATATCATGAACCTTATGACAATTAAAGTTTCATGCTAAAGTTCAATTAAATCCTAGTCACTTTTAATTTGATCATCCTGAGGACTACTTTACTATCTAAGCATAAACTAAAAAATTGCAAAGCATGGGTCACTTCTCATGAAATTCAGGACTTTAAAAATAATTTGATTCTCATCATTCATACTCTTAGCATATGTGGAACATCAAACTTAATGTTTGGCTGTATACTTCAAGAAAATGCTTGAGTACTATCCTAAGATGTCAATATGTCCATCATGCTTGAGATCATCTTAGGGTGCCTCCAGGCACACCAAAGTTAGAAGTTGATCATATGCTTAATAAAAATGCTCAATGCAACTGTCAAATTGTTTACGAAAGTCTGAATTCATGGTAGAAAATCATTTGTTATTATCACTAAAGCAAGAATTGAGAAATGCTAAACATGGGCTGCCTCCCATGAAGCGCTCTTTTATCGTCACTAGCTTGACGGTTGTTCTTTGTTAGGGAGGTTGATGATCATAGTGCCTCAATTTATCTCCTCTCACTGTGAGCCTCCTTCCAGTGTCTTGTTTGATGATCTCTATATGCTCCAGTGAAAGGATTTTGCTGACAGTGTAATATTCAGAAGGTTGTGAAGATGTTTCCAACTGTTGATAAATTAACTTCACTTTGTCTCCTGGTGAAAATCCTTCAGTTGGAATCTTCTTGTATCTCCACCCTTTAGGCACCTTTTTCTTGCTCTTATTTCCCTTTTTTGATGGCTCTTCCTTCTTGGTGAGTTCAATGTCAGGAGCTTTCTTCTTATTTGTCACATCTGAAGTCTTTTCTTGTAACTCTTCTTCAGCTTTTCTGATCTCTTGATCCTTTGGCTTCTTTTTGGTCTCATCCTTCTTCCCCAAGGCTGAGTTTATAAGTTCTAGAGATGGTCCCTTAGGCTTTTCCTTCCAGTTTAAGTCATCATCCTCAATCCTCATACATTTTTCCTTTTCACCAGGGTATTGTATATCCTTGAAGACATTGAGGGTTATCTGTTCATCATATGCTCTTAGGATCATTTCACCCTTTTCCACATCAATAATTGCCCTCACTGTGGCCAGAAATGGTCTTCCAAGAATAATTGAATCACTTCTTCCCTCATCCAAGTCCAAAATTACAAATTATGTAGGGAAGATGAACTTGCCAACCTTAACTAGAAGGTTCTCCACCACTCCATTGGGGATTATGGGGGATCTATTAGCTAGTTGTAGTGATATTCTGGTAAGTTTAACTTCCTCTATTGACAGCTTCTTCATCATAGAAAGTGGCATTAGATTGATGCTTGATCTCAAGTCACACAAAGCTTTATCAATTGGTATGTTTCCAATGGTACATGGTATGAAGAAACTTCTTGGATCTTTGAATTTGGGTGGCAGACCCTTCTAAATCACAGCACTACATTCTTGGGTGAGGATCACAGATTCCTTCTCCTTCCAGCTTCTTTTCTTGTTGATGAGCTCCTTGAGAAACTTTGCATAGAGTGGCATTTGTTCTAAGGCTTCAGCAAGTGGAATGTTGAGCTCCAATTTCTTGAAAATCTCCAAGAACTTAGGGAATTGTTGATCCTTCATCTCCTTGTGCAATCTCTGAGGATAAGGTAGAGGAGGGACATAGGGCTTCACCTCCTTTTTCTGATCTTGTGTTTGTGTCTCAGAGGCTTGCTTGCCCTTCTTTGGAGCTTGTAGTTCATCATCCTTCTTGGGATCCACCTTGTCAATTTTCTCAGCTTCTATTTCTTCTTTGCTAGAAACCTTTGTGTCATTCTCCAATGTCTTGCCACTCCTAAGTTGTATTGTCTTGCATTCCTCCTTTGGGTTAGGAATGGTGTCACTTGAGAATATGTTGATTGGTCTCTCAACATGCTGCTTAGACAGTTGCCCAATTTGCCTTCCAAGGTTCCTCATTAATGCTTCATAATTCTTGTTTGCCATCTCCTGATTCTTCATGAGTTTCTCTATCATCATCTCTAGATTAGAGATTCTTTAAGAATATTGCTGTGGTTGTGGTTGTGTGTGGGATATTGATGGTTAGTGGAAGTTATTTTGGTTATTTTGAAGTGACCCTCCTGAAGAGTAGTCCAAATCCTTTCTTTCTTTCATGGATAGATCTTCACAGAAATTCTGGAGCTTCACCCATTCACTAAACATGTCTGGAGGACATCTTCTGATTAGTGCTTTATACCTCTCCCAGGCTTCATATAGTGATTCTCCTTCCAATTGTATGAACTTTTGCACATCAGTCTTGAGCTTGATGATTCTTTGAGGGGGTAGAACTTGGCCAAGAACTTGCTACCCAAGTCATCCCAGTTTGTGATGCTTTCCTTTGGAAGGTTTCCAACCATTGAGTAGCTTTGTCCCTTAGAGAGAAGGGAAATAGCAGCAGCTTGTAGATGTCTGGGTGTACTCCATTAGTCTTGACAGTGTCACATATCCTCAAGAAAACAGAGAGATGTTGATTTGGGTCCTCTGAAGTACTTCATCTATACTGGCAATTATTCTGAACCAGAGTAATGAGCTGTGGTTTAAGCTCAAAGTTGTGGGCATAAATATTAGGAGTAAGAATGCTACTCCCATAATTTCTTGGATTAGGGATGGTAAAGGAGGCTAGCACCCTCCTTGCAGGTTGAGCATTGTTGTTGGCGACCTCTTCAGGTAGGTCGTGTTGGTTGTCCTCCATGACTTGATCTCCTTCTTCTGAATCCTCTTCTCCAATCACTCCCTTCCCTCTTGCTTCTCTTCTAAGTCTCAGGAAGGTTCTTTCGGGTTCCGAATCAAAAGAAGTAGATGCACCTCTTCTTCCTCCTGGCATATACAACACAAAATAAACAAAATGACAATTGAACACTCTATTGCTAGAGTGAATGTTCGAGTTAGTAGACACAATGTGTCAAACAGTTAGTATGCTTAAAAGAAAAAAAAGAAAAATGCTTAATCTAGACTATCACCCACTTAATCATTGTCAATCTAAATTAATCCCCGGCAATGGCGCCAAAAACTTGATGACCGGGAAACCGCACAGCATGAATCCCCTTCGGCAAGTATACCGAATTGTCAAGTAATAACTCACAAGAGTAAGGTCGATCCCACATGGATTGATGGATTAAGCAATTTTAGTTAGGTAATTTGTCTAGTCAAGCGAATAGTTGATGGTTTTGGTGAAATTAAATCAACAGAAAGTAAATTGCTGGAAAGTAAAGTGCTGAGAGTAAATTGCAAAATGTAAATGGTGGAAACTTAAATGACAAGAAACTAAATAACTGAAACTTAAATGGCAAGAAACTTAAATGAGCTGAAACTTAAATAGCAAGAAAGTAAAGGCAAGAATGTAAATGGCGATAAAATGGAAATTGCATGAAATCTAAATGGGCTTTGGGTGATGGGAATTAAAGAAAGCAGTAAATTCAAGGCAATTAAAGGAAACTCAAGGTAATTAAAGTGAAGAATATCAAAGAGAAAAATTCATTAGGGATTGGAGATATCATAATCCATCATGAATCAATGGGTTTCAACTTTATTCTCAATCATATGAAGTAGATCTATGGTAGATTGTAATTAATTGAGTCCCAATTCCTTGGCAACCCAATTTCTTTTAACACAATCAATTTGCCAATTCCTTGATCTTAATTATCATGAGAAGAGGTTAAGTGTACCTCTCTTATCCATAAGCCACACAAGTTCTCAAGATCTCAATTCATCTCGAATGTGTTAATCAAGAGAGTTGTGAGAGATAGAGCTCCAAACTAATTTCTATGATTCCCCTTCCGAGGCTCACATAGAAATTCAATGGATCTAAACCCCCTTCCGGAGTGAGTAGATGAAATAAACACAGAAGTTATCTCTTAGCTACAATAAGCGGATTGAGAAGAAGAAGAATTTCATTCATTCATTGGAATTATAATAGAGCTCCTCCCCCTAATGATGTGGGTTTTAGTTCATCATTGCTCAGAAAATCTCAAAAAAGAAAGGAAAAGTACATGAAAGCAACTAAGTACAAAAGAAATTGATTCGGGGTTTCCCAATTAGGGTCCCTGCTTCACAGCCTTCTTTTTTAAGTTTAAAATCTATCCTATATATACATTCCTCAAGCAATCTTCAAGTACTTGGATGTGGGCTTTGGCCTTAGTTGAAGCAGTTAGGGGTGGCTCTCTCTGAAGTTAGCCCAGGCGTTAGCTCACTAACATTCACAAACTTGCATGGGTGCCATTGAAATGAAAGTTGGTACTGGCGTTAGTCACCACCGTTAGTGCACTAATTGTGGCACTAACGTTCCCTTTGAAAGCTACCAGGGCGTTGCCACGGGCGTTAGTGCACCAATGGTGCCACTAACATTCTGCTTGTTGTGCGTACGCACAATGCCTCTTGCGTGTGCACACTGGCAAATTTTCCCTTTGTGCGTACGCACAATGCCCCATGCGTACGCACACTAGCAATTTTTCCAGCTCCAAGTTGAAAATTTGTCGAAGACGTTAGTGGGCTAACTTGAAGTAATGTTAGAACACTAACGTTGGCACCATTCTTTGTGTAGCAACGTTGGTAGGCTAACTTTGGGTCACCAACGTTGCTTCTCATTCTTGGCAATGTTAGTGGGCAAAGTTAGTGAGACAACTTAGGCCACTAACGTTGCTTCCCTCTTCCTTGGCAACGTTATTAGCAACGTTAGTGAGCCAACTTTGGCCACTAACGTTGCTTCCCTTCTCCTTGAGCCAAGATTAATGGCAACGTTAACCATAGCGTTAGTGGGCTAACTTTGGCCACTAACGCTATAGCTTCTTCTTCTTCTTTGCCTTTGCTTTGCTTCTCCTTACCTATCATTAACCAAACAAATGCATCAAAGCCTTGCCATAATCACAAGATAATGCATCATTCATTGCAACAAGTAATTCTTGCATCAATCTCATGAAAATGTTTGTAAATAATAATGTTTGATTGAATCAAGGGATGCATATATTACTCATCTAGATGCTTGCTTATTGCCTAAGAAAGTCCATGAAACCAAGTAAAAACAAATGAAAAAGGCTTGTGAAACTAGCCTAAGATGCCTAAGCATCAGGCACTGCAGGTGTGCCATTAGCAGGTTGATGGGATTGTGGAGTGCTGCACGATTAAAGAAAAGTTTTTAAATAAGAAAAAAAAAACAAATTTCACCTTAATTCAGCAGAGATACACCCAAATAAGTACCAAATACACCTATATATAAAAGACATGTAGCCAAATATTATCCCTTACCCCTTAATTGTTTCTTCACCAATTTTTTTCCTTAGAGACTTTGGAGGGGTTGGTTCAGTCTCCACAGGGCTTGGTGCTCTTGTCTCCGATGGAGGCATACATACTTGAAGCGGAGCTCTAACCAAGACAAAATTAAAAAGTTAACAAACTCGCTTAAATAGAACATTAGAAGGTTGAAATTTAGTTGTAAAACTCACATCTCAAGAGGTTCAGATTGGGAATGTGTGTCCTTCCGAACAACAATCATCTGTTGTTGAGCCAGGTCAGTGAATGATTCTTTTTCAACATCCAACCTGAAATACACCAAAATCATGTCAGAATACACCCCAATCATTGAATAGAAACACAACCTCTATTTTATGAGAACTTACATAGTTGCAGATATTTTTTTTTTTCTGCCTTTTTTTTTCTTGAATAAAACATTAAAGGGCTTTTTCTTCTAAAAAAAATACATACACAATCAGAAGCAGAAGATGGTAACACAAGAATTAAGTAAATGGCAATAGAAACAGAAATTACATGCTATCGCTCGTTTTGTTTACACTGCTCTGCTCCGTCTGTGTTTGAAACACATTATCATTTTCACTTCCCAGGTTGTCCTCCGACATTCTAAGCAGAAAATAAACATCATTCAGTATAAGTAGACTATTTAATTACATCAGGATCTACGAAATTCTATCAAATAAAGGATCTTACCTTTTAGATGAATCATAGTGAGCTTCTGTCAATGGAAGCCCAGGCAGCATCCTGGGAAAGCAAAAACAATCATCAGCAACAGAAACACCTTAAAATCGGCAATATACACCTAAATCAAACATACCCCTGTGCAGCCTTCTCATTTGTTTTTTTTTTCTTTTTTAAATCTCGAAAAATTTGTTGTATTTCTTTAGTATTGATATCAACTCTGACAGTACATGCAAGAGAATAAGTTAACAAATAATTTTTTTATGACAAAGAGGAAGTTAGCTTTACAACGTATCTTACAGATCATAGGATTCGGTATCTCTTTTGGAAGACAAATCCTCAACAACGTGCTTTTTTTTCCTGGATTGCGTCCTGGAAATGAAAGAAGTATCAATCACACAAATATAAAATTTACAATAAAATACTGTCGAAAGAAATGCATACTTTTTGGGTTGATCTGAACTTTTTTCTTTGATTTTTGTTTTATTATTGGTTCTGATTCTTCACTTCTGAAAATAAATGAGAAACACTCTGTTAATAGATAAAATTTTGACATAAACAGAAAAGAAACCAATCAAATTAGAATTTCAGAATCTTACTCATCATCGGATTCGCTTTCACTTTCCGAAGAGGAATCCTCCACAATCTTCTTCGTCTTTCTGGATACTATTCTAGACAGCAAATAATCATTAGAAAAATACACTCTAAAAATGACAAAATACACCTAAAAATATTACTTATTTTTTAGCTGTCCTGGTAGGTTGTTTTCTTGTTTTTGTTGGTTTCTCTGAGTCTTGTTCAGGCTCAGACTCAGAGAAAATAGCAAATTCACTCTCGGATGAATCACTCTCCAATGAACTTTCCTTCTTCTTTTTTGTCTTTTTCTTTTTTTTTCTTTCTTTTCTTCCTCTCTCATTTTCTTCAGTTTCTTTTTCTGTTTTTCCCTCTTGACGATGACCTAAAACAGTTAAAACGTTAGTTTACACCATCTATAAAAATCAAATACACCCAAATTAGAGAAAATATTATGTTCCGTTACCATATGACCGTCAATTTCTGCTCTGATCCTCTGAACCAATAGCTCCCTATTCCAATGGCTAACCCAGGGCAGTCCAGGGATTGCTTCTCCTTTTTTGTCTGTGTGTTTTGTTTGATGAAAATATACTATCAAGGCATAGATCAGCCATCAATCAATTTTTTTTTTATTTTAAACGGTAATTGGTTATGCTCTTGATGATGAAATCGAGAACATGACTGTCCCAGTTCCACTTTGTTATGTTGTCCAGTTGAAAAATTGGAGGCATGTGGACAGGAGATATTTTGTTTAGCGTAGTTGACAACAAGAATGCCATTTGAATGTAGAGGATGAAAATCCTCTTGAACATTAGGTGATCTTGATCATTGTCAACATCGATATCCATCATCTGATTGGTCAGATTCTTTAATGTTTTCCCTAGAACCTTCCAAAAATTTCTTTGTTCTCGTCAGAAAGGTCTTTAAAACTCACTTTTTCAGGAAATAGGTCTCCTACAAAAAAGAACACCAATTACACTCCAAATCACTTGAAATACACCCAGTCACCCAAATACCAGTCATATACAACTAAATTTATTTCTTAATTACATGAGATCAGAAGAATATATTACAAAGAATATATTACAAAGAATGCAAGTATAAAGGTTTCTGTAATTAGTTACCTGATGCATTGAGGCCAAGGGCGGCTCCTATTTTTTGGGTTTAATTTTCAATGAACCGTGCCTTGTGTCCAATTTGTTTTTCTTCAAATTAAAGGAATTAGCCAACTCCTTCAACAGTTTGTGTGGCACATTCATTGGAGGATGTGCATCAGACCATCCAATCCTGATTCCCGGATGATGGCCTTCTTTGCCTCGCTCATTTTTTCAAAATGTTCATTCAATAGTCGCGTAGAGCATCTCAAATCATTGGTTTGCTGTAAACAAAGCAAAACAGAGTTATTTAAATAAGCTATATTTATACTAGAAAAAATTGAGTTGGTCTATATATATATAAAAAATTTGGTGCAAGGACTCAATTAAAAGGAAAAAAAGTATAGGGACCTAATTGAAAATTTTGCGAAACTATAGGGACCAACAGAGTAATTAAACCTACATTATATTATATTATATTATAATGTCACATGTCACTCCCTCATTGCAATTAAAATCAAATCTTTTCCTCCAAAATTAAAAAGTCCTTCCCTCCTCTTTACTAATTTTACAACCAAAATGTGCCACATGTCGTTCTCTTGTTGCAATTGAAATCAAATATTTCCTTCCAAAATTAAAGAGTTCTCGCCTCCTCCCTCTCCCTTTATCTATCCCTCTTATTCTTTCAACCACTCTTTTTCTTTTATATATCATTATCAATGACCAATTACATATTTGATAATCAAAATGTATAACATGACATTCTTTAATTGTATTAAAATTAAAATGAAAATATTAAAATTGAAATATAACTATATATTATATTATATTATATTATATATTACTATCTAATTTAATAACAAAATGTGTCACATGACACTCTTATTAAACATGAAAAAAATATTTCCCTCCAAAATTAATAAAATCATTTCCTAAATTCTCTCATCTACCTCTCTCCCTTTTTTCTATTTCTCTCTACCATTCTCACTCTATATATAATTTATTATACATGTATATATTATTATCTAATTTAATAACCAAATGTGTCAGATGACATTCTCTTATTAAAATTGAGAGAAAATATTTCTTTCCAAAATTAATAAACTCACTTTCTAAATTCTCTCATTTATCTCTCTTCCTTTTTCTATTTCTCTCTATCCTTCCCACTCTATGTAAAATTTATAATTTATATTTTATATTAGTAATTTGAGAAATCAAAATGTGTCACCTGATATTTTTTTATTATAATTAAAATAAAATTTTTTCTTTCAAAATTAACAAACTCCATCTCCCAATCTTTATCTTTATCTTTCTCTCTCTTTTCTCTCATTTTCTATTTTTTTTTTATCTTTTTGTTCTACAAAAAATAAAATTAACAAAATAATATAATTCAAATAAAAAATGTTATTATTATATACCAATTTTTTTAGTTTTTTTCTTTAGTTTTAAATTTTCGCTGCTTAACTTTCTAATCTATATTTTCATTTCTCTTCTTTCAAATATTTATTAAATATAATTTGGAAAGAATACTAATGTTATGATTTAAAGTTAAAATCAAAATTAAATTGTTTAAAAAAATTAATTTTGAGTTAATTTTATAACTATCAATATAATTTTTTATGCTAATATCTAATTATATTTTTATATACATAGAGAGAGAAAAAATATTATTTTTAAATAGCAAGTATAAAAATTAATTGTTTCTATTTGTGCAACAGACTTAATACCTAATCAAAAGTATACAAGTTAAATTGTTTCAAATTTTAAATAATGAATATTAAAATCAATTATTAGTAATAAATTAAACTCTTTCACATGAAAATAATAACTAAAAATTTTATTATTTGATTATTTATCTATGACGACCCTAGTCTTCTTAATCGACAAGGACTTTTGTCTCTTTCGATCTTTTTGTAAAAGTAATTTGATTCTATAAATCTTTTGTGCCATAATCTATAATGTTAGGACAAAACTGATGTAGTTTTAAAAGATTTATATTTACAAGTAAAAATACTAGTATAGATTATAATTTAGAATAAATTTTGTTGAATCAATACTTACATAATAAAAATCATGTTATATCATAAACAATATAAATTTTGAATTTATTGATATACTTATAGAAAAAAGTGTAAAGTGTATATATTTAACCGTGTGAGATCAAAATTATTGCAAAATGTTAAAAAAAATATTGAATTATATGGGTTAAGAAAATAAAATAAAAAACACTGGAGTTGTGTTGAGAGACTTGTATGAATAGCCAAATTTTAATATGTATTTAAGGTAAAGTACTAAATTGGTCCCCTACGTTTGGGGTGAATTCTATTTTAGTCCTCAACATTTAAAGTGTCCTATTTACGTCCAAAATAGTTTTGATTAGCATCAATCAAGTCCTACTGTTAAGTGGAAGTGAAATTGTCAACAGCGTGTCCGACGTGGCAAACCTGGTACAGATGATGAGTGGATATTTTATACGCTTTTTTATGTTATTTTCTTAGTATTTTTAGTATACTTTGTTAAGTTTTAGTATGTTTTAGTAGGTTTTATTGCAAAATTCACTATTTGGTTGCTACTCTGAACTTTTGTATTTTTCTTATGATTTTAGGTGAATTTTGGATGAATTTGGCATGTTTTGGAGAAGTCTGATTCAGAGGCAAGGAAAGCATAGCAGATGTTGTCAGATTTTGACCTCCTTGCATTTAAACGAGCATTTCTGGAGCTACAGAGGTCCAAATGATGCGTTTTCAATGGCGTTAGAAAGCTAACTTTCAGATCTTTCCAGAAATATATAATGGTTTATAATTTTCTTCGGATTGAACAGCCCAAAACGGTTGTTGAATACCCAAAGTACCCCCTAGTGGGCGTCTAACGCCCCAAGAGGACTAAGGCTGGCGTTGAACGCCCAAACCTAGCGTTCAACACCACAAGGGGAGCAAGGAGCAGCATATTTACTCCCTAGTGGGCATCCAACGCCCACTCCTTCAAGTTAGAAGCCATAAACTTGATGCGCATAAACTTGTTATGCTACGATTAGGAAATTGCACGATCGGCAAAATTCCTTCCGGCAAGTGCACTGGTTATCGTCAAGTAAAAACTCACAATAGAGTGAGGTCGAATCCCACAAGGATTGGTTGAGTGAGCAATTCGGATTAGAAGTATGTTCTAGTTGAGCGGAATCAAGATTTAGATGAGAATTGCGGAATGTAAAATTGCATGAATTAAAGAGCGAGAAGCTAAATTGCTGAAATTAAAAGGGATGGGGGTGATTGCATGAATTTAATTGCAGAATGTAAAGAGAAAGTGGTAAATCAGAAATGGGGAATTCATTGGGTGTTAGGAGATATTGAGATCTCCGAATCAAAACAACTTTTATCTCTTCCTCAACCAATGCATTCATTGAATTTTGCTTGGCAATCTTATATGATTGGATCCCAATCCCTTGGCTCACCAATTCTCTCTAAAAACAAACAAATTCCCAATCCCTTGGTTTAAATGTTCATAAGAAGAGATGATGCTCGATCACTGATTATACCACACAGTTTCATGAACCACAATTTGGTAGGATTACATGTCACAATATCCATCCAAACCCTAATCCAATTCACTGTGAGAAAGCTTCTCTAGCATGAATCCTCCATTCCTTTCCCAAGGTTTCGAAGGATTCCAATTATGGGTAGTTTCTTTCCCAAGACAACTACCCAATGGAATTAGATCGAGAAGCTTTCTAACAAAATTCAAGAGAAAAGATTGAAGAAGAAGATAAAACTATTATTGATTCATTGAATTACAATAGAGCTCCCCAACCCAATGAAAGGGGTTTAGTGAGTCATAGCTCTGAATTCAATTACAAAACTAAAAGAAAATGATTTCCAGTTCTCTCCCCCTCAGGGGCTGGATTCCCCTTCAATCCCCCCCGTCTCAAATGCAGAAACTAAGGCCTTTAAATAGGCTCCCTAAATTACAAAATGAAAATAAAATTCAAAGCAAATTACAATCAAATGAAAATAAACTATTCTAGATGATTCTTGTGGCCTTGATTTGGTGTTGTTGATGGGCCTTGCTTGCTTGAAGGGTAGAGTGACATAATTGATCCAAAAAGGATAATGATCCATTAAACTACACTCAAACGTTGCACCCCCCTTTCTTGAGTCGTCACTTTGTTCTTTTGTCAACCTTGCCAATTTGATGCCAAATATAGACTATTATACCTCGTTGGAAAGCTATGGATGTCAGCTTTCTAACGCAACTGGAAGCACCTCAATTGGATCTCTATAGCTCAAGTTATACTCCATGGAAGGTGAAGAGGTCAGCTGGCCTGATTGCATGTTGGTACTATGCTCTTCTATGCACATTACGGGGCTGTTTTCTCCCTCAATTTTTAGTATCCACCATGCATGCCATATATGCTCGGAAAGCTCTAGATGTCTTCTTTCCAATGCATTTTGAATCACCTCATTTGGAGTTTTGTAGCTCAAGTTATTTATGTTTGAAGAAGGCATGGTCAAGCTGTTCCATATAACACGTTTAAGCTCCAGTTTAAGCTTAAACTGGAGCTTAAACGCTGGCACTCCCTGGAGGCATAAGCTCAAGCACGTTTAAGCTTCAGTTTAAGGTTAAACTGAAGCTTAAACGTGGAAATGGAAGAAGGCAACCCTGGAGTGTGGAATTGTCGAACACGTTTAAGCTTCAGTTTAAGGTTAACTGAAGCTTAAACGTGGAAATGGAGGAAAGCCATCCTGGTTCATTTCTCAATTCTGGCGTTTAACCTCCAGTTTAAGGTTAAACTGGAGGTTAAACGTGGAAATGCTTCCTTGGTGAAATTCTCATTCTGGCGTTTAACTTCCAGTTTAAGGTTAAACTGGAGGTTAAACGCCAGTTCCAGCATTTCTTAGCCTTCATGATTCTGGCGTTTAAGCTCCAGTTTAGGCTTAAACTGGATCTTAAACTCCACATGTGATATTCAAGCTTCCTTTATTGATTTTGTTGCTTCCTTGCCTAGCCTCTTCTTCCCTGAAATCATCCAAACAATTGCATCAAAGTCTTGCAAAAATTCATGAGAATTCTTCCATTCATAGCTTTCAAGGAATATAACTAAAAACTCATGGAATTTGCATCAAAATCTTCATGTTGAATGATTTAAGACAAGCATGACTATTTGCCCCAAAATGATTACTTAAGGCTCTAGAAAATGCATAAAACAACTAAAAATAAAAGAAAAAGGCTAGTGAAACTAGCCTAAGATGCCTTGGCATCACAACACCAAACTTAATCCTTGCTTGTCCCCAAGCAAGTTCTGAATTATTGAGAAGAAAGAATGAAACAGAAAGTAAATTCATTAGCCATATCAGTAAGTAATTGACATTGATTAATGGGGTGTTCATGCAGAAAGTTGCTGCAGCATCACTTTATTGTTTCTTAGGTAAGAATGTCACTTTTTATGTTTCCACTAAAACACTGCTTATGGCCTCTTGTTATTCACATATCCTTGGCAAGTTTCTTTTCTTTGTTTTTCTTTTTCTTTGAGCTTATTTGCTCCTTGTTGCTCAGTGTCATGTGTTGCTCAAGCCTTTGGCATTTTCTTTTTCTTATTAGTGCACTACACATATCCACTACAGGCATTTTAGTTCACATTTCTTCTTGAGACATTGGTGCCCAGCACCTCTTTGTGTGACTAAATGTTTTGTATTTAGGTTGCTCTTGATAATGGACTTTTGGTTGATAATCCCGGGTTAGTTAACCCAAGTTACCAAGTGTTGAAACACTCCTCAGAACCTATTCATCCAAGCATATCCTTAATACATAAACACCACAGGCATTTGTCTCAGAAGTTCAAACCATTGGTGCCTAGCTTATTTTCTCAATTTTTTTTTTTTGCTTTTTGGTTGCCCTTTTTCAGTGGCTTTTTCTTCTTCTTTTTCTTTCTTTTTCATGGCCAAAGACATTTATTCATCAAGATCCATAGACAGCATCCTAATTTCCACTAAAAGTGACAATTCTAACTTTATTTCTTAGTGAGCTGACTATTCAATCAAACATGCATACCAACACTTAATCTTATTTGATTTCTTACCAAATGGAATTGAGTTACTTTTGTTCAAACATTTCTTTTATTTTATGGAAACAGAACAAGCATGGCAAGCATTTGTTTAAGAAGATGAAGTTATCCAGACACTTAGACTATCACTTATTTGAAAATTAAACAAACAGACAAACAAAAACTGCAATGACTCAAACTTAAAGCAGGGGTGCATGCAAACTTCAAATATCAGCAATTCAAAGTACAAGTAATTAAGTGACAATACAACCTTTTAGCATCTTCTTTGTTGTTCATCATCCTTCCTAGCCTTGGTGTTCTCTTTGATGATGATGTATATTCCTTCCATGAGATTGATTGTCTTCCTGCAAAGCTATTAGAAGTTGCTTGTTCCCCAAGCACTTTGAGAATTGGTTAGCATGCATGGATGTTTGTAGGCCTCTGAACTTAGATTGGTGTGTGAACACGAAACTTAGTTCCTTGCCATATGCAGCAATTGGGATCATATGCAGAAAACCTCATGTGCTTTTATTAAGAAAATAACTATGAACTAGAAAAAGAAACTATGAACTAGAAATTAAACTATTGTTTAAGTAGTTTCCCTGATTGGTTGGAGCTAGTGCCTAGTCATGCTGAGGTAGAAATGTGCTTTTAATGAAGTTTTTTTTTTTTTGGTGGAACACCAAACTTAGAATCTCACATTCACCCTTGAATTGTTTTGGTGTGCAACACCAAACTTAGCTCCTTGCAATACAGATAAATCTACTTAACTCTTTTATTGAAATAACTAGAAAAGAAAAACTACCTTTGGTTGGGTTGCCTCCCAACAAGCGCTTCTTTAACGTCATTAGCTTGACATGCTGTTCCTGACTTTCTTCCTCTTCTTCCAGTTTGTTAAGAGGAATGACTTCAAGTGGATAAAGGAGCTAGTTAGTGCCCCTTGTTGTGAATGCTTCTTTCCAGCAAGCTTTCCCTTGTCATTGGCTTGAGTGAACTTGCTTGTTGGCTCAGGAGTTGGATTGTTCTTCGACCTTCTCTTCTTCATGGATATGATCCTTTGTTTCTCGGTCACAATCCTCATTTTGGTGCTTGTTTCTACTGCCTTCACATCCTTGATCTCAGAACTTGGTTGTTGTTGGACAGTTGGAGTATCCTGTTCATCAAAAGCTTCCTGAATTTGTGGTTCAATGAACCCTTCCTCTTTGCAACTCTCTGTGTCATTGGAGTGTGATCTCCCTTGATTGACTTTCTCCCTTTCTTGTTCTTCTGATTCCTCCCTTGGGTTTGCCATGGTATCACTAGAAGAATTTTGGGTAGGGATTTGCTTTGATAGATATCCAATTTGTGCTTCTAGCTTTTGAATGGCAGCACCATGATTTTGTAAGTTGGATATCACTTCTTCCTTAAAGCTTTTCAAATCGGCCACATCTCTGCCCATAGTTGCAATCATTCCTTCTATCCTGTTTAATTGATCTTGAAATTGTTGGTTCGGATTGGGTTGATGAGGTTGATTATCTTGGCTGTGATATGGTGGCTGGGAGTATGTGTTTTGTGTGGGCTGATAGAGTCTTTGGTTGGAGTGTTGGTAGTGGTATGACTCTTGTGTGTAGTGGAATGAGTCTTGTGGATAGTGAAATGAATTGTATGAATTTGAGAAGGAATTTTGTGCTGAGAAATGCTCAAGTGATGAAGAATTTGAATATGTAAAACTAGGAGGTGAGGTTGGATAATTCAGAGGTGATGGCTCTTGATGAATGGGGTGTGAATAAGTGAAATCTCTTTGGTTTTGATCTTCCCAGCCACAACTTGAGTAGTGATCAAATTCACCAAAACATGGACCATTTTGTGGCTCTGGGAAGTACCCCGTTTCCTGTTCCTGATACTCCCACCCACCATGAGCATAATAACATGAATCATTCTGTGGTGGTGGAGAGTCTCTCATGAATTTTGATTGACCAAAAGATGATGGATACTCCTTTCTTTTTTGCAATGTGCTCAGTCTCAAACAATACTCATCCAAAGATAGTGGAAATTCCATAGTGAGGCAATATCACAAACAGCTAGTGGTTAGTATGCTAACAAGTGAATAAGCAAAGAAAACAAATTAAAATTTGCAGAAATTAGCAGTAATAAACTGAAACAAAAACTATTAACAAAAGAAAAGAAAAATTGCTCAATCTAGTTAACTTCCAATTGGAGAATTGTCAATCGAAAACCAATCCCCGGCAACGGCGCCATAAACTTGATGCGCATAAACTTGTTATGCTACGATTAGGAAATTGCACGATCGGCAAAATTCCTTCCGGCAAGTGCACCGGTTATCGTCAAGTAAAAACTCACAATAGAGTGAGGTCGAATCCCACAAGGATTGGTTGAGTGAGCAATTCGGATTAGAAGTATGTTCTAGTTGAGCGGAATCAAGATTTAGATGAGAATTGCGGAATGTAAAATTGCATGAATTAAAGAGCGAGAAGCTAAATTGCTGAAATTAAAAGGGATGGGGGTGATTGCATGAATTTAATTGCAGAATGTAAAGAGAAAGTGGTAAATCAGAAATGGGGAATTCATTGGGTGTTAGGAGATATTGAGATCTCCGAATCAAAACAACTTTTATCTCTTCCTCAACCAATGCATTCATTGAATTTTTCTTGGCAATCTTATATGATTGGATCCCAATCCCTTGGCTCACCAATTCTCTCTAAAAACAAACAAATTCCCAATCCCTTGGTTTAAATGTTCATAAGAAGAGATGATGCTCGATCACTGATTATACCACACAGTTTCATGAACCACAATTTGGTAGGATTACATGTCACAATATCCATCCAAACCCTAATCCAATTCACTGTGAGAAAGCTTCTCTAGCATGAATCCTCCATTCCTTTCCCAAGGTTCCGAAGGATTCCAATTATGGGTAGTTTCTTTCCCAAGACAACTACCCAATGGAATTAGATCGAGAAGCTTTCTAACAAAATTCAAGAGAAAAGATTGAAGAAGAAGATAAAACTATTATTGATTCATTGAATTACAATAGAGCTCCCCAACCCAATGAAAGGGGTTTAGTGAGTCATAGCTCTGAATTCAATTACAAAACTAAAAGAAAATGATTTCCAGTTCTCTCCCCCTCAGGGGCTGGATTCCCCTTCAATCCCCCCCGTCTCAAATGCAGAAACTAAGGCCTTTAAATAGGCTCCCTAAATTACAAAATGAAAATAAAATTCAAAGCAAATTACAATCAAATGAAAATAAACTATTCTAGATGATTCTTGTGGCCTTGATTTGGTGTTGTTGATGGGCCTTGCTTGCTTGAAGGGTAGAGTGACATAATTGATCCAAAAAGGATAATGATCCATTAAACTACACTCAAACGTTGCACCCCCCTTTCTTGAGTCGTCACTTTGTTCTTTTGTCAACCTTGCCAATTTGATGCCAAATATAGACTATTATACCTCGTTGGAAAGCTATGGATGTCAGCTTTCTAACGCAACTGGAAGCACCTCAATTGGATCTCTATAGCTCAAGTTATACTCCATGGAAGGTGAAGAGGTCAGCTGGCCTGATTGCATGTTGGTACTATGCTCTTCTATGCACATTACGGGGCTGTTTTCTCCCTCAATTTTTAGTATCCACCATGCATGCCATATATGCTCGGAAAGCTCTAGATGTCTTCTTTCCAATGCATTTTGAATCACCTCATTTGGAGTTTTGTAGCTCAAGTTATTTATGTTTGAAGAAGACATGGTCAAGCTGTTCCATATAACACGTTTAAGCTCCAGTTTAAGCTTAAACTGGAGCTTAAACGCTGGCACTCCCTGGAGGCACAAGCTCGAGCACGTTTAAGCTTCAGTTTAAGGTTAAACTGAAGCTTAAACGTGGAAATGGAAGAAGGCAACCCTGGAGTGTGGAATTGTCGAACACGTTTAAGCTTCAGTTTAAGGTTAACTGAAGCTTAAACGTGGAAATGGAGGAAAGCCATCCTGGTTCATTTCTCAATTCTGGCGTTTAACCTCCAGTTTAAGGTTAAACTGGAGGTTAAACGTGGAAATGCTTCCTTGGTGAAATTCTCATTCTGGCGTTTAACTTCCAGTTTAAGGTTAAACTGGAGGTTAAACGCCAGTTCCAGCATTTCTTAGCCTTCATGATTCTGGCGTTTAAGCTCCAGTTTAGGCTTAAACTGGATCTTAAACTCCACATGTGATATTCAAGCTTCCTTTATTGATTTTGTTGCTTCCTTGCCTAGCCTCTTCTTCCCTGAAATCATCCAAACAATTGCATCAAAGTCTTGCAAAAATTCATGAGAATTCTTCCATTCATAGCTTTCAAGGAATATAACTAAAAACTCATGGAATTTGCATCAAAATCTTCATGTTGAATGATTTAAGACAAGCATGACTATTTGCCCCAAAATGATTACTTAAGGCTCTAGAAAATGCATAAAACAACTAAAAATAAAAGAAAAAGGCTAGTGAAACTAGCCTAAGATGCCTTGGCATCATGCTCCGCCCAAGACACTCAGTAAGTGGGCCCAGAAGTGGATTTTCGCACCTTTTAGCTTAGTTTCTTTCATTATTGTAATTTCTAATTATTATTAGTTTCTTTTTAAGTTTAGTCATTAGTATATATAACGGAAGATCACCACTGTTTAGGATTTTTTCAACCACATTCGAATAAGATATTATTTTCTGTACAGTATGAGCAACTAAACCTCCTAGGTTAAGGTTAGGAGCTCTGTTGATTCCTATGGATCAATGCAATTACTTTTCTACTTCAATATATGTTTGATTCTATTCTATGATGCATTGTCATTCTTCATCCTTATGAATTTCGATTCTACATGAGTTCTTTACGAGTCTTGACCCGGATAGTATTGAGCTACAGCTTGAGAATGCATCACGGGTTCTAACAAGTTATCTGGGCTAATTGGGGTATCTGACATAAAACCTCGTTAGTCAAGGGTAATTAAGGTTCCTGTGGCTCTAAGGGCTAGAACCATAAGAGCATCAATCTCTGATCTGGAAGATCCGACCTTGTCTGTGGCATTTTGAGTAGGATCATCAAGATATTGAATTGCGTGTGCTTCACCCTCTCCCAGATTGATCTAGTCCGTTCGGATGTTTGGTTTAGACCCGAGGAGATTAATAACCACAACCAATGACTTAATCACTTACAGCCTTTCCATTGAAGGAATCACTTATCATTGAAGTAGTGAGCATGACGTGTTAATCTAGAAGAAGAAGCATCTCCGAAGCCTTAACTAATCTATCATTACTGTCTTTACATCAACTATTTATCGCTTTTATTATTGCTTATTTATGCGCCTATAATAAACAACAACCAACTTTCTATTCGCCTGACTAAGATTTGCAGGATAACCACAGCTTGCTTAATCCGGCAATCCTCGTGGGATTCGACCCTCACTCACCTGAGGTATTACTTGGACGACCTGGTGCATTTGCTGGTTTAGTTGTGCGAGTCACAAATTCGCGCAGCAATAGACACTCGAGTTAATCGTTGGAAGCAAGATTTAAAAAAAAAAGAAAAAGAAATTAGGGTCAATAAGTAAACCCTAATCTCCTGACATTGTTGTTCTTCATCTTCTGAGAATGGCTCCTCAATCGTCTTTTCAAGGTTCGCGTAGCAGCAACAAGACTCGTGGGAGAAGAAGGACGTGCTTTTGTGGGGAGAGACCAGTGTTGTAGACATCATCTAGAGAAAAGAACCCTGGAAGAAGATTTTGGGGATGCGTCAACTATCAGGTAAGTCTCCTCTCTGCAGTCTCTTCTTTTGAAATACTGTTTGGTGCTAGTGTATGGAGGTTTTGAACTGTTTAGTGTCCTCTTTTTGGTTTTCTGAGAACAGATCAGAAAAGAATGTGAGTATTTTGCTTGGGCAGAGGATGAAGGAGAAGACCCATAAATTCAAAAACTAAAGAAGAAAGCAAGTGTGTTGAAGGCAACCTGCAGAAAGCTGAAAGGAAATTTGCATTGGCACTTGCTGTTGGAGTTGTTGGATGGATAACAGCTGGGTTGCTGCTATATGACCGATTTAATTATGCAAGGCATATGAGTTTGACATACATTTGAATTGCTGCAAGATTTGGAGTTGTGATTTAGGGGGTTAACAATTATCTTTATTCATTTTTCTCCTGATGTCCCTAGTTTGATATGAATGTCAAAATTGAGTGAAATAAAAAAATTGACATACATTTAGGGTGATAACAGTTATGTGTAAAGGTATGTGACGTAACATTGTCAAGTATTGAGTGAAATGAAAAAATATGAGTTTTTGAATTTTGAGATACAATATTGGGCATTGTAGTATTTTAAATCAGTTTGACAACCAATAAACAGAAGACTTAAAGAAGCAATTCACATAATCATACTCCTGAAAATTCATTTTAACCATTAATACTGGAGAAGTCTTAAAGTAGCTTCTCTAAACCATTACAATCTCCAAACAAGTCTTAAAGTATGCGAACATAACCAGAAAAAGCATAACAACACAAAAGATAACCGTCAAAATAGAAGTCTTAAAGTAGCTTGTCTAAAGTATTACAGGGACATCAGCTCTTGGTTATTGCCACTTTCATTACAAAACATATATTCAAACAATAAAAGCTACTATAAATTCATCCCAATGATTTCCAGGCCCTAGGTGGTGTTTTAGCCATGTACTTCAAGGTCTTTCTTGATGGGCTATTAATTATTATTCTCGATGGCTGTGATTGACTGGCGCTGCTGCTGCATTTAGCTCTCTTGAAGGAGGTTTGTGACTGTTAGGTCCCTCCACCTTGTGTATTGCTCTTTCTCTTTGGCTGAGTTTTTGTTGCTGCTTTTGCTGTTGCCTTTGCTGCAATCTTGATGGGGTTTTTGGTCCTAATTGTGCCACACTTTTCTTGCCCTGTTGAGCTGCATCATTCTACAACCAGTAACAAAAAATAGAGATATCAACAAATTGGTTTCAACAAATTGGTAATAATCAATTACATAGTCTAAATTATCTTTAATCCATAGAAGCATAGTCTAAATTGATATCAACAAATTTATCTTTTTTGCTGAGGCCTCTACCCTACGTTTTCTAGGACAGGTTCTTTTATTGTGACCAAGTGCAAAATAGTAGGAGCATTATTTTTGTTATTGTCCAGCCTTGGATAATTTAGACAATGGTCCATTGTTCCGTGGCTCATCACCAGCCTTGTTCCCGCTTAATTTAGGATGCCTTATTGGTTTCCTAAAGACTGGTGGTAGCACATTATCATTCTGAATCCGATCCCACAGATTTGGTCCATTAACAGGGTAGATTACATGTTGATAACAATCCACATAGGTCTCTGATAAACCCCAATTTTATAGTTTATCTTGTGCTTATTTTAGGGGATTTTATCACCTTTTCCCACATTTATTCAATAAAATAGCATGATTTTGCAATTCTCCCTTGATTTGTGCTTAAATGTGAAGACATGCTTTTTAGGCCTTAAAATAGCTAAATTCAATTTAATTTAATTCTATTCGATACCTTGATGTATTTTTTGAGTGATTTCAGGTCCATAAGGCAAGTATTGGATGGAAGAAGTGAGGAGAAAAGCATGCAAAGTGGGAGAACTCATGAAGAAATGAAGGAACCGTAAAGCTGTCAAGTCCGACCTCTTCGCACTCAATCAACCATAACTTGAGCTACAGAGGTCCAAATGAGGCGACTTCAGTTGCGTTGGAAAGCTAACATCCGGGGCTTCAAAATGATATAAAATTTTTCATATTTTACTTTGCGTTCAGGGGCACGCATGCGCCATGTACGCGTGCGCACCAACGCTGCTCGTGGCCCACTAAAGTAAAATTGCCCCCAGCGATTTCTGAAGCACTTTGGGCCCAACCCAACTCATTTCTAATGCTATTTCATGCAGAATTCAAGCTTGGGCAAAGGAGGAGTAATTGTTTGAAGTTTTTGCATCATGTAGTTTAGTTTCTAGAGAGAGAAGCTCCCTCTTCTCTCTAGAATTAGGATTAGAATTTCTTAGATCTAGGTTTAATTCATGCTTTGATTTACTTTTCCTTTACAATTTCTTGTTCCTCTACTCTTTCTCTCTCTAATTTTGTATTTCATTCTTGTAATTGCTTTTGTTGTTGATGCACTCTTTCTTCTTCTATTTTCTTTTAATGTAATTTATGATTCATGTTCTTTAATTATTGATTTGTTTTATTGTTGTTTAATTCCTTGCAATTGGTAGTTGGTAGATTTATAATTCTTACACATTTACCATGCTTTTCATTTATACCCACCAAGTGTTTGACAAAATGCTTGGTTGGGCTTTAGAGTAGACTTTGAGCATTCTTGGCTTGGAAAGAGTAATTAGGCAATCTTGAGTCATGAAAACCCAACTTATGTTGGTGATCTAGAGTTGTTAGCTAGTATTGTTTCTATTGACGCTAATTTTTTGCTAATTTAATTAGTGAGTTGATTAGGACCTTTGGATTGAGATTAGCTAGTCTTGTTAGACTTTCTTCGAGTGTGAAGATAATATGATACCTTTTTCCATCTTCGGGGATGACGTAATAAGATAAATTCTTGTTTATATTTGTGATATGATTAATTAATCTTGTTTGAAATTCTCTCATGGAAGATAACTTGTACCTTCTTCCATTTGTTGGAGTTGACTAAATAAGATGAATTGATCATTGTATGACTAGGATAGAAAGCCTATATTCTCAATCTTTGCCATGAATGTCTCTCTCTTTATTACTTTCTTTCTCTTATTTACTTGCTTGATTTACTCTTCTTGTCATTTAAATTCTTGCCCCTTTATATTTTATTGTCCCTATATAAATCAAAACCCCCTTGTCCCCTCATAGCCAATAATCATACACTTCATTGCAATTTCTCGTGAGACGACCCGGAGTCCAAATACTCCGGTTAATTCTTATTTGGGGTTTGTACATGTGACAACCTAAATTTTTGTATGTGAGGACTCTTTGTTGGTCTAGAACTATGCTTACAACGAAGTAATTCTTTTCTATAAGAAGAAAATCTAGACTGACGACAATTGTCATTATCAAAATGGCGTCGTTGCCGGGGAGTTGCTATGGTGCTATGTTATTGGCTATTGTATATATTGTGAATAGCTTGATTTTTGGCTTGCTTGTTGGTTTTTGCTAGTTGTAGGACTTAGTTTTCTTTATTTCTTGTTAGCTTTTGTTTTTATTTTCTCTTTCACCATGAATTCTCATCACTTTGGCTATGAGTGTGGTTCAAACTATGTTGTAGGAAATGGAAGCTTCAATGAGGATGTGCATCAAGGATTTGGAAATCAAAGATGGGAGGAGCCCCAAGCTTATGGACAACCTTTTTGGCAACAACCTCCTCCGAACTCTTATGCGTATAATCTTAATCCTAATGCATTCCAATCTAATATATGTGATGATCCTTTCCCTCAACATAGCCCTCAACAACCATACTCACAAGTCTCATACCACCATTCACCTCCATATGATCCCAACTCATACACACCATACCAATCACCATATGAACCATATCTAGAGCCACCACCATTCCAACACCAATACTTCCAAGAACCACAAAGTCCACACACACCACCTCAAGAATTTCACCAATATGAACCACCTTCCGACTATAATACCTTTCCCTCAAACAATGAACCCTCTCTTCCACCACAACCCTCTGATGAAGCCTTTATGCTAGAATTAAGGGATCTTGAATCTCATATCTTAAGGCAACACGAGGAGGATGAAAAGAAATTTGAGGAGTTAAGAGCAAAAGTGGCTATCATGGTAGAAGCCATTGGCAACACAGTCTCATCCCGCCTAAGCCTATGCGATCAAGGCACTTCCATTGTGGAATGTGGAGAAGCAACCAAGGAGCTTAGTGAGAGAGTGAACTTGAAGCTCCAAGGTGAAGAAGAGGAGTTAAAGCAAGAAATGCAACAAGAGGAAGAGGTAGAGATTATTGAACAAGAAGAAGTAGTGGTTGGAGCTTTAATTTAGGATATGTTGAGTACATAGAGGAGTCACAAATTGAAGAGCCTTCTTCCATGGAGTTCGAAATTGATGTTGAGGAGGAGAGTGCACAACCTCCAAAGCACAATGTGATTGAAGAATTGGAAGAAGTGTTCCAATCAATAGGCCCTCCTATTTATGATGACTCTGCATCAACATATGCTCCTCTTGAATTTGAAGAATCCTTCCCCACTATGCTCGGAATTGATGATGAGGTAGATTTTACTCAACCTCCTATTTATGATTTGAGTGATGGTGAAGAGCTAGAGAACATTGGTGAAGAAGAATTTGAACTTGAGGAAGCTTGGCAAGAGGTAAAGCTTGAAGAACCTTGCCAAGTGGTGGAAGCCTCTAGGAAATGATGGACGGGAGTAGAGCGTGCCTTGTCAAGACCGTCGGGAACTCCTCCACCTAGGTTGTCATCTAATCCTTCATTTGAGTGGGTAAAACTTCTAACTCTTAGCTTTATTATCCCACTTGAATATGATTTTCTTGAGACGGATGGCCAACTTAAGGCGCTTTGTGGAATTAAGCGTAAGAGGAGGATGTTTAGTGGTTGGCGTTGTAAGTCTAGGCTCATTATGGTTGATGCTTCAAGGAGTAAAGGTTGGACTAGTGCTCAATTGGATAGGTCTAGGAGGATAGTTTGGTGCTTCCATGAGAATTCATCTCTCTTGCCACCCGGAGGAAATCACCATGATCAACTCAAGGACGGGTGTGAAAACAAAGTATGGGATCCCGGCTTACAAAAGGAGGATCAACTTTGGGAGCCCGTGGGTTGTGAAGAACTCCATCAATTTTGGAGTTATTAACTTTAATGATGAAGCACAATGGAAGTCCAAGCATTGGTGGATTTTCAAGGATGGATTCAAGCACAAGCCACCTTGATGAAGAGCTCCCCATAAGTCCAACTTAAGGACAATAAACAAAAGGGCTAGGTGGGAGACACCCCACTATGGTAATATCCTTTCATTTTTTCTCTTTTGTACATATTGGTAAAATAGGTTTAATTTCATGTTTTGATTGATTTGTTAAGTTTTCTTGGTAGTTTAGTGTGTTAAATAAGGTTTTGTGGTGTTTTGGTAGGTGTTTGGAGGTTTGAAATGCTTGGTTTGGTGCAAAAGCATAGAAAAATTTTGAAAAAACAGAGTACCATCCACGCGCACGCGTGCTTCACGCGCACACGTGCTTCACGCGCATGCGTGAATCAAGCAATTTCGGCCTTCCACGCGCACGCGTCATGTATGCGTACGCGTGGATTGAATTTTTCCACTTCCCATACATTCACCCGAGAGTTGTGCCTAAAGTGTGCCAACTTTGTGCCCCAGGGCACGCGCACGCGTACCTTGTGCGTACGTGATGACTCTCTGCTTTGCCATGCACGCGTACACATCAGCCGCACGTACGCATCGCTTCCATTTCACCATTCCACGCGCACGCGTGGGCTATTCTGCATCAACCACCTTCTTTTCTTCTCCTCTTTCTATTTCTTTCCTTCTTTTCTCTTCTCTTCTTTTCTTTCCACCCTTCAAACATCATCCAACACTACCAAATATCATGTAACACCATTTCTTTTAGTTAGTTTAATTTTCGTTTAACTTTTGTTTTCCATTATAAGTGTTGGATTACTAATCTTGTTTACTATTTACTGCTGCTGCTTATTGATAGGATGTTAGTTTAACATCATTGTTGTTAATTGTACTTGTTGGATTTCTTTGTTGGGGTTGTATTTGGTTACTTGGTTTGGAATTTTTCATGCTTAACACTTTTGAATACCAAGTACTTGTTACATTGCCTTCATGCATCTTACCTCTTTGAATTGCATGTTTTAGCCACCATGCATTCATCACCCACTGCTAGGCAATTTTATATTATCATTGCATTTTTTTAGGTGATTCTTGTTTATGGTTTACCCTTATTCACATCAGTTATTTCATGCATTGAGATTGTAGAATTGTGAAATTGGATCGAAAGCTTATCGAGTGACATATTTTTTAGCTTTGTAAAGCTTTGTGGGCCATACTTGCTATGTGATTGATTTCTACTTCTATCTTCTTTTTCCTAAGTTCCATAGCATCCATGTGTTTTACCTCTATGTCACTTAGGTGTTGCAACAACTTCAATATGTGTCATTGATTGTTGTGTGAGTTTTATATACCATTTTGTTCACTAAGTCTACCTACACATCAATCAATGTCCATGCATTATCCAATTTCACAATTGCTTGATTTTTGCTTGAATGCTTTTATGCTTCTTCACTACTCATTGGGTTGTTTTAGCCTACAAGTCTTTTAAAGTATCTCAAGCACACTAGAATGAGTGAAGTGCATGTTTTCTTTTGTATAATTGTGACATGATTTTTAAATACTAGGGTGTGAGTTCTAAACCGCATGCAAATTAGGACCCACACACTTATTTTTCATTATTGTCACACTAATTCACTCACTCATTTCTAGTGATTTACCTTATTCCAACAATCCATGCTTCCTTGCTTGTGCATTTACTTGTCTTATTATCTCCTGTTTTCTATGTTCAGGATGAGTCATCATAAGCAAAAACGGAAGCGGGAGAAGAACACGCAGCATCGGTTGACCTACCAATTGAAGGTAGCAACTAGGAAAGTCGCCGTACCCCCTTGTTCATCTTTGGATGCACCGAGGACGGTGCAAACTTTTAAGTGTAGGGAGGTCGTTCGACCATTCAGCGTTTTTGCGTAACAAGTTTCTAATCTCAACACTCTTGCATTTCATTTTAGGATTTTTAGTTGCACTTTCTCATTTTGCATATGTATATATTAAGCTTAGTCAAAATCATGATATTTTCCAAAGATTTTATCTATAGGGCACCCCTATTGATTGTGAAAAAAAAATTTAGAACTTGCTTGAATTATATACTTTGTGGATCATGTTTTGAGCTAAGAACACAAGCATGTGAGATTTGAGCCTAATTGTGTGGTTACATCATATATAACCACTTATTTTCATTCTTGTGTGCATTATTCTCTTCCTATGATTGTAATCTTTGATTTGTTTGATTCTTTATGTCCATTATTTTGTGTATACATGCATTTATATGATTGAGGCCATTGTTCAAATAGCTCACTTATCCAAATAGCCTACCTTTTATCTTCCATTGTTAGCCAATCTTGAGCCTATACTTAACCCATTTGTTCTTAATTGTAGCACATTACAAGCCTAGGTGAAAAATAATAAATGTCCTTAATTTGGATCTTTGATTAGCTTAGGCTAGTGAGAGTGTTCATTATTTAATTTTGGAAAAGTTGGAAACATTGGGTAGAGATAAAAGTGTGTTTTTGTATTTGTGTTGAGAATCTTGGGAATTGGGAACATACTCATGTATTAATCATGTGTAAACCATATGCATTGATGTTCTTGTATATATTTTAGTTTGAAAAAAAATGAGAAAAACAAAAAGAAAAAAAAAATATATATATATATATATATAAGAAGAAAAAAGAAAATATATAGAAAAGAAAGAAAAAGAATTACAATAAAAAGGGGACAAAAATGCTCCAAAATAAGGTTCAATAAAAGTCAATACATATGGGTGGTGATCAAAAAGAGAATGCATGAGTATGTGAAAAAGTGAGAAATGGATAGCTAGGATTGTTTAGAATTGTATAGGTTGTCATAGGTTAGGTGGGAATTTTAAGTTAATCAAAGATTCAAATTTCAAGCGCACTTGACCATATGCATCCTACCTTGACCCTAGCCCCATTACAACCTATGGGAAAGTCCTCATGATATTTGTATGCATGCATAAAGTAATTGTTGATTGTTAGATGAAAAACAAATCTTGGAAAGCATGATTAGGGGAGAATTGAGTGAATCAACCCCATACACTTGAGTGCCTAGAGCGGATACACATCCGGTGAGGGTTCGATCGCTCAATTATATGTCTCCACACATGATCATCTTTTCTTGCAAGTTTGTAAAATCTTTTTAATAATTCAATTCAATTGTGGGTTTGATTTGACTGCTATGGCTTTAGCCCTTGCACTTAAATATGTTTTCTTGGAAGTTGACTTTTTTTGACCAAGTTGATGCATTCATGTAGATAGGTTGCATATAGATAGATTGCATTTAGTTAGTTTGCATTGAATAAATGTTGATGTCCCTTTGCTTCTTTCTTGATTTTAGCATGAGGACATGCTTAGTTTAAGTGTGGGGAGATTTGATAAACCCCAATTTTATGGTTTATCTTGTGCTTATTTTAGGGGATTTTATCACCTTTTCCTATATTTATTCAATGAAATAGCATGGTTTTGCAATTCTCTCTTTATTTGTGCTTAAATGTGAAGACATGCTTTTTATGCCTTAAAATAGCTAAATTCAATTCACTTTAATTCCATTCGACGCCTTGATGTATTTGTTGAGTGATTTCAAGTCCATAAGAAAAGTATTGGATGGAAGAAGTGAGGACAAAATCATGCAAAGTGGGAGAACTCATGAAGAAATGAAGGAACCGTAAAGCTGTCAAGTCCGACCTCTTCGCACTCAATCGACCATAACTTGAGCTACAAAGGTCCAAATGAGACGGTTTTAGTTGTGTTGGAAAGCTAACATCCGGGGCTTCGAAATGATAAAAAATTTGTCATATGTTACTTCGCGTTCAGGGGCGCACACGCGCCATGTATGCGTGTGCGTCGATGCTGCTCGTGGCCCACTAAAGTAAAATCGCCCCCAGCGATTTCTGAAGCACTTTGGGCCCAACCCAACTCATTTCTAATGCTATTTCATGAAGAATTCAAGCTTGGGCAAAGGGCAAAACAATTGTTTGAAGTTTTTGTATCATGTAGTTTAGTTTCTAGAGAGAGAAGCTCCCTCTTTTCTCTAGAATTAGGATAAAATTTCTTAGATCTAGGTTTAATTCATGCTTTGATTTACTTTTCCTTTACAATTTCTTGTTCCTATACTCTTTCTCTCTCTAATTTTGTATTTCATTCTTGTAATTTCTTACTTTGTTGTTGATGCATGATGAGCGGATAATTTATACGCTTTTTGACATTGTTTTTAGTATGTTTTTAGTAGGATCTAGTTACTTTTAGGGATGTTTTCATTAGTTTTTATGTTAAATTCACATTTCTGGACTTTACTATGAGTTTGTGTGTTTTTCTATGATTTCAGGTATTTTCTGGCTGAAATTGAGGGACTTGAGCAGAAATCAGATTCAGAGGTTGAAGAAGGACTGCTGATGCTGTTGGATTCTGACCTCCCTGCACTCAAAGTGAATTTTCTGGATCTACAGAACTCGAAATGGCGTGCTTCCAATTGAGTTGGAAAGTAGACATCCAGGACTTTCCAGCAATATATAATAGTCCATACTTTGGCCAAGAATAGACTACGTAAACTGGTGTTCAACGCCAGCTTTCTGCCCAAATCTGGCGTCCAGCGCCAGAAAAGGAGCCAAAACCAGAGTTGAACGCCCAAACTGGCACAAAAGCTGGCGTTCAACTCCAAGGAGGACCTCTACACGTGCAACACTCAAAGCTCATCCCAAGCACACACCAAGTGGGCCCCGGAAGTGGATTTATGCATCAATTACTTACTTCTGTAAACCCTAGTAGCTAGTTTATTATAAATAGGACCTTTTACTAGTCTTTTTGACCATCTTTGAACGCATAGTTCTTAGACCATGGGGGCTGGCCTCTTGGCCATGCCTGGACCTTCACTTATGTATTTTCAACGGTAGAGTTTCTACACTCCATAGATTAAGGTGTGGAGCTCTGCTGTTCCTCAAAGATTAATGCAAAGTACTACTGTTTTCTATTCAACTCATCTTATTTCGCTTCTAAGATATTCATTCGCTCTTCAACCTGAATGTGATGAACGTGACAATCATCATCATTCCCTATGAACGCGTGCCTGACAACCACTTCTGTTCTACCTTCGACTGAATGAGTATCTCTTAGATCTCTTAATCGGAATCTTCGTGGCGTAAGCTAGAATGATGGCAGCATTCAAGAGAATCCGAAAGGTCTAAACCTTGTCTGTGGTATTCTGAGTAGGATTCAATGAATGAATGACTGTGACGAGCTCCAAACTCGCGATTGCAGGGCGTTAGTGACAGACGCAAAAGGATAGTAAATCCTATTCTAGCATGATCAAGAACTGACAGATGAATAGCCGTGCCGTGACAGGGTGCGTTGACCATTTTTACTGAGAGGATAAGATGAAGCCATTGACAAGGGTGATGCCTCCAGACGATTAGCCGTGCCGTGACAGGGCATTGGATCATTTTCCCGAGAGATGACCGAAAGTAGCCATTGACAGTGGTGATGTATCACATAAAGCCAGCCATGGAAAGGAGTAAGACTGATTGGATGAAGATAGCAGAAAAGCAGAGGTTCAGAGGAAGGAAAGCATCTCCATTCCCTTATCTAAAATTCCTACCAATGAATTACATAAGTATTTCTATCCCTATTTTATTATATTAAATTCGAAAACACCATTATCAATTTATATCTGCCTAACTGAGATTTGCAAGGTGACCATAGCTTGCTTCATACCAATAATCTCCGTGGGATTCGACCCTTACTCACGTAAGGTATTACTTGGACGACCCAGTGCACTTGCTGGTTAGTTACACGGAGTTGTGAACCATGGTCTTGGCATCATGTTTTTGGCGCCATTACCTGGGAAAGAAAGAGCAATGAATTTTACATAATTAAAGTGTAATCACGATTCCGCGTACCAAGTTTTTGGCGCCGTTGCCGGGGATTGTTCGAGTTTGGACAACTGACAGTTCATCTTGTTGCTCAGATTAGGTAACTTTCTTTTTGTTTTCTTTTCAAAAATTTTTCAAAAATATTTCAAAAATTTCTCACCTGTTTTCGAAAAAAAAAATATATATTTGTTATTCAAAATTTTTTAAGAATGAATTCTAGTGTTTCATGAAGCATGTGAAGCCTGGCTGGCTGTAAAGCCATGTCTAAATTCTTTTGGACTGAGGCTTCCACTCATAAGTATATGAAGTTGGATGAAATATCAGCTGTTGTATACATGAGAGGTATCTATGTTTGCTGAAGCTTGGCTGGCCATTGGCCATGTCTAGTGTTTTGGACCGGAGCTTTCATTGAAAGCTTGGCTGGCTAGTGAGCCATGTCTAATTCCTGGACTGAAGCTTTAGACTAACATGGCAAGATTCCTGGAATTCATATTAAAAATTTTGAAATCCTTATTTTTGTTTTTCAAATAATTTTCGAAAAAAATCCAAAAAAATTAGAAAATCATAAAAATCAAAAATATTTTTCTGTTTCTTGTTTGAGTCTTGAGTCATGTTATAAGTTTGGTGTCAATTGCATGTGCATCTTGCATTTTTCGAAAATAATCATGCATTCATAGTGTTCTTCATGATCTTCAAGTTGTTCTTGGTAAGTCTTCTTGTTTGATCTTTGCATTTGCATGTTTTGTGTCTTTTCTTGTTTTTCATATGCATTCTTGAATTCTTAGTGTCTAAGCATTAAAGAATTCTAAGTTTGGTGTCTTGCATGTTTTCCTTGCATTAAAAATTTTTCAAAAATATGTTCTTGGTGTTCATCTTGACATTCAAAGTGTTCTTGGTGTTCATCTTGACATTCATAGCATTCTTGCATGCATTCATTGTTTTGATCTAAAAATTTCATGCATTTCATCTCTTTAGTGTTTTCTCTCCCTCATCATAAAAATTTCAAAAAAATCAAAAAAATATCTTTCCCATTTTCTCTCATCAAATTCGAAAATTTGGATTGACTTTTTCAAAAATTTTTAAAATCAAATTGTTTCTCATGAGTCAAATCAAATTTTCAATTTGAAAATCTTATCTTTTTCAAAATCTTTTTCAAAAATCAAATCTTTTTCAAACTTCTTAGTTATTTTCGAAAATTCAAAAAAATATTTTTCAAAAATCTTTTTCTTAATTTTATATCATAATTTTCGAAAATAACAATAACAATTAATGTTTTGATTCAAAAATTTCAAGTTTGTTACTTACTTGTTAAGAAAGATTCAAACTTTAAGTTCTAGAATCATATCTTGTGATTTCTTATGAATCAAGTCATTAATTGAGATTTTAAAAATCAAATCTTTTTCAAAACTAATTTCTAAAATATCTTCTTATCTTACCTTTTTCAAAAAGTTGGTTTCAAAATATCTTTTCTAACCTCCTAACTTCTTATCTTTTCAAAATTTGTTTCAACTAACTAACTAACTTTTTGTTTGTTTCTTATCTTTTTCAAAACTACCTAACTAACTCTCTCTCTCTCTAATTTTCGAAAATATCTTCCCTCTTTTTCAAAAATTTCTTTTTAATTAACTAATTATTTTTATTTTTATTTTTGATTAAAAAAAAAGAATTTTCGAAAAAAACTACTAACCTTTTTCAAAAACTATTTTCAAAAATCACTAACTCTTTTTCAAAAATTATTTTCGAAATTTCCCCTCTCTCATCTTATTCTATTTATTTATTCATCTACTAACATCTCTCCCTCACCCACCAAAAATCCGAACCCTCTCTCTCTTTCTGAGTTCAGATTTTTCTCTTCTTCTTTTCTTCTACTAACAATAAGGAACCTCTTTACTGTGACATAGAGGATTCCTCTTCTTTTCTTTTTCTCTTCTCTTTCTTATGAGCAGGGACAGAGAAAAAGGCATTCTTGTTGAAGCTGATCCAGAACCTGAAAGGACTCTGAAGAGAAAACTAAGATAAGCTAAATTACAACAATCCAGAGACAACTTGATTGAAAATTTCGAACAAGTAAAGGAGATGGCAGCCGAACCCAACAACAATGCAAGGAGAATGCTTGGTGACTTTACTGCACCTAATTCCAATTTACATGGAAGAAGCATCTCCATTCCTGCCATTGGAGCAAACAACTTTGAGCTGAAACCTCAATTAGTTTCTCTGATGCAGCAGAACTGCAAGTTTCATGGACTTCCATCTGAAGATCCTTTTCAGTTCTTAACTGAATTCTTGCAAATATGTGATACTGTTAAGACTAATGGAGTAGATCCTGAAGTCTACAGGCTCATGCTTTTCCCTTTTGCTGTAAGAGACAGAGCTAGAATATGGTTGGACTCTCAACCCAAGGACAGCCTGAACTCTTGGGATAAGCTGGTCACGGCTTTCTTAGCCAAGTTCTTTCCTCCTCAAAAGCTGAGCAAGCTTAGAGTGGATGTTCAAACCTTCAAACAAAAGGAAGGTGAATCCCTCTATGAAGCTTGGGAAAGATACAAACAGCTGACCAAAAGTGTCCTTCTGACATGCTTTCAGAATGGACCATCATGGATATATTCTATGATGGTTTATCTGAGTTATCAAAGATGTCATTGGATACTTCTGCAGGTGGATCCATTCACCTAAAAAAAATGCCTGCAGAAGCTCAAGAACTCATTGACATGGTTGCTAATAACAAGTTCATGTACACTTCTGAGAGGAATCCTGTGAGTAATGGGACGCTTATGAAGAAGGGAGTTCTTGAAGTTGATACTCTGAATGCCATATTGGCTCAGAACAAAATATTGACTCAGCAAGTCAATATGATCTCTCAGAGTCTGAATGGAATGCAAGCTGCATCCAACAGTACTCAAGAGGCTTCTTATGAAAAAGAAGCTTATGATCCTGAGAACCCTGCAATAGCAAAGGTGAATTACTTAGGTGAACCTTATGGAAACACCTATAACTCATCATGGAGAAATCATCCAAATTTCTCATGGAAGGATCAAAAGCCTCAACAAGGCTTTAATAATGGTGGAAGAAACAGGTTTAACAATAATAAACCTTTTCCATCATCCACTCAGCAACAGACAGAAAACTCTGAACAAAATACTTCTAATTTGGCAAACTTAGTCTCTGATCTGTCCAAGGCCACTGTGAGTTTCATGAATGAAACAAGGTCTTCCATTAGAAATTTGGAAGCACAAGTGGGCCAGCTGAGTAAGAGGATCACTGAAATCCCTCCTAGTACTCTCCCAAGCAATACAAAAGAAAATCCAAAAGGAGAGTGCAAGGCCATTGACATAAGCATCACGGCCGAACCTGTAAGGGAAGGAGAGGACGTGAATCCCAAGGAGGAAGACCTCCTGGGACGTCCAGTGATCAATAAGGAGTTTCCCTCTGAGGAACCAAAGGAATCTGAGACTCATCTAGAGACCATAGAGATCCCATTAAACCTCCTTATGCCATTCATGAGCTCTGATGAGTATTCCTCTTCTGAAGAGAATGAGGATGTTACTGAAGAGCAAACTGCCAAGTTTCTTGGTGCAATCATGAAGCTAAATGACAAATTATTTGGCATTGATACTTAGGAAGTTGAACCTCCCTTGTTCATCAATGAACTAAGTGATCTGGATCAACTGACATTGCCTCAGAAGAGACAGGATCCTGGAAAGTTCATAATACCTTGTACTATAGGCACCATGATCTTTAAGGCTCTGTGTGACCTTGGTTCAGGAATAAACCTCATGCCCCTCTCTGTAATAGAGAAACTGGAAATCTATGGGGTGCAAGCTGCTAGAATCTCATTAGAGATGACAGATAGTTCAAGAAAACAGGCTTATGGACAAGTAGAGGACGTGTTAGTAAAGGTTGAAGGCCTTTACATCCCTGCTGATTTCATAGTCCTGGATACTGGAAAGGAAGAGGATGAATCCATCATCCTAGGAAGACCTTTCCTGGCCACAGCAAGAGCTGTGATTGATGTTGACAGAGGTGAAATAGTCCTTCAATGGAATGAGGACTCCCTTGTGTTTAAAACTCAAGGATCTCCCTCTGCAACCATGGAGAGGAAGCATGAAAAGCTTCTCTCAAAGCAGAGTCAACCCAAGCCCCCACAGTCAAACTCTAAGTTTGGTGTTGGGAGGCCACAACCAAACTCTAAGTTTGGTGTTGAACTCCCATATCCAAACTCTAAGTTTGGTGTTGGAGAGTCTCAACAAAGCTCTGCACATCTGTGAGGTTCCATGAGAGCCCACTGTCAAGCTATTGACATTAAAGAAGCGCTTGTTGGGAGGCAACCCAATGTTTATTTATCTAACCCTATTATTCTTGTTTTTTGTGTTTTCTTAGGTTCATGATCATGTGGAGTCACAAAATAAATATAAAAATTGAAAACGGAGTCAAAAACAGAAGAAGAAAAATCACACCCTGGAGGAGCATCTGCCTGGCGTTCAACGCCAGAACAGAGCATGGTAGAACATTTGACTGCAAATCAAGAGATCCCTGAGATACCTCAGGGGATACATTTTCTTCCACACAATTATTGGAAGCAACTAAGGGTGGAACATCAAGAGCACTCCATCATCCTTCATGAAATCAGAGAAGATCTAAAAGCAATGGAGGAGGAGCAACAAAGACAAAGAAGAGACATAGAAGAACTCAAGGACATCATTGGTTCCTCAAGAAGGAAACGCCACCATCACTAAGGTGGATTCATTCCTTGTTCTTAATTCTTCTGTTTTTTGTTTTCTATGCTATGTGCTTATCTGTGTTTGTGTCTTCATTACATGATCATTAGTAGTTAGTAACTGTGTTTTAAAGTTATAAATGTCCTATGAATCCATCACCTCTCTTAAATGAAAAAATGTTTTAATTCAAAAGAACAAGAAGTACATGAGTTTCGAATTTATCCTTGAACTTAGTTTAATTATATTGATGTGGTGACAATGCTTCTTGTTTTCTGAATGTATGCTTGAACAGTGCATATGTCTTTTGAAGTTGTTGTTTAAAAATGTTAAATATGTTGGCTCTTGAAAGAATGATGACTAGGAGACATGTTATTTGATAATCTGAAAAATCATAAAAATGATTCTTGAAGCAAGAAAAAGCAGCAAAGAACAAAGCTTGCAGAAAAAAAAAAATAGGCGAAAAAAAAATATAGAAAGAAAAAAAAAGAAAAAGCAAGCAGAAAAAGCCAAAGCTCTTAAAACCAAGAGGCAAGAGCAAAAAGCCAATAACCCTTAAAACCAAAAGGCAAGGGCAAATAAAAAAGATCCCAAGGCTTTGAGCATCAGTGGATAGGAGGGCCTAAAGGAATAAAATCCTGGTCTAAGCGGCTAAACCAAGCTGTCCCTAACCATGTGCTTGTGGCGTGTATGTGTCAAGTGAAAACTTGAGACTGAGCGGTTAAAGTCAAGGTCCAAAGCAAAAATAGAGTGTGCTTAAGAACCCTGGACACCTCTAATTGGGGACTTTAGCAAAGCTGAGTCACAATCTGAAAAGGTTCACCCAATTATGTGTCTGTGGCATTTATGTATCCGGTGGTAATACTGGAAAACAAAGTGCTTAGGGCCACCGCCAAGACTCATAAAGAAGCTGTGTTCAAGAATCATCATACTGAACTAGGAGAGTCAATAACACTATTCGAAATCTGAAGTTCCTATAGATGCCAATCATTCTGAACCTCAATGGATAAAGTGAGATGCCAAAACTATTCAAGAGGCAAAAAGCTATAAGTCCCGCTCATATGATTGAAGCTCTGTTTCATTGATAGTTTGGAATTTATAGTATATTCTCTTCTTTTCATCCTATTTGATTTTCAGTTGCTTGGGGACAAGCAACAATTTAAGTTTGGTGTTGTGATGAGCGGATAATTTATACGCTTTTTGACATTGTTTTTAGTATGTTTTTAGTAGGATCTAGTTACTTTTAGGGATGTTTTCATTAGATTTTATGTTAAATTCGCATTTCTGGACTTTACTATGAGTTTGTGTGTTTTTCTGTGATTTCAGGTATTTTCTGGCTGAAATTGAGGGACTTGAGCAGAAATCAGATTCAGAGGTTGAAGAAGGACTGCTGATGTTGTTGGATTCTGACCTCCCTGCACTCAAAGTGGATTTTCTGGAGCTACAGAACTCGAAATGGCGTGCTTCCAACTGCGTTGGAAAGTAGACATCCAGGGCTTTCCAGAAATATATAATAGTCCATACTTTGGCCAAGAATAGATGACGTAAAATGGCGTTCAACGTCAGCTTTCTGCCCAAATCTGGCGTCCAGCGCCAGAAAAGGAGCCAAAACCAGAGTTGAACGCCCAAACTGGCACAAAAGCTGGCGTTCAACTCCAAGGAGGACCTCTACACGTGCAACACTCAAAGCTCAGCCCAAGCACACACCAAGTGGGCTCCGAAAGTGGATTTATGCATCAATTACTTACTTCTGTAAACCCTAGTAGCTAGTTTATTATAAATAGGACCTTTTACTAGTCTTTTTGACCATCTTTGAACGCATAGTTCTTAGACCATGGGGGCTGGCCTCTCGGCCATGCCTGGACCTTCACTTATGTATTTTCAACGGTAGAGTTTCTACACTCCATAGATTAAGGTGTGGAGCTCTGCTGTTCCTCAAAGATTAATGCAAAGTACTACTGTTTTCTATTCAATTCATCTTATTTCGCTTCTAAGATATTCATTCGCTCTTCAACCTGAATGTGATGAATGTGACAATCATCATCATTCCCTATGAACGCGTGCCTGACAACCACTTCCGTTCTATCTTCGACTGAATGAGTATCTCTTAGATCTCTTAATCGGAATCTTCGTGGCGTAAGCTAGAATGATGGCAGCATTCAAGAGAATCCGGAAGGTCTAAACCTTGTCTGTGGTATTCCGAGTAGGATTCAATAAATGAATGACTGTGACGAGCTCCAAACTCGCGATTGCAGGGCGTTAGTGACAGACGCAAAAGGATAGTAAATCCTATTCCAGCATGATCGAGAACAGACAGATGAATAGCCGTGCCGTGACAGGGTGCGTTGACCATTTTCACTGAGAGGATAAGATGAAGCCATTGACAAGGGTGATGCCTCCAGACGATTAGCCGTGCCGTGATAGGGCATTGGATCATTGTCCCGAGAGATGACCGAAAGTAGCCATTGACAGTGGTGATGTATCACATAAATCCAGCCATGGAAAGGAGTAAGACTGATTGGATGAAGATAGCAGAAAAGCAGAGGTTCAGAGGAACGAAAGCATCTCCATTCGCTTATCTGAAATTCCTACCAATGAATTACATAAGTATTTCTATCCCTATTTTATTATATTAAATTCGAAAACACCATTATCAATTTATATCTGCCTAACTGAGATTTGCAAGGTGACCATAGCTTGCTTCATACCAACAATCTCCGTGGGATTCGACCCTTACTCACGTAAGGTATTACTTGGACGACCCAGTGCACTTGCTGGTTAGTTACACGGAGTTGTGAACCATGGTCTTGGCATCATGTTTTTGGCGCCATTACCAGGGAAAGAAAGAGCAATGAATTTTACATAATTAAAGTGTAATCACGATTCCGCGTACCAATGCACTCTTTCTTCTTCTATTTTCTTTTAATGCAATTTATGATTCATGTTCTTTTATCATTGATTGTTTTATTGTTGTTTAATTCCTTACGATTGGTAATTGGTAGATTTATAATTCTTGCACATTTACCATGCTTTTCATTTATACCCACCAAGTGTTTGACAAAATGCTTGGTTGGGCTTTAGAGTAGACTTTGAGCATTCTTGGCTTGGAAAGAGTAATTAAGCAATCTTGAGTCATGAAAACCCAACTTATGTTGGTGATCTAGAGTTGTTAGCTAGTATTGTTTCCATTGACGCTAATTTTTTGCTAATTTAATTAGTGAGTTGATTAGGACCTTTGGATTGAGATTAGCTAGTCTTGTTAGACTTTCTTCGAGTGTGAAGATAATATGATACCTTCTTCGGGGATGATGTAATAAGATAAATTCTTGTTTATATTTGTGATATGATTAATTAGTCTTGTTTGACCTTCTCCCTATGTGAAGATGACATGATACCTTCTTCCGTTTTTTGGAGTTGACTAGATAAGATAAATTAATCATTGTATGACTAGGATAGAAAGCCTATGATCTCAACCCTTGCCATGAATGTCTCTCTTTTTATTACTTGCTTTCTCTTATTTACTTGTCTTCTTTAAATACTTTCATGATTTATTTTTCTTGTCATTTACCTTTTCTTATTCCTCTTATAAACCAAAAAAACCCCCTTGTTCCTTCATAGCCAATAATCATACACTTCATTGCAATTCCTTATGAGACGACCCGGAGTCCAAATACTCCGGTTAATTCTTATTAGGGGTTTGTTAATTGTGACAACGTAAATTTTTGATGTGGGAATTGTTTGTTGATTTAGAACTATGCTTACAACGAAAATTCTTTTCTATAAGAAGAAAATCTAGACCGATGATAATTGTCATTATCAGTCTCTTTCTTATAGTAATTATTCACATAGTTCTTAACATCTACACACATTTTCCTAATGCAACTCATGGCATGCTCACAAGGATAACCTGTTAGCTGAAACTTTCTACAGGAGCACTCATGGTTCTTTAAGTCTACAACAAATTTGTTCCTGTAGGCTGCTGAACACCTCATACTTGTCCCTACCCGCATAGATGGCCAACCACTCCCTACCTTTATCAAACTCTCTTTCAATTTTCTTGTTTAGTTTTGGCAAAATATCTCCAGCATATGTCAGTATACTTTGTCTATTATCATCCCACCTATTTATAAGATAAATCCTAATATCTTCTAACATAGACATTATGGGTTTCTCTCTAACTTCTACGATAATAGAGTTGAAACATTCACACATGTTATTTACAAGTGCATCACATTTAGGTAAATAATTAAATCTGGACTTGCTCCAATACTTAGCAAGGATCTCCATGAGATGCTTATAAGATCCTTGATCAACCATCTGAATCTCCTTTATCCTTCTCTCCCACTCCTAGACATATGTTACCTTTGTAGCCTTTCACATCATCATTTTTCAGCTAAACACCTGGGTACCTTTTTCTAAAATTGCTATATAAGTGCCTGACACAAAATCTGTGATCTATGCCAGGCAGCAACTCATCAAAGGTAGGAATCAATCCCTTGGACACAAAATTTAAAAACAGAACAAGTCAATAACAGAATTTAAAAATAGAACAAGTCAATAACATCACAATTTGAAGTAAAAACATAATCAAGTACACAATTTGAAGTAAAAACTGCTTAAATTTGAGGGTTACCTTTTGTTGGTTGCTCATGAATGTACACCTTCTGATTTTGTCCACACCCAAATCATCACATAAATTCAACAAAAACCAAGTCCATGAGTCTTTTGTCTCTGCTTCAACAACAATATAGGAAATGGGAAAAATCTGATCGTTGGATTCCCATCCAATAGCTGTTAAAAGTTGACCTCCATATGGAGTCTTGATGAAGCATCCATCAAGATCAATCATGGATCTGCACACCATGAAGCTCCTTTTGTAAGCATCCAAGCAGATATAGATCCTCTCAAACCGTGGTCTCATGTCCTTACCAGGGATTGGTGTCTCTAATTGAAACTCAAGAGGTCTCTGAACTTGTATCCGAGCAGTGGTACCCGAATTCGACCTCAGTAACTTGGCAGCATAGCCATGTATCCTCCTATATTGCTCTCCATAAGTACCATTAATCTTATTCAATGCTAACTGCTTCATTCTGGCAGCTTTGGTCTTTGTGAGGTCAACATTCCACTTGCTATGAGCCTTTCTCATCAAGGTTCTCAACTTGATCTTTGGGTTCTCACAAATCTTCTTCATAAATGCCTTGCTAAGCCATTGAGAACTCATAATACCAATTTTGGTTGCCTTGCTACATGTGTGTTTTTTATAACAGCTGGTCAACTACCATGTATCCTCCCTCTTCATCTTATGGCAGTATGCAAACCACTTGTATCCTTCTTGGCAAACCGTCCTACACCTATGGCTATCACACTTTGAGAACCATACTCCTCTGCCACTGTGCACAGCATAGCTAGTTACACATTCCTTAAAAGCATTACTAGCCACATACATTGTCCCAATCTCCCATTTATATTTCTTCATGTTCTTCAAATTCTTGTGCAAATGGTACTTCCTCAACGAGGGATCCCCTTCATCATCACTTACAGGGACATCCCATAATTCCTCACTCTCATATCTATCATCTTCATCCCTTAGTCCAACAGCCACCACTTTCTCATTTCCCGTAGTAACACTAGCACTGAATTCTCCTTGCACTCTCTCAGTTGGAACACTCTGTTTCATCTTTTGAGAATCCTTCATAGTTGTAATATCAACATCATACAAACCCCCATCACCATTCCAATCGTCATCACTGTCATCAAAAGTTACTTCCATTGCACTATCTTCAGAGCTGTTTTCACTCCACTGTTCATCACTGTTTGTTTTATCAATGCCATCATCATTCTCTGGCTGGTAGTCATAATCCTTAGATTCATCATCACCTGAAGAATCTGACCTCTCTGCAGATATAAAATCCTCCTCCAACATAGAAGTTTGGGCTTCTGTCACAACCTTGGGCTTCTTACCCCCTTGGTCTGTTTAGATAATTGGGCCTTATGCAGTACAATTGGACCAGGCCCAACAGTTTTTACAATGGGTGCACCAGCCTCACCACCATCTATCTCGTGAACTTCCTCAATTGTACAACCTTTCCTAGTAGTAGCACCATCTTTGTGAACAACAAAAAGCTCTACCATGTTGTCCCTCAGTCCAATTCTGCCCATCTCCATTGCATCCTTGTTTGTCTGAAGCATCTTCAGTCCTTCCTCTGTTTCCTCTTTTGGAGATTTATAGCACATCGCAGTGATGTTCTCTGCCAAATATCCATGTTCGACTACTATGTCAGTAGCCTCGAACCTACTTCACCTATCTTCATCACAGTATTCCACTATCGAAGTCTCACCCCCACATAGTGTAAAGGTTCATCATCAAACCCAAACTTTTCCACATCGTGTATCTTGACACTAAAATAACTCATTATCCCAACAACCTATAAGACAAACATAACATACACAATAAAATTCTCACATTGATCAACAACAATAGAAAGGCATAAATTCAATCACTAGGGTAAAATAAAAACTTCTAAAACAAAACAGGAAACAAATATTGAACTATAAAACAATACAATCACACACACAACATCATCACATATTAATATGCATTAACATGAAAACCAAATGGGTTGAGGAGATTTGATAAAGGAATACCTGACACGATATTCTTCCAGATACGAAGGGTTTCAAACTAACTACTTTGGTGGAACTTGAATTTTACTGAACGACAATGTCACCTCTCTAGCTTTGAATCGCTTCGTGCTTCACAAGAAGAAGAGTCAGTCTTAGAATAAGTATGTGTTCTGTCTCAACGCGGGAACCATGACACGTCTATTAACCCCTACCCCTTCAGTTTGTCACGTCGAACACGCCGTTAACAATTTCACTCCCACTTAATGGTAGGACTTGATTGATGCTAATCAAAACTATTTTGAACATAAATAGGACACTTTAAACGTTGGGGACTAAAATAGAATTCACCCCAAACAAAAAGAACTACCCATGTATTTATGAGAGGAAGTCAGTTCCACTCATCTCCAAGCTCCATCCAAAGCTTAAGCTGTAAGTCATCTTTCATTTATAAGACAAAATGCTCATTTTTCAGAACATGTGTAAAAAAAACACCCAAAAAGAAATCTCTGGACATACTATATAAATTTGCATCTGTACAATATAAAGACTCTTTAAATAAATATCACTTCAAAAAAACTAGTTTTAGAAACTCATCGAACCCGTTGCTATATTTTGCTACAGCAATCTCGATTCTCCTCTGAATAATTTCATTGATTATACTCCGAACATAATTAATAACTTCATGGATTTTGCTTTTCTTTAATGATCAACGATTCAGGGATTATATTAAACGCTTATAAATTTGTTCTCGTTGGCCTAAAAACGTGTAATCTGGACATTTATGTGAATCCTAACTTAGGTATTTCAATTTATGGGTATACTGCATTACCCAAACAGAAAAAAGTCTCTTGGTTCTTAAGATTAAGAAATATAGTGTATACACCTATTATTTTCATATAACTGTATAACCATAACATTGAACACTAGCCAAGTCAAAGCAAGTCCTTCAAGAAGTCAGGGGAGTACGAACTGAAACTACAGTTAGATACTCTTGCTTTTTGTTGATAAAATCAACATCACTATGGCCAGATCTATAGTCTTATTATAAAATTGTTTTACACTTATTTAATTCAATACTTGAAATTTGTGAAACTTGGAGCAGATTCACATCAATTGAATTGATGGAAATAAAAATAGTTCACTTTTCCCACCACATCCATTTTTTCTTCAATAAGTACAGCTTCTTTCTCTGCTTTGATGTTTCCCCTTTCTGTTGGAGATTCCTCTAAGCATTATAAAATCTCCACTTTGATTATTATTCATATATTGCTAATTACAGGGGGAGCAATGTGTCTAGAAAGGATAACGAATCTCCAAGCTACGCACTTCCATCAGGAGTAAGCAAGAGGATGATGGAAGAGTAACTAAGCATAGGATACAAATTGGCATCAAGAAACTGAGCATACTGCTGTATTGCAATCTCTCTTCCAGGAACATCAGGACTGAGAAAATCATATGGTGCAGGCTTGCTCGTGTCGACAAGTGGTTCCCATCTGTATCCAGGACGTTCTGGCAACGTAATTGCAGAAGGTAAATGACTCATGTTGAAAGCAATGTAAATTTCTCCTTTCACCGAATCCACCTGGGTTCATGTTCATTCCAATCAAGGGTAAGAAGCTATTACTGATGCAGTATCACAACAATGAATATAGATAGCCATGCACTGTGGTGCATAATACGGACTTAAAAAGCATCTAGGTGACACTGAATGTGGGCAACAAGATAATTGTACCATGGTAAAGGCCACGAAACGGCTAGTTTCAGACCAGTCTGGCATTCCAGGAGAATGACCATGCCACTGCAACCTCTCCGCTGTTGGGAAGTCGTCCAAGCCCAGTGACTCACATTCCCTGTAGGATTCCATTATTAGAATATATGAAAAATACAAGATACCAATAAGAAAGCAAATGGTACTCACTGGCGGAATTCAGTCATAAGGCGGCAAAATCTGAAGAAGTCTGACGAGGACTCTTCCTTCTTGTCCCATTGGAAGTAATTAAGCTGCAAAAAGCATGAACTCAATGGAATTAATAATATGATGGATGCACATCAAAGGGAGAAAACGAAAATAGAAAAGAGAATCACGTAGTTATCATGACAATAGGTATTGTTGTTTCCCCCTTTGGTATGTCCATATTCGTCCCCCATATATATCATCGGAACTCCCTGATAAGAAACTAGAAGTCAGTAAACAGAATTCCTGCTGTAACTATCAATATGCTGTTAAACTGGGCCTTACTTGGGAAACCATGAGTGAGAGAAAGAAATTTCGCATTTGCCTTTTCCTCAATTTCCTCACCAAGGTGCTAGCAAACTCCCCCTCCTACAATAGTTTGAGAAATGGAATTAATATTTGATGCAAAATTCGTATTAACTTCAACATACAGCTGCAGCATAAGCTTCAATCTCCAACTATTCTTATGACAAGACCGCAAAACAGCAGCTAGGAACAATTTAGGCTCACATACTAGTATGTTACCATCTACATGAAAGTATATCAGAATATTAGCAGTAGCATATTTGGCCGTGCTTTGAAATATTAATGGTGTTCAGAGCCATAATCTTATGATGAACTCTCAGAACAATTCTTTAACATCTACCTGACCACAGTTCCAGCTATTATTATGATTTTCTCCATCATTATTGTCTTCCCCATTGGGCAAGTTATGCTTGTTGTTATAAGTCACCAAGTCAGCCAGAGTAAAGCCATCATGCGCACATACAAAGTTGATACTATTCCATGGTTTTCTTCCTCCTCCCTGTGCCAAAGATATACCTTAATGTCAACCAGACAAAAGCACAAACACAAAAGAAAAGATAGCAATAAAAGACCTAAGCAATGAAATCAGCTGAACTAGATACTAATCCCTGGAGAATACATTTAGTGACAAAGTTTGAAGCCAGACAACTAGGATATTTAATATGATTTAGTAGGTAGTATATACTAATAATAGCATATAGCAATCATGCAAAATTAAGAGGGAGTTTAGAGCCAAAAAAGGAACACAATTGTCATAAGAGACAACAGATTAAACCTGATATAAGTTAGGACTGCCACAAAGGCATTCAGCAAATGCTCCAGCAAAGCCATCAGTACCCTTGATAAACTGGCGTACTGTGTCTCTATACTGCAAAATGCAAGAATTGCTCATTAATGGAATACTTTTATGCTGAACCCATAGTTCAAAACCTTTCTGTGTTTGAACATTTGAAAAAGTCAAGATTGATATGCTGTTTTTAATAATCCAATTAACAGAGACCCTACCAATCCACCATTAAGGATAGATCTGGAAATAAATGGTGAAAAGATTATGTAGACAAATATAAATCATAAGCAAATATAGACAAATATAAATCACAAACAAGGTTTACATGCATTTCGGTGTTCACAAGTTTATCAAATTAAAGGACTTCCAAAACAAATGAGATCTGATGCAGTTACTCTGGAATCTCACTTTTCAAGCCACAAGATTAGTTAGGATTTATGTGATATGATGACGTAAAATTGATAAAATTATGATATTTCACAGTGTTGCACTATCAAATTCTCTTTTCCATAAATTTAACCATTTGATGTTGTGCTGCCATATTTTCTTAGTTTCCAGTCGCAGCATAATGATGGGGTTATGAAGACATCGTTTATGTATCTGCACTGACCTTCCCATTCCATTCTGACCAAATACCCCAATGAGGGAATGTGCCAACTTGGTAGAGGCCTCCAGCATCCCACGCTTCAGCTATAAGCTAGAAAGAGGAAATTAAGAAACTGCACATATTAGTTACCTGCTTCCAAATGAGTGAATGCTGATATGTAAGGTCAATAATAATTAATAAATAAAATAAACCAATCAAAATATTTTATGAGAAGTCAAAGGAAACCTTTCTACTTGCATTTGGAAATCCAGGTGAAGCAAGAGAGAAATAGCACCTAGAAGGAAGGGCTACCTAAGAATGCTGTCTAACTTATTCCATCCAAGAAGAGTTAATAAATTCTATAACCTAGTTCCCCATCTTCTTACCCGATTTAATTGCCATATACATCTACTTAGACAAATGAAAATCTATAAGTCCTCAAAGTAAAATCAACCTTTGTACTAGTAATCAAAGGAATAATCTAAGTAGAAAAACCTTCACTCCACGTAGGATTGGATCATTACTGATCATGTCAATCAACGGTGGGCTGCCGAGGGGAGTTCCTGTTGTCATCAAGTCACCTATTGGATCCCCAAATACATTAACTCCATCCCAGAGACTGATGACGAACAAGGAAAGGAAAAGAAGAACATTAGTATGAATCAGTCTCTAGAAAAATATTGGAGTAAAAGTATGGTACACAACCTGCTTCCCCTCGTCATAATTGAAGCAAGATCAAAGCGAAAACCATCCACATGAAATTCTGTTACCCAATATCTGTTGCATAACAGAAATATAGTTAGGCCTTCAATCCAGTACGATAACAACTTGTAAACCCTATAGTAGGTAATACTTGAATGAAATCTGGCCAGAATTCAATAATTTTAACCTATGATATAAATCTAAAGGTATTGTCTATAAGTGAAAGGTAGCATTGTAAGTTAAATTATTTTTCGAGCGGTATGTTAGTAAGGTATAGATTTTACATATTCTCTAATGACTTCAATAAATTGTTTCATGTGTTATTAAATCTCAAATTATGGTATAAAGATGCAGTATATCTTTGGTGAGGTAATTTAGAAACAAAGAAATGCCCACGAGCACAAAGTTAACGATCTTCTAAGAACTAAATAAAAAGTTTTCCAGTTAAAAAGAGATATAATATTCAAAAAGAAATTTATAATAATTTAAACAGATCCATGAGAAATAACTTCATATAAATATAACACACTGATAATCATAGTAACAATACCTTAAGCAGTCCACGATAAATTGTCGCACAACTGGATGGTTGCTATTGAATGTGTTCCCACATCCAGAATAGTTATAAAATTCCCCCTTAAAATGCGAGAATAGACCAAATTAACATTAAACATGATCTAAAAAACAAAACTTGCAGGTGTAAATAAGTTAGCAAATAGTCACAAAGGAAATTGTTAGCTTTAAGGATAAATACCCCAAACAGGTACACAAGCACGAAAGGTTCAGGTACAGCTTTGGAATTAAGCATAACAGAGAGTGGGAAAATTGACTGAATCCTCAACTCTTAACTAACTTGTGCAGAAATTGAGAACAAAGGGAATGCCATGATTCCATGTGGGTGTGTACATATTGTGTGTGTATTTCCTGTTAAGGGAAAGAGGAGGAAGCTAAATTTGGGAGTTGGCTTGGGAGAGTGGGGCTGCTATATAGTGCCCTGTTTCTCTTTGCTTGACACACATTTTCTTCTATCTTCTCTTCATCTGTGAGCTGAGATCCAGACTCATCAGTGTGAATAATACAATCATACTACTTCCTCTAGTCCCCATGTCTGTGGTTTCTTAAAGAAGCATATATCCAGTGAACCAAAAACAAATTCTAGCGACAGAACCTGAGGCCAATTGCTGGAAGCAACATGACTGATAATTATCAGGTGCGTTAAGTCTAATTTTCATGAATTCACACACCTACAAAAGAACCATTTTTCCTCAACTACATGAGAATCAATATCAAGAAACTAGAACTAATAGAATACTTAAATGTTTTCTTGTAAACTAAAAGTAGATGATTCTGAAAAGATGATACATATCATATAACATTTATGGACACTCATAAAAGGAGTTTTGGTAAATATTTAAGTGTATATAGTAAGCCACTCAAGACATTAACTAAGTCAAAAAGAGGTTACAAAATAACCTCTTTAGACCACTGTTAACTAGTTGAGTCAAGATTTAAGATCCTCCATAGCTTCAAATATTCCAACCAATTAGGTGAAGCTGAGAACAAAATATTGAAGTATACCTTAGGCGCTACCATGTAATAAATACTGTTGTCCACACCTCTGAAAGAAATAATGGGACCCTTCTCATTCCCTTCAGCTGTATGATTGAAAACAACATCCATGATAACCTGCTCCAGTAATATAGCAATAAAAACATAATCTAATTCCGAAAAAAATAAAATAAACGAGAATTGACCAAATGAAATCAAATGTTATCCTGGTCACCTCAATCCCACGTTTGTGTGCCTCTTTGATCATGAACTTCATTTCATTAATTCCATCACGGCCACAATTTCTTATACCATTAGATGAGTATCTAATCATTGGTGAAAAGAAATTGATAGTTGAATACCCCCAAAAATTCACCCTGAAAAAGTGAAAGATACAGCATTATCATACTCTTGAAACAAATTTCTTCAAGAAAAAAAGAGGACTTAAAATGAGAATTGTGTAGAGACTAAGTGATTCACTTAAGGAATCTTACTTATAGTCCCCTAGTACAGAATTGTAACTGAAGTATTCCAGCTCATTGAACTCGTGACATGGCATTAATTCTACACAATTTACTCCAAGCTCCTGCAAAATGAATAATTTGAAATTAACACATTATTATGAATTAGTTAACAGCTACGGCATTCGTCTTTCTTTGATGCAGTGATTTAATATACACTTCAAAGGAGAAACATAATGAAATCCAACTTAAATTGTATGTAATATCTACATACCTTAAATTTATGGCATTGATACAACAGTAATATAACAGACAAAGTCACCAAGGCTAGGAGACTCAATCATCGTGCTGGGCACTGTGTATTTGATTTAATACTACTTCCCATTTGAGAACAGTCAGGAAGCTGTACTGTAATTCTCTTTTTTTCATGAATTTCTTTACAATTCACATAATAGCACATAAAAGATCAACAATATACTTTTCCCACTAAAGAAATGAAAAAATTATTGAAATTATAACTTCTAACAGTATACCATCCTGTTACACAGAATATCCACCAGTAAAAAGAAAAGCCCCAAGGGACACTTGAAAATTTTTTTTAAAAGAAAAATATTAAGAAACTTCACCTTTAAGTGGTCAAGCTTCTCCACTACACCGAGATATGTGCCGGGGAACTTAGTCTTGCTTGACTCATGCTTTGTAAACCCTCGCACATGCATTTCATATATAACAAGATCCTTTTGTGGATACTTCAGTGGTAAATCTCCTTCCCAGTCAAACTAAACAATACACAGAAAGAATAAGTGTATGAAAGTTAGTTTTTGGAAAAGTTTGAGTAAACAACCATAAAATAAGTAAAGTACCTCGTTATCATCAGAAAAAGGTACCATGCCAGCCATCTGGGGCCAGCAGTTACCATCAGGTCCTAAAGCTCCAAATTCTCCTCTGCTTATTACTGCCTAGACAATGAGCATTACATTATTAAATTAATAAAAAGCTACGCTAAGCAGCCTTGTTAGTTTTGCCCAAGTTTGTTTTGAAGATACAGTTGTCACGTATGTAGCAAATGCTAAGTGTGGCTGGAATCTGGATGGAATGGGTGGTTAAAAACTATGAGGTTCTAATCCCATATCTTGGCACATTATTCTGGAAATTCGTAGGAAGTGTTTTGGCTGGGAATTTCTTTTTTCTGTTTCTTTTTTTTTTTTTTTCGTTTCATTTAACAGTGGATATGTATTGCTATTCAGTGTAGAGTGTTCACTAGTGCTTTGAGTAACATTTGATATGCATATATAACATTTTAAAAATAATTAAGAGTGTAGAGCTACTAACTTTTGCATAAGGATCCAGCACCACACGAGAAGAGTCAAAGTAGTGTCCCTCTTGTGGAGAAAACTTGCCATCAAATTTGTATCCATACAGCATATCTTTAAAATCTCCTTTTAGGAATACATGCCATACACCTCCAGTCTTATTTATCAACGGATCAAGAGGAAGGCACTCCGTCACTTGATTCTACAGCACAAAAAGAAAATTGAAACTTTCGAGACCAACAGACTAATCTGTGAAATCAAGCAGAGGTTTTGAGAATATATTTTGAAGTTACATGTTCAAAATTTAAGTCTAATTGGTATGAACTGATTTATTTCGAGTTTCCATTTCTCAAGCACAAAAAGTGAAATACTGAGAAAGAAAGAAAGAAAGAAAGAAAGAAAGAGGAAGAACTTACATGCTGCAAATCAGATAGAGAGATCAAACAGAGAGTGGCTGAGACAGCATTGAGAGAGTAAATGGCGAAATTGACCCCGCCATCTTGTGGGGTAGCGCCAAGCGGGGCGGGGTATCCCCTGGAAACTTGGAAGCGGCTACCCAATTGAGGCTTCTCGACGACAGCTGTGTCGGTCTCAATTCCATTCCCTACGGCTGCACAAGTGGTGATATTGAGGTTCTTGGAGACCCTCGTGTTGAGAGGAGTAAGAGTAACTCTAATCCTCCCTCCAAAGTTGGAATGAGAGTGAAGCTCAAGCACCCTTTGAGGAGAGGGTAAGAGGGAGCATGAGGCACTGTGAATGAGAGTGAAGCACCCCATTGACATTAACACTGGCATTGGGAATGAGAGTGGTGGAGTTGAACATTCATCAAACACAAGGAGTGCAATGCAGGGAAACAAGACTTTCTTTCTAATCCCGATTTGGAAGGTGTGGATTGTAGTCACTCACTTGTGACTCCTTATATTTAATATCATCGTAATCGTAATCGTAATCATAGTCGAAATGATTATACGCATGAAACAGAAGGAGACAGATGGACGGACATATCTGCTAGTTTCTGAGCGGAGACAAACAACATTCTTGTTCAAGCTTTTTTGTTGGGGCCACCCCTCTTTTCTTTTACTTTGTTTTGGATCCCTTCAATTTTTTTATAGCTGATTTGCTATCATCATTCTTCTTTCAAATCCTAATCAAATTATTATTTAAATAAGGGTAAAGTATACTTTTTGTCCCTAAAGTTTACTAAAAGTTTCAAAAATATCCCTAAGTTTTGATTTGTTTCAATTTTGTCCCTCAAATTTTCGATTTGCATCAATTTTACCCTTATTACTAATTTTTTGATAATTAATATTTTTCTTTCCAAATATACCCCTTCCTTATACCTATCATCATCATCATCATCATCACAACCCTCTCATCATCATCATCATCATCACAACCCTCTGTCTCTCTTACTTTCTCTCTTTTCATCTTCACTGTCTTCTCCACCACCATCATCATCACAACTCTCTGTCTCTCTTTCTTTCTCTCTTTCTCCGACTCTCCATATCCATCACCACCATTTCCGTTGAGTTCCAATCTTCAATGACCACCACCATTTTTCTTCTTTTTCGCACAAACCCAACAACAACAAAGCTATCGCTCTTCTTCCTTCTCTGTTAGCAAACCCAGCCTAATTAATTATTAGTACTAGTTGGGTTAATACCTTTTTTTGTTTCCAGATTTCACACAAAGCAAAATAAAATTCTTTTACTGCCACACTAACTTGAAACTCTGAACCCAGCAACAAAGTTTCTTCCTTTTTTTTTGTTTCCAGATTTCACACAAAGCAAAGCAAAATCCTTTTGCTGCCACACCAACCTGAAACCCTGACCCCAACAACAAAGTTTCTTTCTTTCAATATTACTTGTACCATACCTCATTGAAAAATTAATAACACAAAAAATAAATGACAAAGAACCAAACATGATCCATTTCAACACAATTCTTCTCATTTCTCAAAATGCTAACATCCAAAACAAACAAAATTATCATCATGATCATGATCATACTCCAACCTCCTCCCCTCTCCCAAAAAAAAATAAAAAATTAAAAAAGAGAGAAAATAAGAAGAAGAGGAGGATGAGAGAAAAGACCACATCTTTAAACACTTGCATCATCAAAAAGTATGATTTTTTTTTTTTAAACTTCATTGTTGGGCAAAAATGCATGCTTTTTGAAATTTCAATGAACATATTGAGAGTGAAAAGTGGTAAAAGCATTGCTAGAGGGATCCTGCAAGAAGAGCTCCTCCAAAAACCGGTTCCATAGAACCTATCCCACATCTCATTCTCTGTTTGCTAACAGAGAAGGATGAAGAGCGATGACTTCGTTGTGTCTGGGTTTGCGCGAAGAAGAAGAAAAAGGGTGGTGGTCATCAAAGAATGGGGCTCAACGGAGATGGTGGTGATGGAGATGGAGAGTCGGAGAAAGAGAAAAAGAAAGAGAGACAGAGGGTTGTGATGATGATGGTGGTGGAGAGGAAGGTGAAGATGAAAAGAGAGAAAGTAAGAGAGACAGAGGGTTGTGATGATGACGATGATGGTAGGTATAAGGGAGGGGTATATTTGGAAAGAAAAATATTAATTATCAAAAAATTAGTAATAAGGGTAAAATTGATGCAAATCGAAAACTTAAGAGACAAAATTGAAACAAATCAAAACTTAGAGATATTTTTAAAACTTTTAGCAAACTTCAAGGACAAAAAAGTATACTTTACTCTTTAAATAATTGTTCACTCATTCATGTACTGACATACAATCTGCTACTTTTTTTTTTTTTTTTTTGGACTTGACAATCTGCTACTCTTTTACCCTTTTTATTTTTGGTTGAAGCTATTCTCTTAAGTTTTAACTATTTTTATCAAAATTTTGTAACCCAAAACCCAATAACTCTATTTTGTTTGGGTAAAGTGGTTTGTAAGAGGCCCAATTTTCTTGTGTTGGGTATGGTGTTTCCATTTTATATGTGTGCAATCTCCTGTTCTATAACGGTTTTTTTTATCAGAATTATACAACTGAAAGCCCAATATTTCTATTTTTGTTTTGGGTAAAGTGGTTGAAAGAGGCCAATTTTCTTGTGTTGGGCACACTTACACACAAAATGTTGAAACCCCATTAAAAAACACACATACAGAATGATAATGTTAAAAAAAGAACGAAGTAAATATTTTTTTAGTTAAAAAATTTACAAAAAAAAAAAAAAATTATCATATGCAATTCACATATTCTTTATAAATTTAGTGAAAATATTCACTCTTCATCCAATTCTACTATTCACTAAAGAAATTTCCAAAAAAAAAGAAGAGAGAGACAGAATGCATTTATTATTTAATGTATAGTCTCGGTTTGTGAATTGGCTCATTCGTGCATAAAAATGAGCAAGTTCAAGTTAGTAAAAATATAACTCATTTATAAGCAAATCATTTTAGTTTGTGTCAGATAATTTGCAAGTTAAGCAAGTTTAGGTCAAACAGATATGAATTCACATGTTTGACTCTTCATATATATAACTAGAATTTTAGAATTTAGTATGAAAATATATATGATAAAAAAATTTACTTGCATTTAAATTAGCTAAAACTTGCTAAAATTATTCAGTATTTTTTGTTAATTTATCTTTTAAAAAAATAAAATAAAACAAGTCACACAAACCAATATATTTAATTCTTCAACTGGGATGAGTTGAGTCAATTTGATATTTTCTTAATTCATAAAAAGAAAGCCAATTTGTTTTTTCAATTTTGATTCTCTGGTGACAACTGACAAGCTAACTCAATCCACCCGCAATTGAAGAGCTCTAATTTAATGAGATGGTTAAGCATGCTCAAATAAGTTTCTTCATGCTGTCAAATTGTTTTAAGAAAGTCCACTTCAAGCCTTCAGGGAGGCCAGAGAGAAGAGTAATTGGCTAATTGCTATAAATTATTCAAATGATTAGATTTAGACAATTTAATATTAATTATAAGAATTGATAATGTATGTTTTTATATAACATTGTAAGTACTAAGTAGCAACAAGTTTTCAAAATTAGAGGCTCTGCACTGCAACCCTTCTCCTAATTGACAGCAGAACATCATTAATTAACTATCGTGTTGTTGACATTCGTCATGACTCATGAGATTGAGACATGACCTGTATTAGAGCAGAAACTTACCACAATAAGCATGCGTGCATACCCTGACATATTTATATTTATTTATTTATTTATATTGTATTGTGGCAGCTTGTGCAAACTGCCTCCATTATTGGGTATTGACTATTGAGTATTGACATTTGCACATACTAAAGCCGTGAATATTTTAGGAGGGCAAGACTGAAAAAATCACCTAGTGACCTAGATTTGGATTTTATTTATCTAAATTCCAAGCTTATAGTGATAATACCATTATATATACTAAAAGACTTAGATAGCGTCTGGAGGAGAAGCTGAGATTAGAAAATAAGAATTAAAATAAATTTTAATATTGTGTTTGATATAAAAGTATATAACATTGAATTATGTCCTAACATTTTGTTTAGTCTGAGATAAAAGTAGTGACTAAAATATTTGAAATTACAAAAATACTTCTAAATTTAAAATGAAACTCTAACTTAAATCCTGTTTTAATTTCCAGCAAGCTCCATCTCCTTTCTTCTCTTTCTTGAGCTCAAACAGAGAAGTGAAGGAATCATCTGGTTAACCTCATTGTCGACAGTAACACCAACGATCTCGTCGAGTAAGGCGCGCCATGTGTCTCGGACGCTTGTCAATCGTACTATCAGTTACTCCCGAGGATCGTCTTGTTGTATCGTTCGCCGCATCTGCGTCTACCTCGCCATTGCCGCCGCCGTTCCGCTCTGCACTTTCCCTTAGAGTTGTGCCTATGCTCTCCTCTCTTTCTCTCTTGCCGTCGTTGTTTTACTCAGGCTAAAAACTTCAAAGTGTGACAGCAACTCACCTAACTTACGCACTACAAGAAATTGTCTAATTATCGACGCTAAAAATCGATGGCCAGATTTTCCGTCGATAATTTTCGACGGCTTGTCATCGATAAAATGAAAAAGAAATTATTAAAAATAAAATGTTAAAATCGACGACCATGTCGTAAATTATTTTAGCAACCTTTTAACACTTTAGTTTTATCGTCACATTATCGACGAAATGGTGGGTGAAATTTTTTTCTTTAAAATCGACGGATTAGCTGTATATTTTAATAATTATAATGTCAACGGCTTTTACCGTCAATAAATTTAGATGATTGAGATTTCTTTCTGAAACTGATTGGACGGTATAAATTTATTATATAAATAGACGGCTGAAGTGTTGATTTTTATTTTAATTAAAATCGACAAAACTACCATCGATTTTTAACCAACAAAAAATCGTGCCCGCATTTACTTCCCGCGCCCACAGTATCAATCAATTTCTCCAAAATTAATCCCAAACCTTCATAGATTCAGAACTTACGCTACTTAACCCCAAAAATTAACCTTAAAATCTTAATGAGGCTGCTTCTTCTTCTCCAACGCCCGAGAATAGAGGCCAGAGATGAAGTCACACTCACGGAGAGGGGCAGAGAGCCGCCGGAGAGCAGAGCTTCTTCTTCTTCTTCTTCTTCTTCTTCTTCTTCTTCTTCTTCTTCTTCTTCTTCTTCTTCTTCTTCTTCTCCCCCGCCGAGCCTGCCGCCGTGCCATCCTCTTCATGCAAGTTCCTCTCTCTCGCGCTCTCTCTCTCTATCACACTATCACATTGTGATTTGTGAATCTATATGTAAGTTCTTCTTCTTCCACAGATTCGTTGTTGCAACATCTTTGCCAGTCGCCGTCGCTATGAGCCCGTCGCCGTCGCAGCTCCTTGTAAGTTTCTCTCTATCTCTCTTTGATTATTATATTTATTTTTTCAATTTTTGTATCTACTATCTTCATCATGAAATTCTGAATTAGCATAATCAATTCTTCTTTATTTGGAGATTTGATTTACCTATTGAATTTTCATTTTTTTGCTGGTCACTGTGGTTTGGTAGGATTCATATTTGATTTGACATTTGTTTTGGTGAATTTATGCTCTAGATTTACCAGCTTGTTGTTTATTTTGCTGTTGTTAATGTGGAATCTAGAAACAAAAATTAGAATAGTTTCGGCAATGGAAAGCTTCTAGAGAGAAAGAACTGATGAGGGAAAAACGATTCCACACAAACTCATCGGCAAGTATTCCGGGTTGCATCAAGTAGTAATAACTCACAGAAGTGAGGTCGATCCCACAGGGATTGATGGATTAAGCAACTTTAGTGAGGTGATTAGTTTAGTTAAGCTAACAGTGGTGAATTGAGTGAGATTTGAGCAATAGAAAGTAAATTGCAGAGAATTGTAAATTCCAGAATGTAAATGACAGAATCTTAAAGAGCAAGAAATGTAAATTGCAGCAAATGTAAAGGGAATTGGGTGCAGGAAAATTTAAATTGCAGAGAAATGTAATTCAAGCTCACAGCAAACTCAAATGTAAAATTGCAGAGGAACATAATTGCAGGAAGGTAAATCAAGCTCAATGTAAACTGAATTGTAAAATTGCAGAAAGGAAAATTTGCAGAAGAGAATTATCAGAAACTAAAATTGCATAAGCTAAATTAATATTCAATACTGAAATGTAAAAGTGCAAAAAAATAAAAGTGTTTCAAGAGAACCTTCTATTCTACTCCTACTCCTACTCCTACTGCTGCCTACTACTAATGCAGCCTACTCCAGCGCTCTACCTCTAATGAAATGAAACTAATGCCTTTATATAGGCTTTACAAAAAGAAAATAAAATTGCAAACAAATTACAAATAAAATGAAATTCCTATTCTAACTGTGTCTTGTGCCTTTGAGTGATGTCAATGGGCTATGCTTGCTTTTAATTTTCAATGGGCTTTGAATCAGATTAATTGAGCCAGAGTTGCAGCTTCCAAGAGAATGGAGCATTTTCAAATTGAGCGCAGTGTTCATTCACCCACGCGTACGCGTCCCTTGTGCGTGCGTGTCCTTTGTGTTTTGGGCCTTCCATGCGTACGCGTCACCTACGCATACGCTTGACCTTCAGATTTTAGGCTTGTGGCGCGTACGCGTGCTATACGCGCGCGCGTCCATATCAGTGTTCACTTTGTGAACGTAGCGTTTGCTTTGACAACGCTGTACCTCGCGTACGCATCACCTACGCATACGCATGGTGTTCCGAAATGCTACTTCCACACTGCCGCTCAGCCCACGCTTGCGTGTGCTTCATCAAGTATGTCACACCCACACGTACGCGTCATGCATGCGTACGCATCGATGGCCAAACTTCCATTCCAAATTTAGTTTTTCTCGAAAATGCTCACTCATGCAGCGTAGCGTTTTCTTTGCAAATGAACTCCAATCACTTCCACGCGTACGCGTCATGTACGTGTACATGTGGGTATTCAAAATTCGTTGGCCGACGCATAAACGTCCTATACGCGTGCGCGTCGTGGCGTTCTCGCGCCAAGAGTGCTCTCCTTGTTTAAATCATGGGCCACGCTTTTAAAAGCGTGGCCTAAGGCTCCAAAGCGTGCTCAAACTTTAAAATGTGTCCAGAATTCTTCTTTTGAGCTTATTTTGTGTTTTCTGCTTCTTGTCCTTCATCTTTTCACCTATCATCAACCAAACAGATTCATCAAAGCCTTGGCATAATAATCAAATCTTGCATCATTCATATTATCAACTAAATCTTGCAAGAAATATAATGAAAATGCATAAAATTACCAATGTTCGATTGAATCAAGACAAGCATGAAATTCTCACTCAAACACTTACTTATTGCCTAAAAATGCATGAAAACCAAGTAAAAACTAATGAAATAGGCTTGTGAAACTAGCCTAAGATGACTTGTCATCTAGAACTTCTGCAAGTATGTCAAGCTTCCTCATTTTTTCACGATTTTGTTTAATTTGTTCACAATACTTTCAACTAACTTAAGGTAAGTAGGTAAACATTAAAAAACGAAATGCTGAAGGTATGTAGGTAATGGCAGCACAAGCAAGGAGCTAGCTAGCTTTGAAGAACTCAGTTTGCATTGAATATAAAAAATGTTTTCCTGTGTTATGACTTATGAGAATGCAAATTAACTTTTGAGTTTACTCAGCTTAATTATTACTATTTATTTTATATGCCATGAAGGGGAGAGTTGGGGACAAAGCAAGATGATCCAAAGAGAGAACTACAACAACTACCATATATACGACAAAAGAATAATGGACACTCTTGCTAAAGCAAGTGTTTTGAACTTTTTAATTATATATAGATTAGAGGTAGTAGTTGGTTTAGGTAGTTTTATACTATCACCAGACCATTGTCTTTATGTGTATGCACAATTATTATATGTCAATGTTCATTTGGAATTATAATCGAGTTTAATATGCCACATTAATTAACTATCATATATTAGGTGATAGTTTTTCAAGTCTCATTTGGTGAACTAATTAAGAACATTGTGAACAAATTATATGCAACACCTGTACTTAAAAATAATATCCTTTTACTTGAATGAAAGATGTGGGGAGGCTTGAATTTATTGCATCACTATGAAGGTTTTACTATGGCTGAGTTGGCCTGTTATACTTATTTAAATGCATTTTAATGCAGCAAGCAACTAAACCTATGTAGCTGGTGGAAGTTCTGATTCAACTATGCATGAGATGTGAGTATAAATATTGGAATTGAGTTGCTATTGTCTGGTCAGGAATTCATAGACAGGGAGGCATAAATGAACTTTGACTTTGAGTTGTTTTAAAAATTATTGTAGCTCTGAAAATTTATCTGGTTTACTGTTAAATTATAAGATACAAGCTACACCTTCAAAATTTATTTCTGGTGAGTCTGTCTCTTACAGTTCTTATAATTTTCTTCAGGTATGCCTCAAATGTGAATGTAACTGGCTTGTGTCGTACGTCTCAATTAAAAGTTGCAGATTTTTCATATAACTTCTTTGTTGGGAGCTTACCCAAATGTTTGCATGTTCCAAGGTACTTATTTAATCCTCATTTCATGTTTTGCCATTCTACTCAACCTCCACATTTACATGAATTCTGTCAAACAGATCAAGCTTTCAAGGGAATTGCCCTCAGATTAAAGACATAAAGCAGCGGACTTCTGTACAATATGGTATGCATGACATTATTTTTTTTTTGTACTCTTTAAAATTGATACATCATTTTTGTTTTAAGAGACATTTACTTTATCCAAGTCTCTACTTTTTTATATACACATATACAATGTTAGTTGCTTGCTAATAATCTAAAGTTTGTGAAAATATCTAACCAAATATTAATAATAAAAGAAAAAAAAATAGTAGAGGCTATAATTAAAGGAAAAATTTTGGAGAAGAAACAAACATTGAACTTGGAACCATTTGTCCCTCTATTTTGTTAAGTATTGAAAACTTTTTTTTATATTATTTGCAGCAAAGATTATGCTAATTATTAAGAATGAGCATTTACTTTTAGGCGCCCTCCTCGTAGCTAAATCATTGGCATTGGAGGTATGTTCACATAGATCATTTCTAAACTTTTCAGCTACTTTATACAATATTTGATTTTATCATTTATGTGAACAAGGCATGTTCCTCCATGTCAATTTTGGTATGATTAATCTAAACAAAATTTGTGTTATACAAGGGGGTTTCTCTTTTTATGGAGAAAATGTTCCCAGAGTGGCTTGCAATAATCATATCAGCTACCCTTTTAGGTATCATTGCTAAGGTAAAATTTCTATACCTTTTATGGGAACATTTGTACATAGATTGATAGTTATGTACATATATTTTTGTACTTTGTTTAATTTCTCATGTTACAAATTTGATCTTAGATTATCCCTCAAGTATTGTGCTCTAGATATGGTTTGAGTGTTGCGGCAACCGTGACTCTCTTTGTGAAAGTACTTCTGTTGATTTTCTTCCTCATTGCATATCCAATTAGTAAGGTATAGTCCTTTTATTGCTTAAATATTAAGTTATCATAGTTGACTCACTTAATAAATCATTATATATCATTTTTCTTCTATTAGTAAATAATACTAAATCACATGGCATTAAAATTAGTATATAAAAAAATTACAATTTCATTAGCAACCGATATTAGCAACATTTCAAAGATAATGTGTCACTTAATATATAACACTTGATTTGATACTCCTATATTTTGAAAACATGACATTTTAGATAAATTTAGCCATGTTCTTTAGGTGTTGGATTGGCTTTTTGGCAAGGGGCATAGTGCACTTCTAGGAAGAGAAGAGCTCAAGACTTTGGTTCATTTACATTCCAATGAGGTTAGCTTTTTTTTATTGAGAAACTTTATCATACTTTTACAGCCACATGCTAAGGTTTATTTTCATTCATTATTAGGCAGGTAAAGGGGGAGAGTTGTCACTTCATGAAGCTACAATAATTGCTGGAGCATTAGACTTAACATTGAAGACTGTTAAAGATGCCATGACACCAATAAGTGAAATATTTTCTCTTGACATTAACTCCAATTCAATATGTATGTCCTTCAATACATGTCTATCACTAAGTGGCTAACAGAGTAGGTGAAACTTGGCCACAATGTCAATACATGTTTTTATTGACAAAATTGATACATTAAAAAATTAACGTTGTTCCACAATGGCTAACAAAGTAGGTGAAACTTGGCCACTATATGAGATTCTGAATCAATTTCAAAAGGGTCAAAGCCATATGGCTGTTGCCATCAAGGGTGAAGTGAACATCAAAGATGCTGCAACTTATTCACATGGTATGATTCAAATTGATTCACATTCAGAAAATCATTAGGAGTTCAATGTTTTCATGACATTTTAGGCCATTTAACTATGGACTCTGCAGGACTTCACGCCTTTGAAATGGTAGATTATACTAGTATCTCAACTGATGCATCAAATTTGACCTCACAAGAAACAGAATATTATAGTGCAACACTAAAGAATGCCATGAAGCTAGAGGGTGACTCGGATGCATTGCGCACAAGATCACAACACGAAAGCAAAGCAAATGTATCATTTGAGAAATCAACAAATGATAGTGAAGCAAGTTCTAAATGGTTATCTAAGGATGATGACAATCAAGGTGACAAGGTTGCTGCCTTCCCTGTTTTGAATGAATTCATGTCTGACTCTAACAAATCCTTGTTTACTTTACTTTGAATATTTTGTATTATTAGTAGATTGTAATTTAAACGAATATAAGTCTGAGTTTAGTTATTTATCTTGTCTTGAGTCTTTATATTATAGGATTATCTATTATTTTGATAAGTTTGTAAACTCATTATCTAATATTTAGTATAAATTATATTTAAAAGTTTATTTGTCTTGTTATCTAATATTTTGTATAAATTTTATTTTGATATTTAAAATTTTATTTGCATTAATTGTTTACTATTTTTCAAATAGAAAAAACTAATTAAAAAATGTGTTTATTAAAATCGACGGTAAAGCTGTCGCTTTTTAAATTTAAAACAGACAAAAAAAAAAAAAAAAACAAAATATAGACAACGAACTTGTCGGTATTTTAATAATTAAATCAACGGCTCTTTTGTCGATTTTATTGAATCAAATATCGACGGAAACGGTGTCAATTTTGTATAATAATATCGATGGCTCCTTTGTCAATTTTATTCAATCAAATATCAACGCAAATGGTGTCGATTTTGTATAATAATATCGACCACAAAACTGTCGATTTTATTAAGCGGGTAAAATTGGCAAACTCATATTATAGACGAAAAGATTGTCGATTTTAATGTATTATTATCGACGGCCTGGTAAGCCATCGATTTTATTAGAATTTTGAAAAATCAACAAGTTTAATAGCGACCTCATTCATTCGTTGATTTTACCGTCGATTTTTAATATTATCGATGGCCTAACCGTCGATTTGGCCGTTGATTTTAACGGTGTTTCTTGTAGTGACGGTGGCTGCGATGGCGACGAGAAGGAGGAGGTGGTCCTAGTGTAAGACTCCGGATTTTTTGAAAATTAAATAATAAATTATTTATGATTTATTTTTTTATTCGAGAATATATTTTTAGGGATTATTAATTGAGTACTTTCTTATTGTTGATTTAAAATTTTAGTGATTGAAAAATAATAAGAATTTTATATGCTTTAATTTGAAAAATTAGATTTTTAACTTTATTTTATGATTTTAAAAGAAATTAATTTGATTATCTCTAATTATAGAATTAGAGTATTTAGTTAAAAATAATTTACAAGTTGATAATTAAATAGTATTTTTATAAACATTAATGGAGGATAAAAATTAGTTTTCAATTACTCTATTATCCTTAACTTTTATTAAAATTAGCAAAATTACTCTTACTCCTTTTTAATTCACAAACCCTAACCTAACACCCACCACACTTCCCTTTTTCCCCTCACAACAGCGCCGCAGCCCCACTCCCCCTTTTCCCCTCTCCAGCATACATAACACAATACACACATGCACCTCCTCATCCACGTGGAAGGAGAGAGCTAGAGGAAGGAGACACAAAGATTTTTAAGATTTTTTTATTTATTTTCTTAGGTTTTAATCAAATTTTTTATGTAATGAAATTATCTAAATAATCAAATATTTAGAATTAAAAAAGTGTTGTTATATTTTTAAGAGTTTTTAGGCTCAAAACAAATAAGAATTAAAACTTTTTTAAAAGAAAAATATAAGTACAGCAAAATCATATCCTAATGAATCAAAATTGTGCCCTAAGGACACCCAAAACCTCCTAATTGCACGCATGCCTGGTGACCATGCTTACAAGCCCGGCGTGCATGCCCTTAACCCTGACCTCTTCATACTCAAGTGGTCCTAACTCGAGTTATAGAGGTTGAAATGAGGCGGTTTCAGCTGTGTTAAAAAGCTAACATGCAGAGTTTTAGAATAATATGCAAATATCTATAAGGATGTTTAGTTTGAGCCACACACCACCATCATCAAGTCGAAACAAAAAATAGCGCCCCAGACATCTCTAAATGCACACCAGGCAGACAAGATGCCACGCTCGGTAGCCCCCTCCCTGTTGCCACGCACGCCCAGTGGCCATACACTCCATGCCTGGTGTGTGTACCTCTTGAAGGTGTATTTTGGGCTTACGCCCAATTTCCTCTATGCATGTCCAACGTAAAGACAATTCCAACTTTCAAGATTGATGCCAGGGCATCTTGGCTAGTTTAACAAGCCATTTTTAGTTTGTTTTAGGTTAGTTTCATGCATTTTCTTAGTCAATAAGCAAGTATTTAGTTGAATATGCATTTATAACTTGATTCAAGAAAATATTGTGAATTCTAAACAATTTCATGAGAATAATGTAAGGATTGAATGATAAAATGAATGATGCATCATCTCATGATTAAGAGCAAGACTTTGATGCACTTTATTTGATTGATTTCAGGTAAGAAGAAGCAGAGAAGAGCCACGTTAGTGCCACTAACTTGGCAATTAACGTGGAAGAGGGGACAACTTGCGACGTTAGTGGTGAAGCTAGCACCACTAACGTGTTCAAAGGCTAATTAAGCCCCACATTAGTGGCCCTGTCAGTGCCACTAACATGGGCACTAGCGTCGAAGAATGAAGAGCTTGCAACGTTAGTGGTGAAGTTAGCACCACTAACGTGAGGAATGGCACTAACGTTGGCATTAATGTGGATAATGGGGAGTTTGCAACGTTAGTGGTGAAGTTAGCACCACTAACATGTTCGAAGCTGAGATTTGCCCACGTTAAAGGCCACGCTAATGCCACTAACGTGGGCCATTAACGTGGAGGAAAGGGTGCTTGGGACGTTAATGGTGAAGTTAGCACCATTAACGTGACCAAGGGTTAGGAAAGGCTACGTTAGTGGCCACGTTAGTGCTACTAATGGTGGGGTTAATGTGACTCAAAGAAGTTTGGGACGTTAGTGACCAAGTTAGTGTTACTAACATCTTCGAACCAGGAATTTGCATTTGACGTTAACCACACTAACGGCCTGACTAACGTGAATGATACCCAACTCAAACTCTTCCAAGCAAGCTGAGCAAAGCCCACTGAGATTGTAACTGCTTCAACTGAGCTCAAAGGCACACATCCAGAGACTTGCAGAGATAACTGAAGATCAGAGAAGTAGTATATATAGGGGTAGTTTTGAACTAGAAAGAGAGATTAGGACCTGGGGATCCAGGATTGTAAACACTCTGTATTAACTTTTTTCTGTAATTCAGTTTTACTTTCAATGTATTTTATTTTTCCATCTTTCATTTCCAGAGCCATGAACAACTAAACCCACCTTCTTTGGGTTAGGGAGCTCTGTTGTAATTAAATGGATCAATTATATTTCTTATTCTTCTTCTTCTTTCCATTTTCTTTGATTTACTTGAAAGCTTTTGCTCTACATCCAATTGAGCAATTGTCTCGGAAGAGAAATTGCTCATACTTGGATTTCCTCAGAACCTTGGAAGAGGAATGAGGAAATCATGCTAGAAATGCTTTCTCATGTTGGACTGGATTGGGGGTTGGATGGATATAGTGACATATAATCCTACCAATACTTTCATCTAGGAAACCATGTGGTATAATCAGTGATCGCACTTCATCTATTTCCATGAGCAATTAGATCAAGAAATTGGGTAATTGTTTAAGTTTAGAGAGATTGAATTGCCAAGGATATGGGATTCAATCACCTAAGATTGCCAAGAGATCAATGAGTTGCATGGATTGAGGAAGAGATGAGAATGAACTTGATCCGGAGAATACAATATCTCTTGAGCCTAATGAGCCTCCCATTTCTGATCTCCCCATTCTCTATATTCTACTATTTTACATTTATGCTCATCACCTCCATTCCCATTTAAGTTTCTGCAATTTACTTTCTGCACTTTATATTCTACCATTTACTTTCCGTTATTTATATTTCCTGTAATTTACATTTCCTGCCATTTTAATTTCTGCAAATCCCAATTTAAATCTATTTAGTTCAACTAGAACACTCCTCTGATTAAAGTTGCTCAACCAATCAATCCCTGTGGGATTCGACCTCACTCTATTGTGAGTTTTTACTTGACGACTATTCGGTATACTTGCTGAAGGAAGTTTATAGCGATATAGATTTTTGAGAATCAAGTTTATGGCGCCGTTGCCGGGGATTGATTTTGCATTGACAATGATAAAATCAGAGGATAACTAGATTGAACACTTTTCTTTTCTTTTGTTGATTAGTCTTTATTTCAGTTTGTTTACCTTTATTTGTAGCAATTTGGTTTGTTTTCCCTTGTTTATTTACATTTTAGCACACTAATCCACTAACTATTTGATCAATTGCACCACTCACTCTAACCACAATTCTTAACAAGAGTGAATCCTTCGCTTGCCTTTGCTTGTCTGTTTGCTGAGTGTATGACAGGTAGAAGAGTAGGAGCTTCAACCTCTTTCGATAGTGAACCTGAGAGGACCTTCCTTAGACTAAGAAGGGAAGCATGAGGTAAAGAAAAAGTTGGAGAGGAAGCTTTGGAAGAAGATCTAGACGTTACTATGGAGGAAGAAGTTCATAACCATGTTGGAGAAGGTGCTGGTAACCATGTTGGGCAGGAGAGAAGATTTTTAGGCTCTTTCATCAACCCAAACCCAGGGAATTATTAAAGTAGCATCCTAAAACCAACCATTCATGCCAACAACTTTGAGCTAAAACCACAACTTATCACCCTTGTTCAAAATAATTGCTCATTTGGAGGAAGTGCCCAGGAAGTCCCCAACCAATATCTAACCATATTCCTGAGATTATGCGATACTGTGAAGGCCAATGGTGTTCATCTTGACACCTATATATTGCTTTTGTTTCCCTTCTCTCTTAGGGATAAAGCATCTAAGTGGCTTGTCTCCTTTCCTAAGGAGAGCCTTACTACCTGGGAGGATGTTGTTAATCAAGTTGAGAACGTAGGTGCAAACCTTCAGGCAGCTGGATGGAGAAACTTTGTATGAAGCCTGGGAGAAATACAAAGAGCTAACAAGGAGATGTCCCCCTGATATGTTCAATGAATGGGTGCAGCTGCACATTTTCTATGAAGGTCTTTCTAGGGAAGCAAATAAGGCCCTGGACCACTCTTCAGGAGGCTTTCTCAATACTAAGAAGACCATAAAAGAGGCCATTGATATCATTGAAACAGTGGCAAATAATGAATACTTCTATGCCTCATATAGGAGCACCAACAGAGGAGTGATAGAACTGAGTCACATGGATGTATTGCTAGCTCAAAACAAGTTGATTACCAAGCAATTGGTGGACCTCACCAAGCAGATGGAGAGGAACCAAGTTGCAGCAGTCAATACTCAACCACCAGCTCAAGAAGGGATGAATACAGAGGAAGGAGGTGATTGGGAACAAGCCAATTATGTTGGAAACTCATCAAGGCAACCCTATGATCCACACTCCAAAACCTATAATCCTGGTTAGAAGAACCAACCAAACTTTGGGTGGAGAAACCAGCAAAATCAGAACCAAGATCATAGACCTCAAAACTCCAACCATTACAGTAATTCCAGTTACCAACACCCCAACCAAAGACCATACCAACCCCCACACAACAATTCTTTCCAACCTTCATACCAAGCACAAAATAGCCATCCTCAACCTCCAAATTCCAACCTACCATCATCATCTGAGGATAGAATCTCCCGGATTGAAGCCTTGCTTGAAAATCTCTGCAAGAAGTTTTAAGACAACAAAGCATTTAAGGATGAAGTGAGGTCTAATATGAAGAACCAGGGGGAAGCCATCAAGAAGCTTGAATCTGAAGTAGGATATCTTTCTCAACAGATCCCTAAATCCACTAACAGTTTTCCAAGTGACACTGAGAAGAATCCAAGAGGAGAAACAAAGAAGGTGAGATGGGAAGAATGTAAGGAAATTACTCTAAGAAATGAAGAAACCTTGGAGGAAGAAATCAGCAGGCCAACAGAGCACAACCAAGGGGTTCTAAAGGAGAAGTTGGAAGGGATAGAATAAGGAATTGACTATGCACAAATGAAGGAGCCAATGGAGAAGGGAATCCTGAAACCTTATGTGCCAAAAGCACCATTCCCTCAGAGACTTAGGGGTGGTGAGAAAGAGAAGGTGTATTCTAGGTTCCTAGATATATTCAAGTCCCTTCATATCAACATTCCCTTCATCGAAGCCCTCCAACAGATGCCTTCATATATCAAATGTATGAAGGAGTTTCTAACAAAGAAGGGTACCTTGAAAGGTGGGCAAACAGTAGTGATGACTAAAGAGAGTAGTGCTCTCATCCAGAAAGATTTTCCTGCAAAGAAGAAGGATCCAGGGAGTTTTCACATCCCTTGTGCTATAGGGGATACAATGATTGACAGAGGGTTTTGTAATCTAGGGGCAAGCATAAATCTAATGCCTCTGTCTCTCATGAAGAAGCTGCAAATCAATGAGTTGAAATCCACAAATGTAACCCTTCAACTGGCTAACAAGACCCAGAAACAAGCACTGGGAATTGTTGAAAATGTGCTGGTCAAGGTAGGGAGGTGCTTCCTCCCTACAGATTTTGTTGTCCTTGAGATGGAAGAAAGCTATCTTCATCCAATCATTTTAGGGAGACCATTCTTGGCCACAGCTAGAGCACTTATAGATGTTGAGAAGAGGGAGTTGATATTGAGAATACATGATGAACAACTCACCTTTCATGTCTTCAAACCTTCACATGAGTCTGAACAAGAAAATAAAAACCTGAAGGATGTTCATGAGGAAGCAATTATGGAAGAAGCACCCAATAAATCACCCCTAGAGCATCCAAGGTCATGTCTAAAAGAGAAGAAAGAAGTAAAGGTGGTGCTATAGACTGAAGAAACTAAGGAGGAGCTAGGGTCACAAGCCCCACATGAGACAAGCAACAAGATCCATCCTGACAAAGAGATCACAAGGAATAAGGCACCACCAGAAGAAGGAAAGAAGAAAATGCCAAGAGGTTGGAGGAACAAAAAAAATTCCCACTGAAGATTTTTCTCCAGGGGATAGAGTGATATCGATCTACCAACCACTAATACCACCTCATTTTCCTGTGATACCATCTCAATTACCTCAAGTGTACACAATGAACAAAGTCCTCTCATTGGAGCATGTAGAAATTCTCAAGGAAGGAAGTGGAGATAGATTCACCTTGAGAAGAGAGGACCTGAGACATTATGATTATCTTCCTCCTTGACAAACAACCACCGTCAAGCTAATGACGTTAAAGAAGCGCTTGTTGGGAGGCAACCCAACCAGAGGTAACTCTCTTTTCTTATCTGTTTCAATAAAATAGTTAAGTAGATTTCTCTGTATTGCAAGGAGTTAAGTTTGGTGTTTCACACCAAGGTGATTATATCATGAGTCAACAATTCAAGAGTGAATGTTTGATACTAAGTTTGGTGTTCCACCATAAATTTCAATTAACCACATGATGATCCTTAGCAGCATGACTAATCACCAACTCCAAACCATCATAGAAGTCCCTTGACTTTGCAATTTTCTTTCAATTTTATCTTTGTTTTAGAAAAATAAAAGCACATAATGTTGCGTTGCATGCATACAATCCGTTGCACACAGAACTAAGCAAAGAATTAAGTTTGGTGTTCACACACCAAATTGAGTTCAGAAGCTTACAAGCACACATGAATGCTAACCACTCAAGTGCTTGGGAAGCAAGCAACTTTCACTACTTTTGCAAGAAGAGCAGTCAAGCCTTTAGAGGAATATGCATCATCATCCAGGATGGAAAAAGAAAGATACAAGAGCTAAAGGTGGTGATGACAAATAAAAAATAAGAGGACACCAAGAGGTTGTACTATTTCTTGATTGTGTCTAAATTAAAGTTGTCAATTGAAAGTGCACTTGTATTGCTGTTGATCAATGTCCCTACAGTCTTTAAGTCATTTGCATTTAGTTCTTTAGTTTATCTTTGCCTTGCTAGCTTAGATGTTTAGGCCACTACACCAATGCTTGAATTATATGCTGTGTTCTTAAGCTCAATAAAAGAGATAAGAAAATGTTGTGAAAAAGAAGAGTGAAGTCCAATGTTGTAGAATAAGGTCCTAGTGTTTGTGGTGGTATTTGCTAGCTAAGTTGGTTCATCAATAAGAACAAGACTAAGATATCTCTTGAATTATGAGCTTGAAGTGCATTCTATGAGACTTAGATAATAAATAAGATCCTTGAAAGAAAAAGAAACTGAAAAGAGAAAGAAAAGAGCAAGAAATAAAGCTAGGCACCAATAGTTTGAACCTTGAGGCATGTGTCTGTGGTGTTTTTGTATAAGGATATGCTTGGATGAGTAAGTTCTGAGGAGTGCTTCATCACTTGATAACTTGGGTTAACTAACCCGGGGTTGTCAACTGAAAATCCACTATCAAGAGCAACCTTGTTACAAAACATTTAGTAACCCAAAGAGGTGCTGGACACCAAGGTCTCAGGAATGAAATAACAAACCATGTGTCTGTGGTGCGTATGTGTGTAGGAGAGACTTGGGTGATTAAGTCCTTAGGGGTGTTTCAACACCTAGCACCTTGAACCAACTGGTTCGGGAGTGTTGGCTGAAAGCCTATCCTAAAGAGTTGTCTCAACATAGAACACTTAGCTAAAGAAAGCAATAAGCTTTAAAAAAGAAAGAAAACAAAAGCAGAGCTAAGTCAAGGATCAAGAATAAGAGTCTCATATAAGGCAATCGAGTGAGAATTCAAGAGTATATGATAGCCTAGAAACTAGCAAGAACATGAACCTAAATTGCAATGCATGAAACTCCATGGACCAAGGATTTGAATCCTTTGAATAAGGACTTGTATCTCTTGTATTCTCATCTCATTCTTCTTATGTTCTATCATTTGCTTGAGGACAAGTGGTACACGAAATCACAATCACACTTTTGCAATTCCGCATAACTAACCAGTAAGTGCACTGGGTCGTCCAAGTAATACCTTACGTGAGTAAGGGTCGATCCCACGGAGATTGTCGGCTTGAAGCAAGCTATGGTTATTTTGTAATTCTTAGTCATAAAATCAATTATAAGAGTGATTATATTTATGAAGAGTAAATAGCATAAATTAAATAATACTTTTTATGCAGTAATGGAGAACAGATTGAGGATTTGGAGATGCTCTGTCTTTCGAATCTCTGCTTTCCTACTGTCTTCTTCTTCACGCACGCAAGGCTCCTTCCATGGCAAGCTGTATGTTGGTGGATTACTGCTGTCAATGGTTACCATCCGTCCTCTCAATGAAAATGGTCCAAATCCGCTGTCACTGCACGGCTAATCATCTGTCGGTTCTCACTCATATTGGAATAGGATCCATTGATCCTTTTGCGTCTGTCACTACGCCCAGCACTCGTGAGTTTGAAGCTCGTCACAGTCATCCCATCCCAGATCCTACTCGGAATACCACAGACAAGGTTTAGACTTTCCGGATCTCAGGAATGGATGCTAATAATCCTAGCCTATACCACGAAGACTCTGATCATGAACTAAGAGGCTAAGAGATACACACTCAAACTAAGGTAGAACGGAAGTGGTTGTCAGGCACACGTTCATAGATTGAGAATGGTGATGAGTGTCACGGATAATCACATTCATCACGATTAAGTACAAGCGAGTATCTTAGAACAGAAACAAGCGTGATTGAATAGAAAACAGAAGTAATTGCATTAATTCATCGAGACACAGCAGAGCTCCTCACCCCCAACCATGGGGTTTAGAGACTCATGCCATCAGAAATACAATATGAAATGTGTAAAATGTCATGAGATACATAGTAAGTCTCTAAAAGTAGTATTTATACTAAACTAGTAGCTAGGGTTTACAGAAATTGAGTAAACTAAGATGGATAGTGTAGAAATCCACTTCTGGGGCCCACTTAGTGTGTGTTTAGGATGAGCATTGAGATTTACATGTGTAGAGGCTTCTCTTGGAGTTAAATGCTAGGTTTCAGCTTGTTTGTGGCATTTAACTCTGGTTTGTAACCTGTTTCTGGCGCTTAACTTCAGAATAGGGCAAAAAGTTGGCGTTTAAACGTCAGTTTGCGTCATCAAAAATCGGGAAAAGTATAGATTATTATACATTTCTAGAAAGCCCTGGATGTCTACTTTCTAACGCAATTGAGAGCGCGCCAATTGGGTTTCTGTAGCTCGAAAAAATCCATTTTGCGTGAAGCAGGGTCAGAATCCAACAGCATCTGCAGTCCTTTTTTAGCCTCTAAATCAGATTTTTGCTCAGATCCCTCAACTTCAGCCAAAAAATACCTGAAATTATAAAAAAACACACAAACTCATAGTAAAGTCCAAAAATGTGATTTTTTCATAAAAAAGTAATAATACTATACTAAAAAGTAGCTAAATCCTACTAAAACTATATGAAAATACCCCCAAAAAGCGTATAAAATATCCGCTCATCACAACACCAAACTTAAACTGTTGCTTGTCTTTAAGCAACTAGATAAATAAAATAGGATATAAAGAAGGTCAAGAGGCAATAGCATCTCAGAGTTTTACATGAAGCTCAAATTCTCATTAGATGAGCGGGACTAGTAGCTTTTTGCTTCTGAACAGTTTTGGCATCTCCATTCATCCTTTGAAGTTCAGAATGATTGGCATCTATAGGAATTCAAAATTCAGATAGTGTTATTGATTTTCCTAGTTTAGTATGTTGATTCTTGAACACAGCTACTTTATGAGTTTTGGCCGTGGCCCTAAGCACTTTGTTTTCCAGTATTACCACCGGATACATAAATGCCACAGACACATAACTGGGTGAACCTTTTCAGATTGTGACTCAGCTTTGCTAGAGTCCCCAATTAGAGTTGTCCAGGGTTCTTAAGCACACTCTTTTTGCTTTGGATCACGACTTTAACCACTCAGTCTCAAGCTTTTTACTTGACACCTTCACGCCACAAGTACATGGTTAGGGACAGTGGTATGCGAAATTGTTACTCTGAGGTTGTAAAATTTGTTCTTCGTTCTCTCCCTGATAATGGCGCCAATAACTGGTGCACAATACAATGGTCCAAACATAACTTCACAACTTTGCACAACTAACCAGCAAGTGCACTGGGTCGTCCAAGTAATAAAACCTTACGTGAGTTAGGGTCGATCCCACGGAGATTGTTCGTATGAAGCAAGCTATGGTCATCTTGTTAATCTCAGTCAGGCGGATATCAAATGGTTATGGAGTTTTCGAATAATAATAATAATAAATAAACAGAAAATAAAGATAGAAATACTTATGTAATTCATTGGTGAGAATTTCAGATAAGCGTATAGAGATGCTTTTGTTCCTCTGAATCTCTGCTTTTCCGCTATCTTCATCAGTCTTACTCCTTTCCATGGCAAGCTTTCTGTAAGGGCATCACCATTGTTAATGGCTACATCCCATCCTCTCTGTGAAAATGGTCCAAATACTCTGTCACGGCATGGCTAATCATCTGGAGGTTCTCGATCATACTGGAATAGGATTTACTATCCTTTTGCGTCTGTCACTACGCCCAGCACTCGTGAGTTTGAAGTTCGTCACAGCCATCCCTTCCCAGATCCTACTCGGAATACCACAGACAAGGTTTAGACTTTCTGGATCTCAGGAATGGCCATCCATGGGTTCTAACTTATACCACGAAGATACTAATAACTCGGACTCGGTCCCCTGTATTAGATATCTAAGAGATACTCATTCTAGCTTGGTTGCATGTAGAACGGAAGTGTTTGTCAGGCACGCGTTCATAAGTGAGAATGATGATGAGCGTCACATAATCATCACATTCATCATGTTCTTGGGTGCGAATGGATATCTTAGAAGCGGAATAAGTTGAATTGAATAGAAAATAGTAGTACTTTGCATTAAATCATGAGGAACAGCAGAGCTCCACACCTTAATCTATGGAGTGCAGAAACTCTACCGTTTGAAAATACATAAGTGATAATGGTCCAGGCATGGCCGAATGGCCAGCCCCCATGAAAGTCTAAGATAGCATAAAACTGATCAAAGATCCCCTTATACAATAGTAAAAAGTCCTATTTATACTAAACTAGTTACTAGGGTTTACAGAAGTAAGTAATTGATGCATAAATCCACTTCCGGGGCCCACTTGGTGTGTGCTTGGGCTAAGATTGAAGTTTACACGTGGAGAGATCATTCTTGGAGTTGAACGCCAGTTTGTAACGTGTTTCTGGTGTTCAACTCTGGTTTGTGACGTGTTTCTGGCGTTTAACTCTAGACTGCAGCGTAGAACTGGCGTTCAACGCCCTTTTGCGTCATCTAAACTCGTCCAAAGTATGGACTATTATATATTGCTGGAAAGCCTTGGATATCTACTTTCCAACGCAATTGGAAGCGCACGATTTTGAGTTCTGTAGCTCCAGAAAATCCACTTTGAGTGCAGGGAGGTCAGAATCCAACAGCATCAGCAGTCCTTCTTCTACCTCTGAATCTGATTTTTGCTCAAGTCCCTCAATTTCAGCCAGAAAATACCTGAAATCACAGAAAAATACACAAACTCATAGTAAAGTCCAAAAATGTGAATTTAACATAAAAACTAATGAAAACATCCCTAAAAGTAACTAGATCCTACTAAAAACATACTAAAAACAATGCCAAAAAGCATATAAATTATCCGCTCATCAGACAGCTTGGTTTAGCCGCTTAGGCCGGGATTTTATTCCTTTGGGCCGTCCTATCCATTAATGCTCAAAGCCTTGGATCCTTTTTATTACCCTTTCCTTTTGGTTTAAAGGGTTACTGACTTTTTTTCTTTTTTTTTTGTTGCTTTTTCTTGCTTCAAGAATCAATTTCATTATTTTTCATATTATCAATAACATTTCTCTTTTTCATCATTCTTCAGGAGCCAACAGTTTTAACATTCATAAACATCAAATTCAAAAGACATATGCACTGTTCAAGCATTCATTCAGAGAACAAAAAGTATTGCCACCACATATAAATAATTTGAATTTTTCTTATTAAAAACTCGAAAATAAAATTGCCTCCTTATTCTAAAAATCTGCTATTTTATTCATGTTTAATGATGATAAGAAAGATAAATTATATCTTATTTGGGGATTGAAAAATAAAAAATAAAGATACTAATTACTACTACTCATATAACTTCTAAGGTAGCTTTCTAATAATAAAAGTTATCACAGAGTTAAGACTAAGATTAGGACTCAACAACCTTTATTTTGGGAGATGGATGCTCCTTTAGTCTGTGGGGTGTTTGGCCCTTCAAGAGACAGCTTCTGGCGCTTCAGCTCCTCTAGCTCACGCCCTTGCTCCTCTTGTTCCCTCAGCAGTTTGCAGAGCATGCTATTTTGAACTTGCTGTTCTTCTTTTAGTTGATCCATAGCTTCTTGCAGCTTGGTGACAGAGGCCTCTAGGCGGATCCAGTAGTCAATCTGAGTGATTTCTGGGAGGAACTCCTGTGCTCTCCTTTTGATGGAGTTATCTTGCATCTATTGTCCTTCCATTGAATTTTTGGTGATTGGGTGCTCGACTGAGATATACTCATCCACTCCCATCTTTACCCCAGTATCCTTGCATAGCAGAGATATTAAGCTTTGTTAAGCCAATTTGGCTTCTTTGGAGTTCTTGTTTGCAATTGTGTAGAGCTCACACGAAATCAGATCTTGAACTTCCACTTCGTTTCCCTGCATAATACAATGGATCATTATTGCTCTTTTGAGGGTAACCTCAGAGCGGTTACTGGTGGGCAATATGGAACGCCCAATGAAGTCCAGCCAGCCCCTAGTGACTGGTTTGAGATCTCCTCTCTTGAGTTAATTTGGGACACCCTTTGTGTTGGTTGTCCACTTGGTTTTAGGGATGCATATGTCCTTCAGAACTTGGTCCAAGCGCTTATCTGATCTCACCATTCTCTTACTAAAGGAATCTGAATCATCTTGTAGTTGCTGCAGCTTGAAGATCTCTCTTATTTTGTCAATGTGGAAGTAAATAGCTTTCCCTCTGACCATGGTTCAAAAGGTGTAAAAGGTGATTCCAGCCTTTCTCTGCCTATCTGTTTGCCACACATTTGCGTAAAATTCCTGAACCATGTTTCTTTCCACCTTTGTCTCAGGATTAGCTAGGATTTCCCAGCCCCTTTTTCGAATTTGCTCTTGGATCTCTGGATATTCGTCTTCTTTTAGATCGAATTTAACTTCCAGGATCACTGATCTTAGATCCATTATTCTGTAGTAATGGTCTGCATGTTCTTTTGTTAAGAACTTCTCCTGATTCCAAAGTGGTTTTGGAATATTCTCTTTCTTGCCTCTTGAAGTAGTTTGTTTCCCTTTAGGGGCCATGATCTTAGTGAGTCTTAGCTCAGTGATCAGGCAAAGCACACCAAACTTAGAGGTTTGTTTGTCCTCAAGAAAAAGAAAGGACAGGAGATGAATAGAAGGTGAGCCAAATTTGAATGTTGAAGGAGAGGGGGAGGCCGAGTTTGAATTTATAAAGGAAGGGGTGGGTTTGAAAATTTTGAAAAAGATATGATAGAAGATATGATTTGTAAAAAGATAATTAGGATATGCAAAACATGAAATTTTAAATTTGAAAAGATAAGAGGGAGATTTGAAAGCTATAGATTTAATTTTGAAAAGATAATATGATAGTTTGAAAAAGATTTGAAAAGAATTTAAAAAGATAGATGAGTTTTGGAAAAGATTTGAAAAGAAGTTGAAGGAGAATGAAGAAATATTTTATTATTATTTTTTTTTGAATTTGAAAAATGATGATTTGTAACATGTTTATGCAAGAAATTATGGATGAAATCATGAAAATTTGAAAAAAAATATTTGGAAAACAAAAGTTCTTCCCCTCCACGATCCTGGCGTTAAACGCCCAACTTCTGCATGTTTTGGGTGTTTAACGCCCCTCTGTAGCCTCTTTTGGGCATTTAATGCCCAACTGTTGCTTTTGGCTGGCGTTAAATACCAGAATTCTTGTCACTGGGCATTTTTCTGAATGCCCAGGATGCTGCAAGTTTGGCGTTAAACGCCCAGAATGGTACCCAGCAAGCGCTTCTTTATTGTCTTTAGCTGGACCTTGCTGAGCTTTTTATCTAGCCTCAGCTTTGAGCATTCTTGCTCAACATTGCCTTCAAGATAATGTTTGATTCTCTGTCCATTAACAATGAACTTCTTATTAGAATCAATGTCTTGAAGCTCCACATAGCCATATGGTGACACACTTGTAATCACATATGGTCCCCTCCACCGGGATTTCAGTTTCCCGGGGAATAATCTGAGCCTAGAGTTAAATAGCAGAACTTTCTGTCCTGGTTCAAAGACTCTAGATGACAGCTTTCTGTCATGCCACCTTTTTGCTTTCTCTTTGTAGAGCTTAGCATTTTCGAAAGCAGTGAGTCTGAATTCCTCTAGCTCATTCAGCTGGAGCAATCTTTTTTCTCCAGCTAATTTGGCATCAAAGGTTAGGAATCTGGTTGCCCAGTTGGCCTTATGCTCCAGTTCCACGGGCAGATGATAGGCCTTACCATACACAAGCTGGTATGGAGAGGTCCCTATAGGAGTCTTGAATGCTGTATGCCCACAGGGCATCATCCAAGCTTCTTGCCCAATCCTTTCTACGGGTACTTACAGTCCGTTCTAGAATTCTTTTTAGTTCTCTATTAGAGACTTCAACTTGCCCATTTTTCTGTGGATGATATGGAGTTGCCACCTTGTGGCTAATTCCATATCGGGCCATAGCAGAGTAAAGCTGTTTGTTGCAGAAGTGAGTGCCCCATCACTGATTAGTGCTCTAGGGACACTAAACATGCTGAAGATATATTTCTAGAGGAACTTCAGCACTATCTTAGTATCATTGGTGGGTGTTGCAATGGCCTCTACCCATTTGGATACATAGTCGACTGCCACCAGAATATAAGTGTTTGAGTATGATGGTGGGAAAGGCCCCATGAAGTCAATACCCCATACGTCAAACAACTCAATCTCTAAGATCCCTTGCTGAGGCATGGCATAACTATGAGGCAGATTACCAGCTCTCTGGCAGCTGTCACAGTTACGCACAAACTCTCAGAAGTTTTTATAGAGAGTGGGCCAGTAGAAGCCACATTGGAGGACTTTTGTGGCTATTCGCTCACCTCCGAAATGTCCTCCATATTATGATCCATGACAATGCCATAGGATCTTCTGTGCTTCTTCTCTAGGCACACACCTACGGATTATTCTGTCTGCACATCTCTTAAAGAGATATGGTTCATCCCACAAGTAGTACTTTGCATCAGTAATTAATTTTTTCGTTTGTTGCCTGCTTTACTCCTTGGGTATGAATCTTGCAGCTTTATAGTTTGCAATGTCTGCAAACCATGGTGTTTCCTGAATGGAAAACAATTGCTCATCCGGAAAGGTTTCAGAGATCTCAATAGAGGAAAAGGACGTCCCTTCTACTGGCTCTATCTGGGACAGATGATCAGCCACTTGGTTCTCTGTCCCTTTTCTGTTTCTTATTTCTATATCAAACTCTTGCAGAAGCAACACCCATCTTATGAGCCTGGGTTTTGAATCCTGCTTTGTGAGTAGATATTTAAGAGCAGCATGGTCAGTGTACACAATCACTTTTGATCCTACTAAGTATGATCTAAACTTGTCAATGGCATAAACCACTGCAAGCAATTCTTTTTCTGTGGTTGTGTAATTTTTCTTGGCATCATTTAAAACACGGCTAGCATAATAAATGACATGCAGAAGCTTGTTATGCCTCTGTCCCAGTACTGCACCAATGGCATGGTCACTGGCATCACACATTAGTTCAAATGGTAATGTCCAGTCTACTGCAGAAATAACTGGTGCTGTAACCAGCTTAGCTTTTAGAATTTCAAACGCCTGCAGACACTCTGTGTCAAACATAAATGGCGTGTCAGCAGCTAGCAGGTTGCTCAGAGGTTTTGCAATTTTTGAAAAATCCTTTATAAACCTCCTATAGAATCCTGCATGCCCCAGAAAGCTTTTGATTGCCTTAACATTGGCAAGTGGTGGTAATTTTTCAATTACTTCCACTTTAGCTTGATCCACCTCTATTCCCTTGTTTGAAATTTTATGCCCAAGGACAATTTCTTCAGTCACCATAAAGTGACATTTTTTCCAGTTTAAAACTAGGTTAGTCTCTTGGCATCTTTTCAGAACAAGTGCTAAATGGTCAAGGCAGGAGCTGAATGAATCTCCAAATACTGAAAAGTCATCCATGAAGACTTCCAGAAATTTCTCTACCATATCAGAGAAGATAGAGAGCATGCACCTTTGAAAGGTTGCAGGTGCATTGCACAGACCAAAAGGCATCCTTCTGTAAGCAAACACTCCAAAAGGACATGTGAATGCTGTTTTCTCTTGGTCCTGAGGATCTACTGCAATTTGGTTATAACCTGAATAGCCATCCAAAAAGCAGTAGTATTCATGACCTGCTAGTCTTTCTAGCATCTGGTCTATAAATGGTAAAGGAAAGTGATCCTTCCTGGTGGCTGTATTGAGCCTTCTGTAATCTATACACATACGCCACCCTGTAACTGTTCTTGTAGGAACCAGTTCATTTTTTTCATTATGAACCACTGTCATGCCTCCCTTCTTGGGGACAACATGGATAGGGCTCACCCAGGGGCTATTAGAAATGGGATAAATAATCCCAGCCTCCAGTAATTTGGTGACCTCTTTCTGCACCACCTCCTTCATGGATGGATTTAGCCACCTCTGTGGTTAAACCACTGGCTTAGCATCGTCCTCCAATAGGATCTTGTGCATGCATCTTGCTGGGCTGATGCCCTTAAGATCACTTATGGACCACCCAAGAGCTGCCTTGTGTGTCCTTAGCACTTGAAGTAGTGCTTTCTCTTCCGGTGGATTTAAGACAGAGCTTATGATCACCGGAAAAGTGTCACCTTCTCCCAGAAATGCGTATTTTAGGGATGATGGTAGTGGTTTGAGCTCGGGTTTAGGAGGTTTCTCCTCTTCCTGAGGAAATTTCAGAGGCTCTTTTATTTCCTCTGATTCCTCTAGATCAGGCTGGACATCTTTAAAGATATCTTCTAGCTTTGATTCGAGACTCTTAGCCATGTTGATCTCCTCTACCAAGGAGTCAATAATATCAACATGCATGCAGTCTTTTGATGTGTCTGGATGCTTCATTGCCTCAACAGCATTTAGCTTGAACTCGTTCTCATTGACTCTTAAGGTCACCTCCCCTTTTTGGACATCAATGAGGGTTCGTCCAGTTGCTAGGAAGGGTCTTCCTAGAATGAGAGTTGCACTTTTGTGCTCCTCCATTTCCAGCACTACAAAGTCAGTGGAAAAGGCAAATGGCCCAACTTTGACAATCATGTCCTCAATTATGCCTGATGGATATTTAATGGAGCCATCAGCAAGTTGAAGACATATCCGGGTTGGTTTGACCTCTTCAGCTAAGCCAAGCTTTCTGATAGTGGATGCAGGGATTAGATTGATACTTGCCCCAAGGTCACATAGAGCTGTCTTGGTACAAGTACCCTCTAATGTGCATGGTATCATAAAGCTTCCGGGATCCTTAAGCTTCTCTGGTAAGCTTGTTAGGATGACTGCACTGCATTTTTCAGTGAGAAAAACTTTTTCTGTTTCTCTCCAATCCTTCTTATGACTTAAGATCTCTTTCATGAACTTAACATAAGAGGGTATTTGCTCAAGTGCCTCTGCAAACGGAATCTTTATTTCAAGAGTCCTGAGATAGTCTGCAAAGCGGGCAAATTATTTATCCTGTTCTGCTTGGCGGTGTTTCTGAGGATAAGGTATTTTGGCTTTATATTCTTCAACCTTAGTTACTACAGGTTTATTTCCTACAGAGACAGGTTAAGAAGCCTTCTTGAGGGAGTTAGTATCAGCACTTGCAGGTGTCTGATCCTTCACTGGCATTTGAACGCCAGATCTGGACATGGATTGGGCGTTTAACGCCAGATTCCTACACTTTTCTGGCGTCTAAACGCCAGAACTAGACGTGGATTTGGAGTCTAACGCCAGTTTTTCACCTGTTTCTGGCGTTTGATCACCAGACCTATTCCTCTCTGGGCTCTTACTGTCCTCAGAGGGATTTTGGGTAGCAAGTTGCTCCTCCTCTGTCAGCTGTTCTTTTCTTGGCTTTCTGCTGCTTTGAGTTGAAGTGTTTAGCATTTTTCCACTTTTTAATTGAACTGCTTGGCACTCCTCTGTTATCTGTTTTGATAACTGCTATTTTGTCTGATTCAATTATGATTCCATATCCCTGTTAGCATTTCTGGTCTCTTGTAGCATCTCCTTAAATTCTACTAGCTGCCTTGTTATATAAGATAGTTGCTGATTGAGTTCAGCAACTTGTTCCTGAGGACTAAAGTCAGTTGACACTTCCTTAGCTTCTTCTTTCATGGAGGACTCATTACTTATGTACAGATGCTAATTTTTAGCAACTATATCAATAAGCTCTTGAGCCTCTTCAACAGTCTTTCTCATGTGTATAGATCCACCAGCTGAGTGGTCTAGAGATATCTGAGCTTTTTCTGTAAACCCGTAGTAGAAGATGTCTAACTGCACCCACTCTGAAAATATTTCAGAGGGGCATTTCCTTAGCATCCCTCTGTACCTCTCCCAGGCGTTATAAAGGGATTCATCATCCTCTTGTTTAAAGCCTTGGATGTCCAGCTTTAGCTGTGTCATCCTTTTTGGAGGGAAATATTGATTCAGGAATTTGTCTGATAACTTTTTCCATGTTCTTATGCTTGCTGTAGGTTGGTTATTTAACCACCCCTTAGCTTGATCTTTTACATCAAATGGAAACAGTAATAATCTATAGACATCCTGATCTACTTTCTTGTCACGTACTGTGTCAGCAATTTGTAAGAACTGTGCCAGAAACTTAGTAGGTTCTTCCTGTGGAAGACCGAAATACTGGCAATTTTGCTGCACCATGACAATGAGCTGAGGATTTAGCTCAAAACTGCTTGCTTTGATGGGAGGTATACAGATACTACTCCCATATGCAGCAGTAATGGGGTTAGCATATGACCCCAGAGTCCTTTTGGACTGTTCATTTTCACTTATGTCTATGTTGGAGTAAGGGAGATGATGTGGATAAAAATTTTATTTTATTTTATATATATACTTTTTTGAAATTAAAATAAATAAAAAAAATAAAATAGATGAAAAATGGGTGAATATTTTCGAAAAATGGAGAGAGAGAAAGTGGTTAGTAAGTTTTGAAAAAGATATGATTTCAAAATTTTAAATGTTGAAACTTCCTCAAAACTTAAAATTTTTAAATCACAATAATAGAGTAAGAGTAGGTTTTCGAAAATTATGAGCAATTAAAGGAAAGGATATATATTTTTTTGAATTTTAAATTTTATGAGGAAAGAGAAAAACCACAAAATGACACCAAACTTAGAATTTTTAGATCAGGACAACGAAAACAAGCAGGAAAACTTTGAATATCACAATGAACACCAAAAACAACTTTTTTTTTGAAAAATTTTTAAGAACACTAAAACACAAAGGACACCAAACTTAAAAATTTTTATACTCTGAACCAAAAAAAAAAGAAAAATTTTTCCTAATCTAAGCAACAAAATAGACCGTCAGTTGTCCAAACTCGAACAATCCCCGGCAACGGCACCAAAAACTTGGTGCACGAAATCACAATCACACTTTTGCAATTCCGCACAACTAACTAGCAAGTGCACTGGGTCTTCCAAGTAATACCTTACGTGAGTAAGGGTCGATCCCACGGAGATTGTCGGCTTGAAGCAAGCTATGGTTATTTTCTAATTCTTAGTCAGGAAATCAATGATAAGAGTGATTATATTTATGAAGAGTAAATAGCATAAATTAAATAATACTTGTTATGCAGTAATAGAGAACAGATTGAGGATTTGGAGATGCTCTGTCTTTCGAATCTCTGCTTTCCTACTGTCTTCTTCTTCACGCACGCAAGGCTCCTTCCATGGCAAGCTGTAGGTTGGTGGATTACCATTGTCAATGGCTACCAACCGTCCTCTTAGTGAAAATGGTCCAAATGCGCTGTCACCGCACGGCTAATCATCTGTCGGTTCTCACTCATGTTGGAATAGGATCCATTGATCCTTTTGCGTCTGTCACTACGCCCAGCACTCGTGAGTTTGAAGCTCGTCACAGTCATCCCATCCCAGATCCTACTCGGAATACCACAGACAAAGTTTAGACTTTCTGGATCTCAGGAATGGCCTCTAATAATCCTAGCCTATACCACGAAGACTCTTATCATGAACCAAGAGGCTAAGAGATACACACTCAATCTAAGGTAGAATGGAAGTGGTTGTCAGGCACGCGTTCATAGGTTGAGAATGGTGATGAGTGTCACAGATCATCACATTCATCACGGTAAAGTACAAGCGAGTATCTTAGAACAAAAACAAGCGTGATTGAATAGAAAACAGAAGTAATTGCATTAATTCATCGAGACACAGCAGAGCTCCTCACCCCCAACCATGGGGTTTAGAGACTCATGCCGTCAGAAATACAATATGAAACGTGTAAAATGTCATGAGATATGATGCGCATAAACTAGTTATGCTACGATTTAGGAAATTGCACGATCGGCAAAATTCCTTCCGGCAAGTGCACCGGTTATCGTCAAGTAAAAACTCACAATAGAGTGAGGTCGAATCCCACAAGGATTGGTTGAGTGAGCAATTCGGATTAGAAGTGTGTTCTAGTTGAGCGGAATCAAGATTGAGATGAGAATTGCGGAATGTAAAATTGGCGGGAAAAGTAAATGACAAGAAATTGAAATGGCGGAATCTTAAATTGCTGAAATTAAAAGGGAATGGGGGTGATTGCATGAATTGAGTTGCAGAATGTAAAGAGAAGATGGAAATCAAAATTGGGGGATTCATTGGGTTATAGGAGATATTGAGATCTCCGAATCAAAACATGTTTATCTCTTCCTCAAGCCATGCGTTCATTGAATTTTGCTTGGCAATCTTATATGATTGGATCCCAATCCCTTGGTTCACCAATTCTCTCTAAAAATGAACAAATTCCCAATCCCTTGGTTTAAATGTTCATAAGAAGAGATGATGCTCGATCACTGATTATACCACACAGTTTCATGAACCACAATTTGGTAGGATTACATGTCACAATATCCATCCAAACCCCAATCCAATTCACTGTGAGAAAGCTTCTCTAGCATGAATCCTCCATTCCTTTCCCAAGGTTCCGAAGGATTCCAATTATGGGTAGTTTCTTTCCCAAGACAACTACCCAATGGAATTAGATCGAGAAGCTTTCTAACAAAATTCAAGAGAAAAGATTGAAGAAGAAGATAAACTATTATTGATTCATTGAATTACAATAGAGCTCCCTAACCCAATGAAAGGGGGTTTAGTGAGTCATAGCTCTGAATTCAATTACAAAGATATGAAAACTAGCTAAAAGTGAAGGTCCAAGTCCTTTCTAACTTAAATTCTATCCTATTTATACACTTTCTATATTGAGCTTCTGTTGTGTTTCTTGGGCTTTGAGGCCTCTCCCTGCTTTCCTTTTGCCTTGGGTTTATGATCCATAATCTTGATGAGGCTGCTGATCCAAATTCTGTAACATTCATTGAGCCAACTTAGTGATAATCAAATAATGGCACCTGACTCAATAAATTGAAATTTCAGACTCATCAATCCTTCAGGCCCAATCCCATAAACCATGATATTCAATTGGGTTTCATATCAGAATAAGTTTAAGTTAATGTTTGTGCTCAAATACTAACTTAAACCACAATATTTTTGGTCCAGAAACCTTTTCCAAGAGTGGCGTTTAAGCAGTTTAAGCTTAAACTGCAGCTTAAACGCCAGACACTTCCAGTGAGGCCTTTTGTAGAAGCACGTTTAAGCTTCAGTTTAAGGTTAAACTGAAGCTTAAACGTGGAAATGGAAGAAGGCAGCCCTGGAGAGTCATGTAGTCGAACACGTTTAAGCTTCAGTTTAAGGTTAAACTGAAGCTTAAACGTGGAGATAGGAAGGGCAGCCCTGGAGGTCGAACACGTTTAACCTCCAGTTTAAGGTTAAACTGGAGGTTAAACGTGGAAATGGAAGGAGGCATCTTGGAGGTCGAACACGTTTAACCTCCAGTTTAAGGTTAAACTGGAGGTTAAACGTGGAAGCTTAGAAGGGTAGCCCTGGAGGTGTCGAACACGTTTAAGCTCCAGTTTGAGGTCAAACTGGAGCTTAAACGTGGAAATGGAGAGAGCAACCTTGGAGGAGAAAACTTGGTCGAACACGTTTAAGCTCCAGTTTGAGGTCAAACTGGAGCTTAAACGTGGAAATGGCTCCCTGGTGCTTTTCCCATTCTGGCGTTTAACCTCCAGTTTAAGGTTAAACTGGAGGTTAAACGTGGAACTCCTTCCTGAGTGGCATTATCATTCTGGCGTTTAACCTCCAGTTTAAGGTTAAACTGGAGGTTAAACGTGTAATGCTTCTTTGGTGAGACTTTCATTCTGGCGTTTAACCTCCAGTTTAAGGTTAAACTGGAGGTTAAACTTCAATTTCAGCATTTCTTAGCCTTCATGATTCTGGTGTTTAAGCTCCAGTTTAGGCTTAGACTGGAACTTAAACTCCACATGTGATATTCAAGCTTCCTTTATTGACTTTGTTGCTTCCTTGCCTAGCCTCTTCTTCCCTGAAATCATCCAAACAATTGCATCAAAGTCTTGCAAAATTTCATGAGAAATCTTCCATTCATAGCATTCAAGTAATATAACTAAAACTCATGGAATTTGCATCAAAATCATATTGTTTGGATGGTTCATTGCTTTGTTATTCTTTTAACTATTCTTGGTTACTTTAAGCTCAAGAAAATGCATAAAACCACTAAAACTAACAGAAAAATACTAGTGAAACTAGCCTAAGATGCCTTGGCATCACAACACCAAACTTAATACTTGCTTGTCCCTAAGCAAGTCCTGAGTTATTTGAGAAGAAAGTATGAAACAGAAAGCAATTATATTGGCTATATTAGCAAGCATTTGAAGTTCATCAGAAGGGTTTTATGCAGAAAGTTGCAGCATCACTTTTTCATTCTTATCAGGTAAGATTATCACTTTTTCATTGCATCCATCAAACACTGCTATGGCCTCTTGTTATTCTTATGTCCTTGGCACTTTTCTCTTCTTTGTTTTTCTTTTCTTTTTCTTAGAGCTTCTTTTGCTCCTTGTTTGCTTAGTGTCATGTGTTGCACAAGCTTTTGGCATTTTCTTTTTCTTATCAGTGCACTACACATATCCACTTTAGGCATTTTAGTTCACATTTCTTCTTGAGACATTGGTGCCCAGCACCTCTTTGTGTGACTAAATCTTTTGTATTTAGGTTGCTCTTGATAATGGACTTTTGGTTGATAATCCCGGGTTAGTTAACCCAAGTTACCAAGTGTTGAAACACTCCTCAGAACCTATTCATCCAAGCATATCCTTAATACATAAACACCACAGGCATTTGTCTCAGAAGTTCAAACCATTGGTACCTAGCTTATTTTCTCAATTTTTTTGCTTTTTGGTTGCCCTTTTTCAGTGGCTTTTTCTTCTTCTTTTTCTTTCTTTTTCATGGCCAAAGACATTTATTCATCAAGATCCATAGACAGTTTTCAATTTCTACACAAAGAATGATAATTCTACACTCTAATTCCAGTGATCTGACTAAACAATCAAGCATGCATACCACCACTTAATTCTACTTGATTTGTCACTAATTTAGCCAAGTTACTTTTGTTCAAACTTTTCTTTTATTTTTTTTGGAAACAGAACAAGCATGGCAAGCACTCGTTTAAGAAGGTGAAGTTATATCCAAACATCTAGGCATTCACTTTATTCAAAGCAATAAACAGACACTCATACTAAAAAAAAACTCCACATAACACTTAAATGACTTATGATGAAAGAAAGCTCATAAAGACAATCCACCAATGATCATTTGATTATTAAGGAACGAGACCACCTCTTATTTATTGCTTGGTTCTTCTTAATTCTTGGGATCCTGCTTCTTCTTGCTTCCTGCCTCTTTTTGACCACTTGTGCTTCCTTTGTCTTTTCTTATGAGCTTTTTCCAGAATCCAGCCTTTTTCATCGTTTCTTCCACTCCTTTTTCAAGGATCATTGCCTTGTTTATTTCTCCTTCTTTCCTTCCTTTGAAATACTCATCAAAAGCTGGGAATGCTGGGTCCATCTTGTGTAGATGTTCCCCTATGTAGTTAAGCTTGATTTGCGAACTGATGTTGTAATCAGCTTGGACTGAGTATCTTGCATTCTGTAAAGTGGTGGCTTCCTTGATTGCCAAGACATTGGCATCTTGGTGTTGGCATATGTGGCTGAAGGATTCCTGTAAGTGTAAATTCTGTTCCCTTTGCAGATCGAAGAATCTTGATTCAAAGTTCCTTTGCATATCCATCATTTTTAGGTGAAAGTCCTCTTGTCTCTCCTGAGACCTCATGTATTGTTGAGACATTCCTTCCATGATTTCCTGCATTCTGCTCATATCCATGGGGTCTCTGGGAATTCGTTGTCTTCTTTCTGGAATTGCTTGCTCTTCTTGCTCTTCTTCTCTGTCTTCTCCTTCCTGTCTTTCTTGTTCTGCTTCTTGCTCGGCTTCCACTTGTTGCCCTTCTTCATTTCTTCTTCTTGTATGTCTTGGAGGAGTTGGGCCAAGAGTCATTCTGTACGCAGTTATGGCCAATCCAGGATATAGCCAATTAGGTCTTTCATCCTCAAGTGGTACTTGGGCATCGATGCATAGTCTAATGATAGTGCTAGGGAAGTGGAGCCAGGATTCAGGGTCACTTTTCTCACTAAACTCTTGTATCTGTTCAGCAATGAGTTTATGAACTTTGATCTCCCCTCCCACCATAATGCAATGTAGCAAGATGGCTCTTTTAGGGACTATTTCTGAAGAGTTTGCAGTGGGTAGGATGGATCTCCTAACTATTGCATACCACCCTTTAGCTTCAGGTGTTAGGTCTCCCTTTCTCAAGACTCTTGGAGCCCCTCTTGTTTTTCTCACCCATTCAGCTCTGATGGCAAAAAGGTCTTCAGCAATAGTTGCATAGTCAGGTTCTCCTATCATCCTTTCTTCATAACTTGCTTGGCTGAAATGTATGTTTTTCAGGCCAAGGGTTTTCATGATTGCTTTGGGACTGAAGTCAACTTCCACCCCTCTCACATAGCTTTTGTATGTGGGTTTCTTGGTTGGATCCTCCCTTACTGCATTTGCATAAAACTCTTTCACCAAGTTGATGTTGATTTTAGTGATTGGCTTAGTCAGGAGCTCCCACTTCCTCTTTTTGATCTTTTCCCAAACACCTGGGAACTCATCCTTTTCAAGGTCAAAGGGAACCTCAGCTAGTACCGTTTTAGGTCTCATCCATTCGGCTTGAATCTCATGGAAAACTGATCTGTATCTCCATGCATCGAATTCCCTATTTTCCTCCATTGGCTGCTTGTCTTTTCTCCTTTTGTGGCTAGATGAAGCTGCCATTGGTTCTTTAGTTTTGGTAAGTGACAAGCTAAAGTTGACAAGGTGAAGCAAGAAGTGTTGTTGGAAGTGTGGGGAGGTTGTTTTCGGCAAGAGATAGTTTATGCTATGATGAAGGAAATGTGCATGAAGGAGATTTGGTGGTGTTGAACTTGTTCCCCAAGTGGTTCTTTATAGTGCCCGTAAGTGCAAAATGGACGGCTAGGGTGATTTGTGCAGGGTGGCTTGATGGTAAATATATGAATTAGGGAGAAGGACGAATTGCTTTTCATTTTCTTGGAAGTATTCTGGGTGCATTAGGTTGTACATGTAGCTATCTTTTCTTGCAGAACTTCCTTTTCCCATGTGTTAGTTTCAAAGACTTGTGAATTTTCTTTTTGACCAAGCATCGTACCTCCCTTTGTCTTTTTCCTCCATTTTTGTCTTTTCTTTTGTACCTGCACAAACAAACAAGTTTGCTATCATTTTTCGGTCCATGTGAATTATGAATAGTACTTGCACATGTAAATCAATGATTGTCTTTATGAGCTTATAGCCGTGACTTCTACATGTATGCACACTTATTATTTGGACACCAAACTTAGTGTTTGGTCAAGTCTCCTGATGACATGAAATCCATATTGGTTGTCCTTAATGAATGTGCTTAATTCTAATAAATCATAGTCACCTTGGCTCTTTGATTCTAAACAAATTTACTACCCTAAGTAATTGAAACCAAAGCATTAAAACATGCGAATGGTATACTTGTCATGAATTTCGAAATCCAGAGGAACTTCGTGCTTTTCATGAACCGTGTTCAAAGAGGAACACCAAACTTAATCTTTGGTTGTGCACTAAAAATTGAATGCATTTTGAATAAAATTTGGGGTGCCTTCAGGCACACCAAACTTAGAGGCAAATTGCATTTTACATGCAATGTTTAGTGCACTTTTTCAGCAGTTGTCCTGAGGATTCAAGTTCATGCATAAGAAACCATGCTTTATTAGATGCACAACAAAACAAAAAAAGTAAGGGTATTAAAACATGGGTTGCCTCCCATGAAGCGCTTCTTTCACGTCACTAGCTTGACGGTTGTCCCTTGTTAGGGTGGATTGTAGTGCTTGACGTCTTCTCCTCTCACTATGAAAACGTCCCCACTTGATTCATTCATGACCTCTAAATGTTCCATAGAAAGAACTTTCCTGATTGTGAACACTTGAGGGAGCTGGGAAGGAATGGTTTTGAGGCCAGGTGGGATTGGCAGATAATGACTTGATATCACGTTATCTCCCGGAGAAAAACCTTCAGTGGGAATTTTCTTGTTTCTCCACCCTCTTGGCAATCTCCCTATCACTCTTCCCTTTCTCTTGAGGATTTCTTCATTGACCCTTATGTCAGGAGGATCCTTCTGATCTGTTTCCACTGATTCTTGTGGCTTTAACTCTTGCAACTCTTGTTTGCCTTCCAAGGACTGTTTTAGAGTTTCAGCTGCTGGATTACTTTCCTCCAAACACAGATGGCTACTATCATCCTTAGGCTTTTCAGGTTCTGGTTCAGGCTCAGATGCAGGTTTGAAAACTTTGAAAATGAGCTGTTCATCATGTATTCTCAGAATTAGCTCTCTTTGTTCTACATCTATGAGCGCTCTAGTAGTGGCTAGAAATGGTCTGCCCAGAATGATAGGGTGTAAGTAGCTTTCCTCCATGTCCACAATGACAAAGTCTGTGGGGAAGTAATAATCCCCCACTTTCACCAGCACATTTTCAACTACCCCTTCAGCTTGCTTCTGAGTTTTGTCAGCCAGTTGTATGATTACATCAGTGGATCTCACCTCATTCAGTTGTAGCCTTTTCATAAGAGTTAGAGGCATCACATTTATGCTAGCTCCTAGATCACAGAATCCTCTGTCAATTTTTGTTTCCCCTATGATGCAAGGGATATGAAAACTTTCTGGGTCCGTTTTCTTAGAGAGTGTGTCCTTCTTGATGAGAGCACTGCATTCTTTGTTCATTGTTACCGTTTGTCCTCCCTTCAAAACTCTTTTCTTGCTTAACAATTCCTTTAAATACTTGATGTGTGTAGGCATTTGATGGAGAATCTCAAGAAAGGGAATATTGACATGGAGAGAGTTAAATGTCTCTAAAAACCTTGAATAGGTTTTCCCTTTTTCACCTCCTCCTAACCTCTGAGGAAATGGTGCTTTTGGTTGGTATATTTCCAGCATGCCTTTTTGCAGTTCCTTGGCTTGCTCAGTTCCACTTTCCTGCTTAACTTCTTCCACTCCTTCCTTCAAGATTTCTGGCTCCTGCTCTGAGGGCCTGATTCCTTCTTCTTCTGAAATTTCCTTCAATATGGTGATGGCCTTGCATTCTTCCCATCTCACTCTCTTTTGTTCCCCTTTAGGATTCTTTTCTGTGTCACTAGGGAACACTGCAGTTGATTTGACGGCCTGTTGAGATAGCTCTCCTACTTGAGACTCCATCCTCTTGAGTTTTTCACCATGGTTTCTTAAGGTAGCTCTCACATCATCCCTGAAGCTTTTCAATTCGGTTATGTCTTGACTCATGGTTGCCATCATTCCTTCTATCCGGTTTAATTGATCTTGAAATTGTTGGTTCGGATTAAGTTGGGTAGGTTGATTATTTTGGCCATGATATGATGGTTGGGGGTAAGTGTTTTGTGTGGCTTGGTATGATCTTTGGTTGGAGTTTTGGTATGTGGAATTGTTATGTTGGTTGTGGTTGTAAGGTTTGTGGTTTTGTGGTTGGGTTTGTTGGTTCCCCCACCCAAAGTTTGGGTGATTTTTCCATCCTGGGTTGTAAGTGTTGGAGTGTGGATCATATGATTGCCTTTGTTGGTTTCCCACATAGTTGGCCTCTTCCCAATCACCTCCTTCAATGCTTACTTCCTCTTGATCTTGTGTGTGTATTGCAGCCACTTGCTTTGTTTCTAATTGCCTGGTAAGCTCTGCTAGTTGCTTGGCAAACACCTTGTTTTGGGCTAGAATTGTATCAACATGGTTCAGCTCCATGACTCCCTTAGTGTTGTGCCTTTCTGATGCATAGTAGTACTCATTCTCAGCCACTGTCTCAATCACCTCAATGGCCTCTTCCACAGTCTTTTTCCTGTTCAATGAACCTCCTGATGAATGGTCTACAGCCTTCCTTGATTCATAAGAGAGTCCATCATAGAAAATATGCAATTGCACCCAATCATGGAATATGTCTGGTGGGCATTTCCTTGTCAAGTCCTTGAATCTCTCCCATGCCTCGTAGAGAGTTTCACCATCTTGTTGTCTAAAAGTCTGAACCTCAGATCGAAGCCTATTGACCTTTTGTGGGGGTAGAAACGTGCCAGAAACTTGCTTTCCACCTCATCCCATGTTGTTAGACTCCCCCTTGGGAATGATTCCAGCCACTTAGCTGCTTTGTCCCTAAGTGAAAATGGGAACAAAAGCAGTTTATATGCATCTTCCTGGACTCCATTGGACTTCACAGTGTCACAAATTCTCAGGAATTTTGTGAGATGTTGGTTTGGGTCTTCATTAGCACTTCCACCAAATGAACAATGATTCTCCACAAGTGATATTAGCTGTGGTTTGAGTTCAAAATTGTTGGCCTGAATGGGTGGTTTCTGGATGCTGCTACCACAATTCCCAGAGGTTGGGTTTATGTATGAACTAAGAACCCTCCTCTCAGGAATGGCATTGTTTCCATCAGCTCTCTCATGGTTGTGAACTTCTCTATCCATGTTGAGATCTAAAGCTTCCTCAAAATTGTCCTCAGATTCTCCTTCAGATTCCTCTTCTCCCACTACTCTCTTCCCTCTTGCTTCCCTTCTCAGTCTATGAAGGGTCCTCTCTGGTTCGGTATATGGAGGAGTTGATGTCTCTCCTCTCCTACCTGTCATACAAGAACACAGCACAGGCACAAACAAGTGAAATACTCTTGGTTAATGGAAGAGTATGGTTAGAGCAATTTAGGAATTAATTCAAACAGTTAGTGAGTCAGTGAGTTAGTTGCTTGAATTTAAAGGCATAAAGAAAGAAAGCATGTAACCGAGTGCAGAAATTAAAATTCAACAAGTAACTTGAACAGAATTAACAAAGCAAGAGAAATTGCTCAATCTAGTTAGCTTCCAATTGGAGAATTGTCAATCGAAAACCAATCCCCGGCAACGGCGCCATAAACTTGATCGAACACGTTTAAGCTCCAGTTTGAGGTCAAACTGGAGCTTAAACGTGGAAATGGCTCCCTGGTGCTTTTCCCATTCTGGCGTTTAACCTCCAGTTTAAGGTTAAACTGGAGGTTAAACGTGGAACTCCTTCCTGAGTGGCATTATCATTCTGGCGTTTAACCTCCAGTTTAAGGTTAAACTGGAGGTTAAACGTGTAATGCTTCTTTGGTGAGACTTTCATTCTGGCGTTTAACCTCCAGTTTAAGGTTAAACTGGAGGTTAAACTTCAATTTCAGCATTTCTTAGCCTTCATGATTCTGGTGTTTAAGCTCCAGTTTAGGCTTAGACTGGAACTTAAACTCCACATGTGATATTCAAGCTTCCTTTATTGACTTTGTTGCTTCCTTGCCTAGCCTCTTCTTCCCTGAAATCATCCAAACAATTGCATCAAAGTCTTGCAAAATTTCATGAGAAATCTTCCATTCATAGCATTCAAGTAATATAACTAAAACTCATGGAATTTGCATCAAAATCATATTGTTTGGATGGTTCATTGCTTTGTTATTCTTTTAACTATTCTTGGTTACTTTAAGCTCAAGAAAATGCATAAAACCACTAAAACTAACAGAAAAATACTAGTGAAACTAGCCTAAGATGCCTTGGCATCAAGATACATAGTAAGTCTCTAAAAGTAGTATTTATGCTAAACTAGTAGCTAGGGTTTACAGAAATTGAGTAAACTAAGATGGATAGTGTAGAAATCCACTTCTGGGGCCTACTTAGTGTGTGTTTGGGCTGAGCATTGAGCTTTACATGTATAGAGGCTTTTCTTGGAGTTAAATGCTAGGTTGCAGCTTGTTTGTGGCATTTAACTCTGGTTTGTAACCTATTTCTGGCGCTTAACTTCAGAATAGGGCAGGAAGTTGGCATTTAAACGCCAGTTTGCATCATCAAAACTCGGAAAAAGTATGGACTATTATATATTGATGGAAAGCCCTGGATGTCTACTTTCCAACACAATTGAGAGTGCGCTAATTGGGTTTCATTAGCTCGAAAAAATCCATTTTGCGTGAAGCAGGGTCAGAATCCAACAGCATCTACAGTCCTTTTTCAGCCTCTGAATCAGATTTTTGCTCAGATCCCTCAACTTCAGCTAGAAAATACCTGAAATCATAGAAAAATACACAAACTCATAGTAAAGTCTAGAAATGTGATTTTTGCATAAAAACTAATAAAACTATACTAAAAAGTAGCTAAATCTTACTAAAACTATATGAAAATACCCCCAAAAAGCGTATAAAATATCCGTTCATCAACAAGCAAGATTTAAGTTTGGTGTTGTGATGTCAGGACATCTTAGCTAGTTTCACAAGCCATTTTTAGTATATTTTTGGTTAGTTTCATGCATTTTCTTATGCAATAAGCAAGTATTTGGTTGAATATGCATTCATACCTTGATTCAAGAAAACATTGTGAATTCTAAACAATTTCATGAGAATAATGCAAGGATTAAATGATAAAATGAATGTTGAATCATCTCATGATTAAGAGCAAGACTTTGATACACTTTGTTTGATTGATTTCAGGTAAGAAGAAGCAGAGAAGAGCCATGTTAGTGCCACTAACGTGGCCATTAACGTGAAAGAGGGGACAGCTTGCAACGTTAGTGGTGAAACTTCACCACTAACATGTTCGAAGGCCAATTAAGCCCACGTTAGTAGCCCCGTCAGTGCCACTAACATGGGCACTAGCGTGGAAGAATGAAGAGCTTGCAATGTTAGTGGTCAAGTTAGCACCACTAACGTAAGGAATGGCCAAAGAAGCCCGCATTAGTGGCCACATTAGTGCCACTAACGTGGATAAGGGGGAGGTTGCAACATTAGTGGTGAAGTTATAACCACTAACGTGTTCAAAGCTGAGATTTGTCCACGTTAATAGCCACATTAATGCCACTATATGTGGGCCATTAACATGGATGAAAGGCTGCTTGGGACGTTAATGGTGAATTTAGCACCATTAACGTGACCAAGGGTTAGGAAAGGCTACGTTAGTGGCCACGTTAGTGCTACTAACGGTGGGGTTAATGTGACTCAAAGAAGTTGGGGACGTTAGTGACCAAGTTAGTGTCACTAACGCCTTCGAACCAGGAATTTGCACTTGACGTTAACCACAATAACGACTTGACTAACGTGAATGATACCCAACTCAAACTCTTCCAAGAAAGTTGAGCAAAGCCCACTGAGATTGTAACTGCTTTAACTGAGCTCAAAGGCCCACATCCAGAGACTTGCAAAGATAACTGAAGATCAGAGAAGTAGTATATATAGGGGTAGTTTTGAACTAGAGAGAGAGAGATTAGGACCTAGGGATCCAGGATTGTAAACACTCTGTATTTACTTTTCTCTATAATTCAGTTTTACCTTTAATGTATTTTATTTTTCCATCTTTCATTTCCAGAGCCATGAACAACTAAACCCACCTTCATTGAGTTAGGGAGCTCTATTGTAATTCAATGGATCAATTATAGTTCTTATTATTCTTCTTCTTTCCATTCTCTTTGATTTACATGAAAGCTTTCACTCTTCATCCAATTGAGCAATTGTCTCGGAAGAAAAATTGCTCATACTTGGATTTCCTCTGAACCTTGGAAGAGGAATGAGGAAATCTTGCTAGACATGCTTTCTCATGTTGGACAGGATTTGAGGTTGGATGGATATAGTGACATATAATCTTACCAATACTTTGATCTAGGAAACTATGTGGTATAATCAGTGATCACACTTCATCTCTTCCCGTGAGCAATTAGATCAAGGAATTGGGCAATTGTTCAAGCTTAGAGAGATTGAATTGCCAAGGAATTGGGATTCAATCACCTAGGATTGCCAAGAGATCAATGAGTTGCATGGATTGAGGAAGAGATGAGAATGAACTTGATCCGGGGAATACAATATCTCCTGAGCCCAATGATCCTCCCATTTCTTATCTCCCCATTCTCTATATTCTGCTATTTTACATTTATGCTCATCACCCCCATTCCCATTTAAGTTTCTGCAATTTACTTTCTGCACTTTACATTCTGCCATTTACTTTCCGTTATTTACATTTCCTGCAATTTACGTTTCCCGCCATTTTAATTTCTGCAAATCCCAATTTAAATCTATTTAGTTCAACTAGAACACTCCTTTGATTAAAGTTACTCAACCAATCAATCCCTGTGGGATTCGACCTCACTCTATTGTGCGTTTTTACTTGACGACAATTTGGTATACTTGTCGAAGGAAGTTTATAGCGATATAAATTTCCTAGCATCAGAGATGCAAATAATTAAGGCCCAATCTCAATTATACACATCATTAAAAGCCTTAATCACATCCCAAACATTGAAGACTCTAAAAGATTAGTTATTAATTCTTTATAAAAATATAACAGATTTGGTTGTTAGGATTTGATTTGAATTATTGTTTTGATTTGAATTTAAAGTAAGTAGTTAGTTACCTTATCTTTTTTTTCTAAAGGATAAGATTAGGATTAATTTTGAATTTAAATTCTAAAATTTAGAATATAAATAAGTGAACCTTGTTCACAAGAAAGGAACCACATCCATGAAGAGGATCCTCGGATCCAAATCTGATTTCGTTCCTCAGCTTAGTTTTCTTTTTATTTTCTTTCAATTTTCCATTGGTAACTAATCCTCTGAGAAAGGGTTAGGAGCCGTGTTTATGTTTTCTATGACTTATTAATCTAAGTTTATTTTATTTTGAAGTTTTACATTGATCTATTTCATGATTAAGTTATTCGTTCTTCATTTGGATTAGTGATATCGAAAGGTATGCTAATATCTTTTAAATTCTTTTATTATTTTGAAAAAATAATATTTGAATTAATCTTGAAAATTCTTTCACATGACTCTTTGAATTCGGCTAGGAATAATGGTTTAATTAGTCTGGGACACATACATAATTTTCAATCACTCTAATTTTGAATAAATGACATATAATTCAGATTAGAACAACTTTTAAAAATTGTGTTTTATTCTAAGATTTAACTGGACAGTAGTAGCTTGAATAAGTGACATATAATTTGATCTAAGGACTATTTTTAAATTTTATTAGAAACTACATCAGTTTTTGTGCTTAACCTCTTTAATTAATTAACTGACAACTAATTGATTAAAAAGAAACTAAGGAACCAAGGAATTAGTAATCAGTTACTAAAGATTTATTATGAAAAACCTTTGCATATTTCAAAATAAGTAAACAAGGTTTGATTTTTCTAAGAGCATAAATATCTCTGAAGTCCTTGACTCTCACCATCATTGTCTTATCTCAATCAACATTCAAGTCACTATTTCTCAAGCAGTCAAGATTCAAGCAAGATACAAGTTCTGCCCTCATCAATCCAGGTTATTTTGTTTTAATTAGGTATTTAATATGATATTTGCTTGCTCAGTCCTTTAATTCTCGTGGGAATGATCTCCACTCACTGTGGTATTACTTGAACGATCCAGTGCACTTGCCAGTATCCGTGAGCTTTAATTTTTGCTCATCAAGTTTTTGGTGCTATTGTTGGAGATTAATTAAGATTGACAACATACGTCCAGTTAAATCCTAACTTAGATCTTGTTTTCTTTAATTTCACATTTATTTTCTTTCTCTTTTTTTCTCTTTTAAATTTCTTTTTATGTTCTTTAGTTTTTTATCTTGTTTAAATTCCTTTTTTCTCTTCTTTATTCCACGAGGTGCGTTTGCTCTTTTCTTTGTTTTTATATCCAAGGGAATAATGGAGCCAGATGCTATGGAAAAATTCTAGAACAATGAATGCATGATCCATCAACTTTCCTTCATCACAAAACAAGTGGAACAAACACAATGAATTACCCAAATTTTGAATGGGAGAGTCAAGAACAAGGATACTTCAATGTGCCAAACAAGAAATTAAATTTTAATGTTGAAGATCAAATTCCTCAAGAACCATCACCTCTTGAACGTACCTTGGAAAAAATGGATCAAATCATGGCTAAGATGTCTCTATATGTTACTAAGATGTCTCAATAAGCTCTTGAGAGTAAGATAGAAAAATTGTCTCAATCCACTGCCCAGTTTATTCAACAAACGCAAGATTTCATGCAAGAAACAAGAACAAACTTCAAAAACTAAGAAATCTCCATCAGAAATTTAGAGATGCAAGTGGATCATGCTGCCAAGCAACTAACAAAAAGGAAAAATCTTACGAAAGAATGTGAGGCAATTCATATAAAAGGTCCATATCTCTGTAATTCAAAAAAAACTGTAGAGAGCAATTTGGCTAATCCATTGAGTCAAGAGATGCCCAATAAAAAGGATGTAATCAATTTGCCACAACAATTCAAGAAGAAAGAACAAAAGTGGCCAGTACACACTTGTCCAATGGAGAGGATACTCTCAAAAAATACTAAAGGAATAGGCCCCACTGATTCTCCCGAAAACTATCTCTCAACAATTTTCTACCGGCAAGTGCACCGGATTGTCGTCAAGTAAAAACTCACTGTAGAGTGAGGTCAAATCCCACAGGATTGGTTGGTTGATCAATGATAAGTGGAGAATTGTTCTAGTTGAGCTAAATCGAAAATGAAATTGGGATTGTAGAAAGTAAAATTGGCGGGAAACTTAAATTACAAGAAATTAAAGGAACAGAAATTAAATTACAGAATATAAAGAACAGAAGCTTAAATTGCAAGAAATTAAATGGGAATGGGGGTTTAGCATGAAATTAAAGAAGCAGAATATAAAAGAATGGGTAGATCAGAGATGGAAAAGCTCATTGGAGTCAGGAGATGTTATAATTCTCCGGATCAAATTCATTTTCGTCTTTTCCTCCATCAATGCATTCATTGATCTCCTTGGCAATCTTAGGTGATTAGATCCCAATTCCTTGGCAATCTAATCTCTCTTAGCATGAACAATTGCCCAATTCCTTGATTTAAGTGCTCATGGGAAGAGATGAAGTTTGGTCACTGATTATACCACACAAATTCATAGATCAAAGTATTGGTAGGATTACATGTCACTATATCCATCCGAACCCCAATCTAATCCAATGTTAGAAAGCATTTCTAGCATGATCTCCTCATTCCACTTCTAAGATTTAGAGGAGATCCAATTATGAATAGCTTCTTTCCCAAGACAACTATCCAATTGGATGAAGAACGAAAGCTTTCTAGTAAAATCAAGAGAAAAGAAAGAAGAAGAAGAATAAAAACTAATATTGATCCATTGAATTACACAGAGCTCCCTAACCCAATGAAATGGGTTTAATTGTTCATAGCTCTCAAAATGGAAAATGGAATTGAAAGATACATTGCAGAATTAAAAGAATTGCAGAAAATTAAAACTAGCAGAGTGTCTGTATCTCTCTGCGCCGCTAAAATTTCCTTCTAACTTCAATTCTCAGCCACTTATACACTTTCTTCCCTTGATCTTCAATATCTGAATTGGGCTTTTGGCTTTGATTGAATTGGGTTGAAGTTGCTCCAATTGATTTCCCTTGCTGTTGAAAAGAGATCTGTTTGAATTGTCAAATTCTGCTGCTCACGTTGGAGTCCACGTTTGATGGCCAACGTTGACTCAAACGCCTCTCTTAAAAATCAGTTCTGCTTACTGTCATTGGTGTTTGGCTCAACGATGATGTGCCAACGTTCTTCTACCCACGCGTATGCGTGTCTTGCACGTTTGCGCCCTTGGGGTCAGAATATGCATCCACGCGTGCGCGTACGCTACGCGTGCGCGTGGATGCAAAAATCCCACTTCCAGTTTTAAAAGCCTTCAGAAGAACTTTGGCCTCAGCGTTGGACTGGCAATGTTCCCTCCAACGTTGGCCTATCCACACGTGCGCGTGATGTACGCATGCGCGTGATGTATGCGTGTGCGTCGTTGCGCTTTTTCAAGTTCAGAATTTGAGATCAAAATCGCGCACGTTGGCCACCAACGTTTGAGGCAGCATTTGGGGTCCAATGTTATGGGTTGTCAGAATTTCTAATCCACGCGTGAGCGTATAGCACGCGTGCTCGTCGCTACAAATTTTCAAAATCTCCAGAAAGCACATTTTATCACAACGTAAGCCAACGTTCCCTCTAACGTGGGCACCAGCAAATTATGCAGAATCTTGCTCTGCTTCCTTCTCAACATTTGAGGCAATGTTGGTGGTCCAACTTGGCCACCAACGTTGCTTTTTGTTCATACTTTCCATGTTCCTTCTTCAACTTCCTCCCATGCTTTCCTTCACCTATCATCAACCAATACATGCATCAAAGCCTTGCTAAAATCATGAGAATTCTCATCATTCTTAGCACACAAGTAATTATAGCATAATTCTCATGAAATTGCATCAAATTAACCATGCTTAGATGAATCTAGGCATACATGAATTTCTAACCTAATTGCTTACTTATACTCAAGAAAGTGCATAAAACCTATTAAAAACAAAGAAAAATGCTAGTGAAACTAGCCTAAGATGCCCTGGCATCACCCACCATGTGTGTATACAAAATCTCACTGGAGGAAGATTCTAAACCCGTAGTGCAAACACAAAGAAGAATTAATCCAACAAAGAAAGTTGTTTACAAAGAAGTAATCAGGTTGTGGGAAAAAATCCAATCAGTGAGTATCTTTTTCTTTTCTTTTCTATTAAAATATTTCTTTTAATTAATTGAAAAAAAGAAAAAAATCTTTATCTTTTTTGTTCTAATTAAGTATTCTATATTTGTATTATTCTTCTTCTTATTCTTTTGCATTCTTCTTTCACATTTTTTTGGTTCACGTTGTGTTTTAAAGTTTTTCAAGAAAATTTTTAATGCCTATTTTCTATTCTTTAATTTCAACTTAGTAAAACGTTTTCTTAAAAAAGTAATCACATGCATCCTCTTCAAAACAAATTTTAAAGTTTGTTTTTAAATTCTTGTTTTCTGGTCTTGATTTTTCAAAAAAAAAAAAAGGAAATTGCATACCAGGCGTACAAGTTGGATGCTTGACGTCCAAGAATAACAAAGAAACACACGCCTGGCGTAAGAAGCCCGGCAGCCAAGTGGGAAAAGCTCCCAGGTGTCTTCAAAAACACCTCCTTATTTAAGCCACATTAATTAGAGTTTATTTTATTTTGTTCTCTTTCATGCACGTATGCTTTTTTATATGACTTACACTATTTATTGTTAAACTTTGTTAAATTCTAAATTTGGTGTAAGCCTTTAAGTTTGGTGTCGGTAACACTATGAGCCTCTGGATTATGAAAAATAAAGAAGATAGTGATGATGAACAAGTAACTGGTAAGATTAGGGTAAGATACATTCTATATTCTGTTGATTAGCACTTTTCTTTTTCTTGTTTTTCTTTTCTATTTATTTCTTTTTTTTTCATGCATATTCTATTTTTTTAACTTAAACTTTGAATACTTGTTTCTCTAGCAATCACTTTAGATGGGGCATATTGATAAACCACTATTTTATGGAATATTTTGGATTAAATTGAGTGGATTTTGTCAACTATTCTCACACTTATCCATATAAAATGCATGTCTTTGAGATTCCTTTCTAACTTTGTGCTAAGAATGAAAACATGCTTCCTAAGCCTTAAAATTGCTAATTTTTAATCCTCTTTTATTACCATTCGATGTCGTGATATGTGCGTTAAGTGATTTCAGGGTTATAGGGCAGGAACGGCTTAGAGGATGGAAAGGGAGCATGCAAAAGTGGAAGGAGCACAAAGAATTAAAGAGTTGATAAGCTGGTATCAACGCGTATGCATGACTGATGCGTGCGCGTGACCAGGAGCGTCGTCCATTGACGCGTACGCATGACTGATGCGTACGCGTGGCCAATGCAAAGTTCAAACGATGCATAGGCGTGGCTGACGCGTATGCGTGACGAGCCTCTCGTGTTGTAATAAAGTAAAAATGCTGGAGGCGATTTCTGGGCTGCTTTTGGCCCCGTTTCAAGCCCGAAAATGAAGACAAGAGGCTGGGGATGGAGCTGGTATAGAGACTTTTCACTTTTCATTTTAGTTTTAGTTTTAGATGGAAAATTCTAGAGAGAGAGAGAGGCTCTCTCCCCTCTCTAGGTTTTAGGGTTTCTTCTTTTATTTTCAGTTTCATCTAGGTTTAGATTCTACTTCTTATTTTTATTCAAGTTCCTCTTTTAATTTCTTGTTATTACCTTTTTGCTTTCTTAGTTTTATATGTCGTTTCCTTTACCTTGTTGCTTTATTGTTCATGACTCTTTGTTGATTCCAAATTCTTTTTAATGTATTTTGAGGTATTTTATGTTTATTGTCGCTTTCTTTAATTCGTTGTTATTGTTTTCTTACAATTGTTTGTCTTGGATTTTACTATTTCTTGTTAGTTTTCTATGTTTTTATTTTATGCCTTCCAAGTATTTGATAAAATGCTTGGTCAGATTTTAAAATAGATTTTCGTGTTATTGGCTTGGATCGAGTAATTTGGAGACTCTTGAATTGTCAAAGTCTCTTGTTGATTGGTGATTGAAAGTTGCTAGTTGGCTTGAGCTTCACTAAATCTAGTCTTTGATTAGGACTTGTGAACTTAAGTTGATTTTGCTCACTTGAATTTCCTTGAATTATTAGAGGTTAAAAAAGTGAGAGCAAAAGGCAATTACTATCACAATTGACGATGATAATGAGGATAGGAATTCCAATTCTCAACCCTTGCTAGGACTTTTCTTAGTTGTTAGTTTATTTTCTTGTTATTTACATTCCTTGTTCATCATTTCAAAACCCCAAAAATATACCTCATAACCAATAACATAAACACTTCCCTGTAATTTCTTGAGAGATGACCTGAGGTTTAAATACTTCGGTTATTTTTATTAGGGTTTGTACTTGTGACAAACAAATTAAACGTTGATTGACGTTTAATTGTCGGTTTAGATCTATACTTCGACGAGATTATTTTTGTGAAATGCTATACCGACATAAATCCTCCGTCAGATATCTTAATGAAAAATTTGAATAATGAATTCAAATGGAAATGATGGTGCTTAAAAGAGGTGATTACATTTGATGAATTTGAAAATGTTTGAATCTTGTGAAAATAGAAGGAGAATCTTTAAAAACATAAATTTGAAGAAGTATTATGAGAATTCAAATCAATTCCTTGAAGTAGTTCAAAAACAACAGTCTCGAAATAGATCAAAGAAATCAAAAGTTATAAGGCTCTGAGCACCAATGATTAGGGCCCACCTGTGATATTTCTATTTCAGAGAAAGACTTGGACGAGTAAATTCGAGGGATACTTTATCACCCAATAACTTGGGCTAACTGGATTGGGATTATCGATTGAAAGCTCGTTTAAAGAATTGCCTTAAGTCAAAACATTAAGAAGTCCAAAGAGGCTCCAGGAATTTATGTCTGGATTAGTAAAAACCCTAGTTATGTACTTGTGGTGTGATTGTATCAAGTAGAGACTTAGGTAATTAGATCCGATGGGTGCTTTATCATCCGGTAACTTAAGCCAATTAGCTCGGCATTATCGATTGAAAGTCCATTAAGAGCTACCTTGTGACAAAACACTAAAAGTCAAAAGCCTCAAAGATCTTTTTCCAAATTAAAATGACAAGTAACTACCTTTAACTCATATAAGCTCAAAATTATCATAATACAATTCAGATTTCAGTTTTTGAAAATTCCTAAAAATCCTCAGTATGCAAGATTCATAAAGGATAAGAGAAGTTAAATGTAACCATAAGTATTATCATAAATACCACTTTTTATTTTCTGAATCAGTTTAAAACTTTTTCAATTTTTTTATTAAGATAAACAGAGTCTATCTTTCATTTTTGTTTGAGGACAAGAAAAATTTTAAATTTAGTGGTGTGATGACACGTCATCTTAAGCAATTTTCAAGGTTTTTTTTCATTCATTTTCTTAGGTTTTAATCAAATTTGTTATATTTTCTAATGAAATTCTATAAATAATCAAATATTTAGAGTTGGAAAAGTGTTGTTGTGTTTTTAGGAGTTTTTAGTCTCAAAACAAGTAAGAATTGAAAATTTTTTACAAGAAAAACACAAGTACAGCAAAATCGTGCCCTAATAAATCAAAATCGTGCCCTAAGGACACCCAAACCTCCAAATTTCATGCACACCCGATGGCTATGTTTACAAGCTCGGGGTGCATGTCCCCAACCCTGACCTCTTCATACTTAAGTGGTCATAACTTGAACTATAGAGGTCAAAATGAGGCAGTTCCAGTTGCATTAGAAAGCTAACGTCTAGAGCTTCAGAATGATATGCATATGCCTATAGTGGACATTTAGTTTGAGCCACGCACCACCATCATCAATTGGACACAAAAAACAGCGCCCCAGACATTTCCAAATGCACGCCTAGCAGCCCCCTCCTTGCTCCCTGTAACACCCTAATTAGCCTAAGCTTTACCTCGCGTCGTAAAGCAAAGGTTAACCAGAGATTATGACAGTTCTAAGCTCATATGTATAATATATAGAAGAATAATATAATATCTAGAAGCCCGATGAAATATATAGCCCAAATACAGGATTTCAAAAGTGCAAAACATACTAACAAAGCTACTAGCTTGAGGCACAAGAAACAAATAAGATATATCAAAAGATAAGTATATAATATCATAGGAAACTAGCCACAACTCGCGGAGTTTAAGCCGGCTAGCCATATACAAGTATACAGAACCATATAGTGAAAACAACTTATACAAGTTTTTCTCTCATAAACATGCCTCTAGGCAAAACGAAATACAAAAGAGAGATGTATAAACAGATAAACCAAAAAAACTCCAAAATAGTCCAGGATCCTCCGCTTCTGTCACCATCCCAAAGCAACTCAACGAGGTGGGTTGCGACCTGCATCTGAAAAACACAACAAAGATATGGTATGAGAACCGGAGGTTCTCAGTATGGTAACAGTTCCCAGTGATGTAGGATATAAGACCCCGGGACGCCAAAGGCAATCCTAAGCTCTATATCCATCACAATATTCAAGCTTAAAGCATTCTAAAACAAATAAGCATAATATAAACCTTATCATAAATAAACTGGGTGATCTATCTGAAGGGATTTCTATTCTAACCAAACACCGCTGTCCCACAGCCTTCACCAACCTATCCTCCATGCGATCCCATCGTCACCGCCTTCCGAACCTCCTCAATCCCAGTAGAAAGCACAATTAATAACAATGCAAGTAATTCACAAGTAAAAGCATACAAGGCAAGTAGATCAAGTAAGCAAATAGGCATGTTATTCAACTAGGCATACAAGTACAAGTCGGCAAAGCAAGCAAACAGATAGGAAATGCATATGATGAATGCCTGCCCTACTGGCTGTGACATCACATTGTCGGTTCAACTGCCAACTCGACACATCTCCATGGAGACGTCGCCCTTCTGATTTCTCATATGGAAAACCCGAGATATAGTGCCCGGATCACTGTCCAGGTACCGGCGCCTGCACGCTTATAGGTCCGAAGGGATGCGAGCGGGATACTCTTGCCACATACCTCACATTTCAACGCAAGCGGGATGAACCACCGCCCCTACGCCGCCGCCACTACCTCGACAGGCGGGATCCAACCGCCATCCCTGTCGGGCGCATAGCGTCTCATATTCTCAGTAAAAACAATATTTCAGTGGTTTTCAGAAAAAAAACATTTTCAGTATACAAAGATCCATCGTCTCAATCCGAGTCCTCGACTCATCTCAACCACTGTCCATTCATAACTCAGTTTCCAATGTCAAAAGTTCATCATTCCTTATCTCATATATCAATCATCCTCCATCCAACGTCAAATCATTCTCAACCGCCAGAAACCTAAGCCTCCGTTTTCTAATTTATCATAAAACCATGCTCTAGAACCCTTAAGTTATATCCCATGTTCTAATACTCAAAATTAAGCCCCAAAACTCTTAAAATGGTGTTTTAGAAGATTACAATCTTGTTGGGAAGGTAGAATAGTTGAAAAACAAGAAAAATTTAAGAAACAGGTAAGAAACAGGACGTGTGCGGCCGCACAAGGGTGTGCACGTGCGCACGCCTAGGAAGTTTTAAGATGTGTGCGTACGCACAGGTGACAAAATTTCTACGGTCTATTCCCTCACACAACCTGAGCTAGCGCCCCAAACAGACTGACCTTCCCGACTTGTGCGTCCGCACAGACCTGTGCGTCCGTACAGGTTGAAGTTTTTCCTTGGATATGTGCGTGCACAAGCTGTGCTGGTGCTGTGAACAGAACGCACTTCCCTACCTGTGCATGCGCACAGGTGTGTGCGTCCGCACAGATCAAAATATTTGCAGGTTGTGCGTCCGTACGAGGGTGTGCTCCCGCACATATCAGTAATCATGAAATTATGTAACTTTGCAGAATTTCAGATTTATAACACCAACTTTGAAGGATCATAACTTTCTCTACAAAATTCTAATTTTCACAAATTTTATACCGATTCAAAGAGTTTTCAAAGGTCTTTCATTCTAAACAAATTTCAAGCAATTTTGAAAATTAAGGCTAAAGTTATGATCGTACAAATTTTATCAAAAATCCAATTTTACCAAACTTCACAATTTATATAATTTCTTACCATACACATTCCAAACCCCCTTCTCTCAACAGTATTTACCTTTTGTATCATATCACATCAATTATACCACAATTTCTTTCACCTTTCATTATTCTCAACTTCATTTATCACATATATATAAAATATCCACCAATCATCATCATCTCATTACCAATTCTCATCACCAACTCAACCAAGATTCATATTCATAATCAATAATACTTATGCATCTAATCCATCATAATTTCAACTTCATCATGTAATCACAACAACACATCAATACATTATACCTCATCAACACAAACAATCATCAACAACATACAATTTCCAAACCTATCCTATAGGTCACTAGCCTAAGTGTCCATGAATATTATATACTACATAAAGGAAACCAAAACCATACCTTGGCCAATTTCCCTTTATGCACCAAAACTCAAATTGATCACCAAATAGCTTTTAACCAATTTCCAAGCTTTCACTTCCACACCAATAAGCACAAATAAGTTCCAAGAGCTCCCAAAGCCACAATAATCAAACTATATACATATAAATCACCTCAAATCAACCTAGGGTTCCAATTACACATAAATTCACAAGGGTTTAGTGGCTCTTATCTCCTCCCACAGATTTACTAGTAAGAATCCAAGGCTAAGCAAGGATTAGAGCAAACCTAAATACCAAGAATCACAAAAACTCATTTAATCAAAAACCATATATACTCAAAATTTTAAGGAGAGAAACTGAGAAGGATTCGTGCTTTCCTTACCAGTTTCTTATATGAAATTTGTAGAGCTCTTCACAAGAAACACATAGTGATGAGCGGATAATTTATACGCTTTTTGGCATTATTTTTAGTATGTTTTTAGTATATTTTAATTAGTTTTTATTATATTTTTATTAGTTTTTAAATAAAAATCACTCTTCTGGACTTTACTATGAGTTTGTGTATTTTTCTGTAATTTCAGGTATTTTCTGGCTGAAATTCAGGGACCCGAGCAAAAATCTGATTCAGAGGCTGAAAAAGGACTGCAGATGCTGTTGGATTCTGACCTCCCTGCACTCAAAGTGGATTTTCTGGAGCTACAGAAGCCCATTTGGCACGCTCTCAATTACGTTGGAAAGTAGACATATTGGGCTTTCCAGCAATATATAATAGTCCATACTTTACCCGAGATTTGATGGCCCATACAGGCGTTCCAAGTCAGCTCAAGAATTCTGGCGTTTAACTCTAAAACTGGCACAAAAGCTGGAGTTAAATGCCCAAACTGGCACAAAAGCTGGCGTTTAACTCCAAGAAAAGTCTCTACACATGGAAGCTTCAATGCTCAGCCCAAGCACACACCAGTGGGCCCGGAAGAAGATTTCTGCATTAATTACTGATTTCTGTAAACCCTAGGCTACTAGTTCTCTATAAATAGGACCTTTTACTATTGTATTGACACACATCTTGGGACGTTTAGTCCTTAGACCTTTGAGGCTGGCCATTCGGCCATGCTTACATTATTTGTTCTTATGTATTTTCAACGGTGGAGTTTCTACACACCATAGATTAAGGTGTGGAGCTCTGCTGTTCTTCATGAATTAATACAAGTACTATTGTTTTTCTATTCAACTCAAGTCTATTTCTTCTCCAAGATATTCATTCGTTCTTCAACTTGATGAATGTGATGATCCGTGACACTCATCATCATTCTCACCTATGAACGCGTGACTGACAACCACTCCCGTTCTACATGCAAACAAGCTTGAATGCATATCTCTTGGGTTTCTGATCTAAGATTGGAACCTTCGTGGTATAGGCTAGAATTATTGGCGGCCATTCCTGAGATCCGAAACGTCTAAACCTTGTCTATGGTATTCTGAGTAGGATCTGGGAAGGGATGACTGTGACGAGCTTCAAACTCGCGATTGTGGGGCGTGTGACAGACGTAAAAGGATCAATGGATCCTATTCCGACATGATCGAGAACCGACAGCTGATTAGCCGATGTTGTGACAGAGCATCAGGATCATTTTCACTGAGAGGACGGGATGTAGCCATTGACAACGGTGATGCCCAACATAAAGCTTGCCATGGAAAGGAGTATGAATGATTGGAAGAAGGCAATAGGAAAGTAGAGGTTCAAGGGGAACAAAGCATCTTCATACGCTTATCTGAAATCCACCAACGAAGTACATAAGTATCTCTATCTTTATTTTATGTTTTATTCATCTTTTAATTATCAATCCTCCATCACCATTTGAATCTGCCTGACTGAGATTTACAAGATGACCATAGCTTGCTTCAAGCCGACAATCTCCATGGGATCGACCCTTACTCACGTAAGGTATTACTTGGACGACCCAGTGCACTTGCTGGTTAGTTGTGCGGAATTGTGATAAAGTGTGATTCATGTTTGAGAGCTCCAAGTCTTTGGCGCCATTGTTGATGATCACAATTTCGTGCACCACATAGCCGCAAACAGTGTGGCGATCGGAGCTCTCTAGCTCAAGATATGAGCTTTGGAAGAAGATGATGAATAGTAACCAAAAGGGTTTCTTCTTCCTCTCTTCAATTCAGCATGAGTGTGGGTGTGTTTAGTGTTGTGGCTGACTTGGTTCATTTAATGAGCCTTTTATATGTTGGGCTTGGGCCCAACTTGGGCCCGGTCCAATCCGTTAGCATTTTTAGCCCGTTTGGCCCAACTTCGGGCCAAACCTTTAAAATTAACGCTCGGTTTTTCATTTCTAATATTTTCTAAGGTTTTCGCTGGTTTTCACTTTTCCTCATGCGGTACCAGGCAGACTTGAACCGGTTCAACTGGTTCAACTGCCGGTTCGCAGTTTTTCACGGTTTTTCGCAGAAGACACATTTTCTGACTCAGAAAAACCTACTGAGTCCGAAAATCACCTTAAAATCCTCAAATTCTCACTCTAACTTTTTGGAAGCTAAATTTGGGCAATATTAATTACTTAATTAACCGGTCGATTAGTTGTGGTTCTTACATTCTCCCCATCAAATATAAAATTTTGCCCTCAAAATTTGAATTACTTGAGAAAAGCTCGAGATAATCCTTTCGCATCTCAGACTCCAATTCCCAAGTGTGCTCTTCTACTCCTGCTCACTCCCAAGTAACTTTTTTCACACTAGTGTCATCGATCCTCAATGGCGTTACTTGGAAAGTCAAGTTCTCTTCTAACTCGACCGATTCAAGCTCCAACACATGAGCCGCATCCGATGTGTACTTACGGAGCTGTGACACGTGGAATACGTCATGCAAGTTAGAAAAATGAGGTGGCAAAGTGACTTGATATGCCACCGGCCCGAATCTCTTTAGAATCTCAAACGGTCCTATGTATCTTGGGTTCAACTTCTTGGTCTTGATTGCTCTTCCAACCCCAGTTGTCGGTGTAACCTTAAGGAATACGTGTACTCCCACTTCAAACTCTAACGGTTTCCTTCTCTGATCCGCATAACTCTTTTGTCGACTCTGAGCAGTCAAAATCCTTTCTCGTATTCTCTTAATCTTTTCAGTAGTCTCTGCTACCACATCTGGACCCAATACACTTGCTTCACTAGATTCATACCAACAAAGTGGAGACTAGCACTTCCGTCCATACAAAGCCTCATACGGAGCCATCCCAATGCTCGCATGAAAGCTATTATTGTATGCAAACTCCACCAATGACATGTAACGATCCCAACTCCCGGGTTGATCCAACACACCTGCTCTTAGCATATCTTCCAACATCTGAATAGTCCTTTCCGATTGTCCGTCAGTTTGCGGATGATATGCGGTACAAAGGCATAGCTTCGTACCGAAAGCTCTTTGGAAAGCTCCCTAAAACCTTGAAGTGAATTGGGGATCACGGTCCGATACTATGCTCGACGGCACACCATGCAACCTTACTATCTCCTTGATGTACAATCTTACTAACTCTTCCATAGAACAGTTCCCTCGAATAGGCAGAAAATGAGCGGATTTGGTTAAGCGATCCACGATCAGCCAAATCACATTAAATCCCGACCTAGTCCTCAGTAAACCGGTCACAAAATCCATAGCAATTCCTTCCCACTTCCACTGAGGAATCTCAAGTGGTTGTAGCATTCCTGACGGTTTCTGATGCTCTATCTTCACTTTCTAACAAGTTAAACACTTGGATACTACTGTTGCTACATCACCCTTCATCCCTGGCCACCAGAACATCTTCTTTAAGTCATAATACATCTTTGTGCTTCCGAGATGAATGGAAAATCCACTGTTGTGAGCTTCCGACAACAAATCTTGTCTCAAACTCCCCACATCCGGTATGCAAATCCTTCCCTTGTACCTCCATAACCCTTCATCATTCTTAGTGAATTCTTCGCACCTCTTATCACCAACAGGTTGAAACAATTGCTGAAGCTTTTGCTCATCTTGCTGAGCCCTTTGTATTTCTGATTTAAACGTGCTTGAGATTTGTAGCTGGTTCAAACAAGCTCTTCCGGCAACTTCACCAACATCCAGCTTAAGATCTACAAACTTATCCACTAGCTCTTCTTCTTTGATCCTCATCCAAGCTATCGTTAGAGATTTCTGACTCAGAGCGTCTGCTACTACGTTTGCCTTTCCAGGGTGATAACTCAACTCAAAATCATAATCTTTAAGCAATTCCATCCACCTTCTCTGGCGCATATTTAGCTCTTTCTGATCAAAGATGTACTTGATACTCTTATGATCAGAAAAGACACTAAACCTTACTCCGTACAAGTGGTGCCTCCAAATCTTCAATGTAAACACATTCACCGCTAATTCCAAGTCATGAGTGGGGTAATTCACCTCATGCGGTCTCAGCTGACGCGATGCGTAAGCCACCACATTCCGATATTGCATCAACACGCAACCCAAACCTTTCAGTGATGCATTACAATATACTTCAAATGGTTCATGCGGTTCCGGTAACATTAGAACAGGTGCTGAAGTTAATCTCTGCTTTAAAGTCTGAAAACTCTCTTCACACTCCGACGTCCACACAAATGGCACTTCTTTCCTCGTTAATTTCGTCATCGGTAATGCAATCCGGGAAAATTCTTCAATGAATCTTTGGTAATATCCTGCTAAGCCAAAGAAGCTCCTAACTTTCTTCACTGTCGTTGGTCTTTCCCAGTCCATCACCGTTTCTACCTTAGAAGGGTCTACGGCTATTCCTCATTTGCTCACCACATGACCTAAGAACTTCACTTCCTCCTTCCAAAACTCACACTTCGACAACTTAGCGTACAACTTCCGCTCCTTCAAGATTTGCATCATAATCTTCAAGTGTTCCTCATGCTCTCTTGCCATTATAGAGTAAACTAAGATGTCATCTATGAAAACCACCACGAATTTGTCCAAAAAGGGACGAAAAACTCTGTTCATGTAATCCATAAAAATAGCAGGTGCATTCGTTAACCCAAAAGACATTACCGCAAACTCGTAGTGTCTATAGCGTGTCCTAAACACCGTCTTAGGGATATCATCTTCCTTCACCCTGATTTGGTGGTAACCGGATCTTAAATCTATTTTGGAAAATACTCCAGCTCCTTGTAATTGATCCATCAAGTCATCTATCCTTGGCAGCGGGTACTTGTTCTTCACAGTCACCTTGTTCAACTGTCGGTAATCCACGCACAAGCGCATTCCTCCATCTTTCTTCTTCACCAATAAAACTGGCGCTCCCTACGGTGACACACTCGGTCGAATGAACCTCTTATTCAGAAGCTTTTCCAACTGAGTCTTTAACTCTGCCAGCTCTATCGGAGCCATTCTATATGGTGCAACCGACACTGGTCTGGCTCCCGGCACCAATTCGATCGTAAAATCAATTTTCCTTTGAGGTGGGAACTCAGGAATATCTTTCGGGAACACCTCTGGAAAATATTTAACCACCGGTATCTAATCTAAATTCTGGGCATCACCCAACACATTAGCAGCCAACAGAATATAACCCTGACACTCCTCCCCACTACAGTGCACCATTACAGAGTTCAGGTAATATCTCGTAGCTACCACAGCTCCATTCTCTCCTTCTGGTATAAACCGAATTGTCCATTCAAAGCAATCCAACAAAACTCAATTTTTCGACAACCAATCAAACCCCAAAATCACTTCAAGTCCCACCATTGGTAAACAGATCAAATCGTGCACAAAATCTCTACCCTCAAGCTTGAAACCTACTTGTCTACAACCTGACCTAGTCATAACTGTTTGATGCAGAGTATGTACATGCAGATCAAAAGGAAATTCTGACACTTTCAAACCTAATTCCTCAACTTTATCAAATGAAATAAACGAATGCGAAGCTCCAGTATCATATAATGCAACTAGGGACTTATCACCAATTAGACATATACCTCTCATCAACGGATCCGCCTTAGAAGTATCCTTGGCATTCACAGCAAAGACTCGACCTTGATGTTGACTCTGGCTCGCATTTTGATTCCTCCCACGAGTGCAATCCCTCGCAAGATGACCAGGCAAGCCACAGTTGAAGCACCCACCTATACGAATCTTGTAAGAGTCATATGGATGAAAACGTCCACAGCGATTACAAGCTAAATTCGGAGAACTCTTACTCTGATTTCCTCTTCCCCTAGCTAACGAAACTGATTCTGATTGTTCTTTCTGAAGCCCCCTTGGCCTTGAGGCGTATATCCTCCTCTCTTGAAGCTTTGTCCTCTCAGATGAAAATACTTGCCACGCCCACGACTAGAACTCCCTCCATGAGTGTCCTTGGATGCCGCCACAGTCTTGGCATATTCTTCCACTACTCTAGCCTTATTCACCAAGTCAGAGAAGACACGGATCTCCATAGGAGCCACATCAGTCATAATGTTGTCCTTCAAACCCCTCTGGTACTTAACGCATCTCCAACTCTCGTAAGACTCCGGGTCACCTTGACACACCCGAGAAAACCTACAAAGCTCTTCGAACTTGTTAGTGTACTCTGCCACAGACATGGAACCTTGCTTCAGCTGTATTAGCTCTATCTCCTTTGCTTCTCTTGCAGACTCAGGGAAATACTTCTTATAGAAAGCCGTTTGGAACACCTCCCATGGAATGTCGGCGTTCTGAAGCTGTAGCAAACGACACTCAGCTTGCCACCAGGGCTGGGCCTCTCCCGCTAGCTGATAAGCGGCAAACTCTACATATTGATTAAGAGGAACATGCTGTGCCTGTAAAGCACGCTCCAAAGCCTGGAACCAGTGGTCCGCTTCAACAGGATTTGTGGATCCTCAAAAAGTTGGCGGATGAACCTTGAGGAATGTCGCCAAGGTCATCGGAACTCCTCCCGTGTTATCGCTGTTATCCTTAGCATTATCATTGGCATTCCCTTCGCCATTCCCATTGCCATTTCCGTTCCAGGCCGGTTGGCCCAATCTCTGCACCGCTTGCAGAGTTGCAACAACATTAGCTTCCATGGTATTAGCGAGATTTGCCATTACCGCCATGAATTTGGCATGATCGTCAGCTGGTTGCTCATTCTCACTCTCTCGCGTACGTGTTCGACCTCGCCCGCGAGTGGCCATTAGGGTTCCTGTCTACACCAAACAATCGATATCATGGTGATCAGTCTCAATAACAAATGCCTAGTGCTTCAATTATCCCAAACAGGCACTCACAAACAAGCATGCTATGCAATATCAAACAGATAACATAATAGCATCAAAGAAAAGACATACAGAGTATGCAATGAAGCATAATCGGTCCATCCCTCAGGCACACGAGGACGAACCGCTCTGATACCACTAAATGTAACACCCTAATTAGCCTAAGCTTTACCTCGCGTCGTAAAGCAAAGGTTAACCAGAGATTACGGCAGTTCTAAGCTCATACGTATAATATATAGAAGAATAATATAATATCTAGAAGCCCGATGAAATATATAGCTCAAATACAGGATTTTAAAAGTGCAAAACGTACTAACAAAGCTACTAGCTTGAGGCACAAGAAACAAATAAGATATATCAAAAGATAAGTATATAATATCATAGGAAACTAGCCACGACTCGCAGAGTTTAAGCCGGCTAGCCATATACAAGTATACAGAACCATATAGTGAAAACAGCTTATACAAGTTTTTCTCTCATAAACATGCCTCTAGGCAAAACAAAATACAAAAGGGAGATGTATAAACAGATAAACCAAAAAGACTCTAAAATAGTCCAGGATCCTCCACTTCTGTCACCATCCCAAAGCAACTCACTGAGGTGGGTTGCGACCTGCATCTGAAAAACACAACAAAGATATGGTATGAGAATCGGAGGTTCTCAGTATGGTAACAGTGCCCAGTGATGTAGGATATAAGACCCCGGGATGCCAAAGGCAATCCTAAGCTCCATGTCCATCACAAGATTCAAGCTTAAATCATTCTAAAACAAATAAGCATAATATAAACCTTATTATAAATAAACCGGGTGATCTATCTTAAGGGATTTCTATTCTAACCAAACACCACTGTCCCACAGCCTTCACCAACCTATCCTCCATGCGATCCCATCGCCACTGCCTTTCGAACCTCCTCAATCCCAGTAGAAAGCACAATTAATAACAATGCAAGTAATTCACAAGTAAAAGCATACAAGGCAAGTAGATCAAGTAAGCAAATAGACATGTTATTCAACTAGGCATACAAGTACAAGTCGGGAAAGCAAATAAACAGATAGGAAATGCATATGATGAATGACTGCCCTACTGGCTGTGATATCACATTGTCGGTTCAACTACCAATCCGACACATCTCCATGGAGACGTCGCCCTTCGGATTTCTCATATCGGATCCCCCGAGATATAGTGCCCAGATCACTGTCCAGGTACCGGCGCCTGCACGCCTATAGGACTGAAGGGATGTGATAAACCCCGATTTCGTGATTTATCTTGTGCTTATTTTGGGGGATTTTATCACCTTTTCTCACATTTATTCAATGAAATAGCATGGTTTTGTAATTCTCCCTTAAATTATGCTTAAATGTAAAAACATGCTTTTTAGGCCTTAAATTGGTGATTTTAATCCACCCTAATTCCATTCGATACCTTGATGTGTTTGTTAAGTAATTTCAGGTTCATTAGGCAAGTATTGGATGGAAGAAATGAGGAGAAAAGCATGCAAAGAGGAGAATGCATGAAGAAACAAAGATTTGGAATGCACTAATGGACGCACAAGCGTACAAGGCGCGCACGCGCAAAAGTGGTTTCTCACAAGGACACACACGCGTACATACCGCTTCCGCAGATTGGGAATTTGCCAGCGACGCGCACGCGCACAGGGCGCGCGCGCGCCGATACTCTTACTTGGCCCACTTAATGGCAAAACGCTGGGGGCGATTTCTGAGCCGCCCAAGCCCAAATCCAACTTGTTTCTGAGTGTATTTCATGCAGAATTGAAGTCCAAGCAAGGGGGGAGCAATTAGTTTAGTCAACATGAGCCTTTAGTTAGTTTTCTAGAGAGAGAAGCTCCCTCTTCTCTCTAGAATTAGGTTAGGTTAATTTTTATCTTAGATTTAGATTTAATTCATGCTTTGATTTACTTTTTCTTTACAATTTCTTGTCCCTCTACTCTTCCTCTCTCTAATTTTGTATTTCATTCTAGTAATTGCTTACTTTGTTGTTGATGCACTTTTGTTCTTCCATTTTTCTTTAATGCAATTTATGATTCATGTTCCTTTATTGTTGATTTGGATTTGTTGTTGTTTAATTCATTGCAATTGAGTAGTGTAGATTTACATTCCTTGCAATTTTACTATGCTTTCCTTTTATGCCTTCCAAGTGTTTGATAAAATGCTTGGAAGGATGTTAGAGTAGATTTTGAGCATTCTTAGCTTGGAAAGAGTGATTGGGCAATCTTGAGTCATGAAAACCCAACTTATGTTGGCGATCTAGAGTTGTTAGCTAGTATTGTTTCCATTGACGCTAATCTTTTGCTATTTTAATTAGTAAGTCGATTAGGACTTTTGGATTGAGATTAGCTAGTCTTATTAGACTTTCTCCCTATTTGTTGGAGTTGACGTAATGAGATAAATTCTTGTTATTATTGTGGTATGATTGATTAGTCTTGTTTGACATTCTCCCTATTTGTTGGAGTTAACTAAATAAGATGAATTAATCATTGCATGACTAGGATAGAAAGCCTATATTCTCAATCTTTGCCATGAATGTCTCTCTTTATTATTTGCTTTTGCTTATTTACTTGTCCTCTTTAATTACTTGCTTAATTTACTTTTCTTGTCGTTTAATTTCTTGCCCTCTTATCAACCCAAAACCCCCCTTACCCCACTTCATAGCCAATAATTAAACACTTCATTGCAACTCTTCGTGAGACGACCCGGAGTCCAAATACTCCGGTTAATTTTTATTTGGGGTTTGTTATTTATGACAACTCAAATTTTTGATTGGGAGGATTGTTTGTTGGTGTAGAACTATACTTGCAACGAGAATTCATTTGAGGAAATTCTAAACCACACAAAAGTTCTCTCATCAAAATGGCACCGTTGCCGGGGAGTTGCAATGGTGTTACATTATTGGTTATTGTATATATTGTGAATAGCTTTATTTTTGGTTTGTTTGTTGATTTTTGCTAGTTGTAGGACATAGTTTTCTTTATTTCTTGTTAGCTTTTGTTTTTATTTTCTCTTTCACTATGAATTCTCACTTTGGCTATGAGTGTGATTACAACTATGTTGTAGGAAATGGGAACTTCAATAAAGATGTGCATCAAGGATGGGATAACCAAAGGTGGGAGGAGCCATATGCATATGATCAATCCTCTTGGCAACAACCTCCACCAATGCACTATGAAGAAGAGCCATTCTATGACGCATACCAATCCAATGGTTATGGTGAATCTCCTTGTGACTTTCAAGAACCACCACCATACACCTATGAGCCATATCCCCAACATAACCATCAACCATACTCACAAGCCACCTTTCACCAACCATCTTCATATGACCCTAATCCATACCCACCACACCAACAATCATATGAGCCATATGAGCCACACATAGAGCCACCACCATTCCAACATCAACATTTTCAAGATGAACCACCTCCAATGTATGAAAATTTCCAACCACAAGATGAATACCACTTTCCACCACAACCTCCCATGGAAGAATACTCATGTCCTTCAATCCAAGAGTCATATGATCCTACTCATGATATCCAAGAAGAACAAGAGTCAAGGGATCGTTTCAAGGAGACATTGGATCAATTTCAAGCAACCATGGAGTGTTTTGTACAACAAATGGAAAGAATGGGAAATATTGAACTACCACAACCCTACCAAGAAGAACCACCTTCCAACTACAATACCCTTTCCTCAAACAATGAACCCTCTCTTCCACCATCACCTCCCGATGAAGCCCTCATGCTAGAATTGAGAGATCTTGAATCTCATCTTTTAAGGCAACACGAGGAGGATGAAAAGAAATTTGAGGAGTTAAGAGCAAAAATGACTATCATGGTAGAAGCCATTAGCAACATAGTCTCATCCCGCCTAAGCCTATGCGATCAAGGCACTTCCATTGTGGAATGTGGAGAAGCAACCAAGGAGCTTAGTGAGGGAGTGAACTTGAAGCTCCAAGGTGAAGAAGAGGAGTTAAAGCAAGACATGCAACAAGAGGAGGAGGTAGGGATTATTGAACAAGAGGAAGAAGTGGTTGAAGACTTAGGAGATTCGGAACCTCCTTGGGAACATAGAGTTGAAGAAAACCCCTCCAAGATGATTGAAATTGATGCTAGGGAGGAAAGTGCACACCTTCCAAGGCATATTCCATATGAAGTCTTGGATGGGATAGACCAAGCATTGAGTTCCCTTGGTGATGGAGATCAAGCACCAAGTCTTAGTGGTGAAGAATCCTTTGAACATGAAGAACTTTCCCCCATTGGATTTGATAGCAATGTAGAGGTAAATCTCTCTCGTCCTCCCATTTGTGATTTGAGTAAGGAAAAAGGTTTAGATAAAATTGTTGAACAAAGGATTGAAATTAAGAGATCTTGTGAAGAGGTGGAAGTCCTTAGAAAAAGGAGGATGGGAATTGAATACGCCTTGTCAAGATCCTTGGAAACACCTTTACCTAGGTTGCCATCTACACCTTCATTTGAGTGGGTGAAACTCATTTCTATTATCTTTACTATCCCACTCGAATATGGCTTGCTTGAAACGGATGGTCAACTTAGGATGCTTTGTGGGATGAAGCGTAAAAGAAAGACGTTTCGTGGTTGGTGTTGTAAGTCTAGGCTCATTATGGTTGAAGCTTCAAAGAGCAAGGGTTGGACTAGTACTCAACTAGAGGGGTCTAAGAGGATTGTCGGCCACTTTATTGAGAATTCACCTTACTCACCACCCGGTTGGACTAATAATGATGATCAACTTGAAGACGGGTGTGAAAATAAAGTGTGGGATCCCGGATCACAAGACGAGGATCAACTTTGGGAGCCCGTGGGTTGTGAAGAACTCCATCAAAGCTTGGGGTTATTAACTTTGAATGATGAAGCACAATGGAAATCCAAGCATTGGTGGATGTTCAAGGATGGATTCAAACACAAGCCACCTTGATGAAGAGCTCCCCATAAATCCAACTTAAGGACAATAAACAAAAGTGCTAGGTGGGAGACACCCCACCATGGTAAACTCTTTCCCTTTTCCTCTTTGTAAATATTGGAAATTTAGATTTAATTTCATGTTTTGAATTGATTTGTTAAGTTTGTTTGGGAGTCTAGTAGGTTAAATAAGGTTCTAGGATGTTGTGGTAGCTGTTTGGAGGTTTGGAATGCTTGGTTTGGTGCAAAAACATAGAAAAATTTTGAAAAATAGAGCACAATCCACGCGCACGCGCACTTTACGCGTACACGTACCCAAGTGTTTTCGGCTATCCACGCGCACGCACCATGTATGCGTACGCGTGGATTGATTTTTTTTTCACCCTCCATACATTTTCCCGAGAGTTGTGCTTGGAGTGTGCCAACTTTGTGCCCAAAGGCACGCGCACGCGTACCTTGCGCGGATGCGCCACTCTCGAAATAACCCACCGACGCGCATGCGTGCTGTACGCGCCCGCGTCGCTTCCATTTCATCTATCCACACTTACGCGCACATGACGCGCACGCGTGGATTGTCCTGTTCCACTCATCTTCTTTTCTTCTCTTCTTTCCATTTCTTTCCTTCTTCTCTCTTCTCTTCTTTTCCTTCCACCCTTCAAGCATCATCCAACACTACCAAGCATCATATAACACCATTTCTTTTAGTTAGTTAGTTAGTTTAATTTTTGTTTTCTATTATAAGTGTTGGATTACTAATCTTGCTTACTATTTACTGCTGCTTATTACTGATAGGGTGTTAGTTTAACATCATTATGTTATTGCCATTGTTGGATTTCTTTGTTGAGGTTATATTTGGTTACTTGGTTCGGAAATTTTCATGTTTAATGCTTTTGAATACCAAGTACATGTGACATTGCCTTTAAACTTCTTAACTCTTTTGAATTTCATGTTTTGGCCACCATACATCCATCATCCATTGTTAGGCAATTGTATATTATCATTGCATTTTTTTTAGGTGATGCTTGTTTATGGTCTACCCTTGTTCACATCACTTATTTCATGCATTGATTGTAGAATTGTGAAATTGGATCGAAAGCTTACCTAGTGACATATTTTTGAGCTTTGTAAAGCTTTGTGGACCATGCTTGCTATGTGATTGATTTTCACTTCTATCTTCTTTTTCCTAAGCTCCATAGCATCCATGTGTTTCACCTCTATGTCACTTAGGTGTTACAACAACCTCAATATGTGTCATTGATTGTTGTGTGAGTTTCATATACCATTTTGTTCACTAAATTTACTTACACATCAATCAATGTCCATGCATTATCCAATTTCACAATTGCTTGATTTTTGCTTGAATGCTTTTATGCTTCTTCACTACTTGTTGGGTTGTTTTAGCCTACAAGTCTTTTAAAGTATCTCAAGCACACTAGAATGAGTGAAGTGCATGTTTTATTTTGTATAATTGTGACATGATTTTTAAATACTAGAGTGTGAATTCTAAACCGCATGCAAGTTAGAACCCATACAACTATTTTTCATTATTGTCACACCAATTCACTCACTCAATTCTAGTGATTTACCTCATTCCAACAATCCATGCTTCCTTGCTTGTGCATTTACTTGTCTTATTATCTCCTGTTTTCTATATTCAGGATGAGTCATCAAAAGAAAAAAATGAAAGCGGAAGGAAGAACACGCAGCAACCGGTTGACCTACCAGGTGAAGGTGGCAACTCGGAGAGTCGTCGTACCCCCTTGCTCATCTTTGAGTACACCGAGGACGGTGCAAACTTTTAAGTGTGGGGAGGTCGTCCGACCACTCGGCGTTTTCGGTAACAAGTTTCTAATCCCAACACTTTTGCATTTCATTTTAGGATTTTTAGTTGCATTTTTTTATTTTGCATTTGTATATATTAAGCTTAGTCAAAATCATGATATTTTTCAAGCATTTTATCTATAGGGCACCCCACCCCAATTGATTGAGAAAAATTTTTTTTAGAACTTGCTTGAATTATATATTTTGTGGAACATGATTTTTGAGCTAAGAACACAAGCATGTGAGATTTGAGCCTAATTGTGTGGTTACATCATATATGACCACTTATTTTCATTCTTGTGTGCATTATTCTCTTCCTATGATTGTAATCTTTGATTTGTTTAATTCTATATGTCCATTATTTTGTGTATACATGCATTTACATGATTGAGGCCATTGTTCAAATAGCTCACTTACCCAAATAGCCTACCTTTTATCTTCCATTGTTAGCCAATTTCGAGCCTATGCTTAATCCACTTATTCTTAATTGTAGCACATTACAAGCCTAAGTGAAAAATAATAAATGTCCTTAATTTGGATCTTTGATTAGCTTAGACTAGTGAGAGTGTTTATCATTTGATTTTGGGAGAGTTGGGAACATCGGGTAGAGATAAAAGTGTGTTTGTGTTTTTATTGAAAAATTTTTGGGAATTGGGTACATACTCATGTATTAATCATGTGTAAACCATATGCATTGATGTTCTTGTATACATTTTAGTTTGAAAAGAAAAAAAATGAGAAAAACAAAAAGAAAAAAAAATATATATATATAAAAAGAAAAAAAAGAGAAAATATATAGAAAAGAAAGAAAAAAGAAAAGCAATAAAAAGGGGACAAAAATGCCCCAAAGTTCAAAATTCAATAAAAATCAATGCATATGTATGGTGATCAAAAAGAGAATGCATGAGTGTGTGTGAAAAGTGAAGAATGGGTAGTTAGGTTTGTTTAGAATTGTATAGGTCGTCAAAGGTTAGGTGGGAAGTTTAAGTTAATCAAAGATTCAAATTTCAAGCTCACTTGACCATATGCATCCTACCTTGACCCTAGCCCCATTACAACCTATGGGAAAGCCCTCATGATATTTGTATGCATGCATGAAATAATTGTTGATTGTTAGATGAAAAATAAATCTTGGAAAGCATGATTAGGGGAGAATTGAGTGAATCAACCCCATACACATGAGTGACTAGAGCGGATACACATCCGGTGAGGGTTCGATTGCTCAATTACATGTTTCCACTCATGATCATCTCTTTTCTTGCAAGTTTGTAAAATCTTTTTAATAATTTAATTCAATTGTGGGTTGAGTAATTGCTATTGCCTTAGCCCTTGTGTTTGTATATGTATTATTGGAAATTGATTTATTTTGACTAAGTGGGTGCATTCATGTAGTTAGATTGCATATAGATAGATTGCATGTAGTTAGTTTGCATTGAATAAATGTTGATGTCCCTTTGCTTCTTTCTTGATTTTAGCATGAGGACATGCTTAGTTTATGTATGGGGAGATTTGATAAACCCCGATTTCGTGATTTATCTTGTGCTTATTTTGGGAGATTTTATCACCTTTTCTCACATTTATTCAATGAAATAGCATGGTTTTGTAATTCTCCTTTAAATTATGCTTAAATGTAAAAACATGCTTTTTAGGCCTTAAATTGGTGATTTTAATCCACCCTAATTCCATTCGATACCTTGATGTGTTTGTTAAGTAATTTCAGGTTCATTAGGCAAGTATTGGATGGAAGAAATGAGGAGAAAAGCATGCAAAGAGGAGAATGCATGAAGAAACAAAGATTTGGAATGCACCAATGGACGCTCACACGTACAAGGCGCGCACGCGCAAAAGTGGTTTCTCACAAGGACACGCACGCGTACATACCGCTTCCGTGCAGATTGGGAATTCTCCGGTGCGCGCGCGCCGATACTCTTACTTGGCCCACTTAATGGCAAAATGCTGGGGGCGATTTCTGAGCCGCCCAAGCCCAAATCCAACTTGTTTCTGAGTGTATTTCATGCAGAATTGAAGTCCAAGCAAGGGGGGAGCAATTAGTTTAGTCAACATGAGCCTTTAGTTAGTTTTCTAGAGAGAGAAGCTCCCTCTTCTCTCTAGAATTAGGTTAGGTTAATTTTCATCTTAGATTTAGATTTAATTCATGCTTTGATTTACTTTTCCTTTAAAATTTCTTATCCCTCTACTCTTCCTCTCTCTAATTTTGTATTTCATTCTAGTAATTGCTTACTTTGTTGTTGATGCACTTTTGTTCTTCCATTTTTCTTTAATGCAATTTATGATTCATGTTCATTTATTGTTGATTTGGATTTGTTGTTGTTTAATTCATTACAATTGAGTAGTGTAGATTTACATTCCTTACAATTTTACTATGCTTTCCTTTTATGCCTTCCAAGTGTTTGATAAAATGCTTGGAAGGATGTTAGAGTAGATTTTGAGCATTCTTGGCTTGGAAAGAGTGACTGGGCAATCTTGAGTCATGAAAACCCAACTTATGTTGGCGATCTAGAGTTGTTAGCTAGTATTATTTCCATTGACGCTAATCTTTTGCTATTTTAATTAGTAAGTCGATTAGGACTTTTGGATTGAGATTAGCTAGTCTCATTAGACTTTCTCCCTATTTGTTGGAGTTGACGTAATGAGATAAATTCTTGTTATTATTGTGGTATGATTGATTAGTCTTGTTTGACATTCTCCCTATTTGTTGGAGTTAACTAAATAAGATGAATTAATCATTGCATGACTAGGATAGAAAGCCTATATTCTCAATCTTTGCCATGAATGTCTCTCTTTATTATTTGCTTTTGCTTATTTACTTGTCCTCTTTAATTACTTGCTTAATTTACTTTTCTCGTCGTTTAATTTCTTGACCTCTTATCAACCCAAAACCCCCCTTACCCCACTTCATAGCCAATAATTAAACACTTCATTGCAACTCTTCGTGAGACGACCCGGAGTCCAAATACTCTGGTTAATTTTCATTTGGGGTTTGTTATTTATGACAACTCAAATTTTTGATTGGGAGGATTGTTTGTTGGTGTAGAACTATACTTGCAATGAGAATTCATTTGAGGAAATTCTAAACCACACAAAAGTTCTCTCATCAGGATGCGAGTGGGATACTCTTGCCACAGACCTCACATCTCAACGCAAGCGGGACGAACCACTGCCCTTACGCCGCCGCCACTACCTCGACAGGCGAGATCCAACCGCCGTCCCTGCCGGGCGCATAGCATCTCATATTCTCAGTAAAAATAATATTTCAGTGGCTTTCAGAAAAACATTTTCAGTATACAGAGATCCATCATCTCAATCCGAGTCCTCGACTCATCTCAACCACTGTCCATTCATAACTTAGTTTCTAATGTCAAAAGTTCATCATTCCCTATCTCGTATATCAATCATCCTCCACCCAACATCAAATCATTCTCAACACACCAGAAACCTAAGCCTTCGTTTTCTAATTTATCATAAAACCATGCTCTAGAACCCTTAAGTTATATCCCATGTTATAATACTCAAAATTAAGCCCCAAAACTCTTAAAAAGGTGTTTTAGAAGATTACAACCTTATTGGGAAGGTAGAATAGTTGAAAAATAAGAAAAATTTAAGAAACAGGACGTGTGCGGCCGCACAAGGATGTGTGCGTGCGCACGCCCAGGAAGTTTTAAGATGTGTGTGTACGCACAGAGGTGTGCGTACGCACAGGTGACAAAATTTCTAAGGTCTGTTCCCTCGCACAACCTATGCTAGCGCCCTCAACAGACTGACCTTCCCGACGTGTGTGTCCGCACAGACCTGTGCGTCTGCACAGGTTGAAGTTTTTCCTTGGATATGTGCACGCACAAGCCGTGCTGGCACTGCGAACAGAACGCACTTCCCTACCTGTGCGTGCGCACAGGTGTGTGCATCTGCATAGATCAAAATATTTGCATGTTATGCGTCCGCACGAGGGTGTGCGCCCGCACATATCAGTAATCATGAAATTATGCAACTTTGTAGAATTTCAGATTTATAGCACCAACTTTGAAGGATCATAACTTCCTCTACGAAATTTCAATTTTCACAAATTTTATATTGATTCAAAGAGTTTTCAAAGATCTTTCATTCTAAACAAATTTCAAGCAATTTCAAAAACTGAGGCAAAAGTTAAGATCATACAAAGTTCATCAAAAATCCAATTTTACCTAACTTCACAATTTATACAATTTCTTACCATACACATTCCAAACCATACCATACCATTTCAAACCCCCTTCTCTCATCAGAATTTACCTTTTGTATCATATCACTCTAATCATACCATAATTTCTTTCACCTTTCATTATTCTCAACTTCATTTATGACATATATATAACATATCCTCCAATCATCATCATCTCATTACCAATTCTCATCACCAACTCAACCAAGATTCATATTCATAATCAACAATACTCATGCATCTAATCCATCATAATTTCAACTTCATCATGTAATCACAACAAGATATCAATACATTATACCTCATCAACATAAACAATCATCAACAATATACAATTTCCAAACCTATCCTATAGGTCACTAGCCTAAGTGTCCATGAATATTATATACTACATAGAGGAAACTGAAACCATACCTTGGCCGATTCCCCTTTATGCACCAAAACTCAAATTGATCACCAAATAGCTTTTAACCAATTTCCAAGCTTTCACTTCCACTACAATAAGCACAAATAAGTTCCAAGAGCTCTGAAAGCCACAATAATCAAACTATATATATATATAAATCACCTCAAATCAACCAAGGGTTCCAATTACACATATATTCACAAGGGTTTAGTGGCTCTTACCTCCTCCCACAGATTTACTAGCAAGAATCCAAGGCTAAGCAAGGATTAGAGCAAACCTAAACACCAAGAATCACAAAAACTCATTTAATAAAATACCATATATACTCGAAATTTTGAAGAGAGAAACTGAGAGGGATTTGAGATTTCCTTACTAGTTTCTTATATGAAATTTGTAAAGCTCTTCACAAGGAACGTGTAGCCGCAAACGGTGCGGCGATCGGAGCTCTCTAGCTCAAGATATGAGCTTTGGAAGAAGGTAATGAATAGTAACCAAAAGGGTTTCTTCTTCCTCTCTTCAATTCAGCATGAGTGTGGGTGTGTTTAGTGTTGTGGCTGACTTGGTTCATTTAATGAGCCTTTTATATGTTGGGCTTGGGCCCAACTTAGGCCCAGTCCAACCCGTTAGCGTTTTTAGCCCGTTTGGCCCAACTTTGGGCCAAACCTTTAAAATTAATGCCCGATTTTCCATTTCTAATATTTTTCTAAGGTTTTCGCCGGTTTTCACTTTTCCTCATACGGTACCGGGCAAACATGAACCGGTTCAACAGGTTCAACTGCCGGTTTGCGGTTTTTTACGATTTTTCACAGAAGACACATTTTCTGACTCAGAAAAATATACTGAGTCCGAAAACCACCTTTAAATCCTCAAATTCTTACTCTAACTTTTTGGAAGCTAAATTTGGGCAATATTAATTACTTAATTAACCGGTCGATTAGTTGCCATTCTTACACTCCCTGGTGTGGAATTTAGGATTTTCACAATTGAACCGGTAAGTGCACCAGGTCGTCTAAGTAATACCTCAGGTGAGTGAGGGTCAATCCCACGAAGATTGATGGACTGAGCAACAATGATCGAATGATTGGTTTAGTTAGGCAATAGAAAAGTTGGTTTGGTGGGTTTTAAATGCATGAAATAGTAAAACCAGAGTAAAGAAAGCAAATAATGAGTTTAGTGTGAAAACAGTACGTGAAAACAGTTAAGGCTTTGGAGATGTTTATCCTTCTGGATTAAAAGTTCTTACCAACTATTTTAACAATATATGATTCATTCCATGACAAACTGTAAATATCTAATTCCTAATCTCGCAGTGATTTAGCTTCCTCTAACCTTCATTAACCGCCACTCTCATGGTCACTTAATTCCAATTAGAGGGTTGAGTTTAAAAACTAGTTTATGGCCACAAAACCCTAATAACCCAAAGCTAATAGGATTATATGTCTGGTGCACGAAATTGTGATTCACACTTTTCATAACTCCGTACAACTAACCAGCAAGTGCACTGGGTCGTCCAAGTAATACCTTACGTGAGTAAGGGTCGATCCACGAAGATTGTCGGCTTGAAGCAAGCTATGGTCATCTTGTAAATCTCAGTCAGGCGGATTCAAATGGTTATGAGTTTTGATAATTAAAAGATAAATAAAACATAAAATAAGATAAAGGTACTTATGTATTTCATTGGTGGGAATTTCAGATAAGCGTTTGGAGATGCTTTGTTGCTTCTGAACCTCTGCTTTCCTATTGTCTTCTTCCAACCATGCGTGCTCCCTTCCATGGCAAGCTGTATGATCCACTCGGATGAAAAATACCAGGTACAATCTCTGCACGGCTAATCAACTGTCGAATTTCTCGTCTCGGATGAAAAATACCAGGTACAGCTACCGCACGGCTAATCATCTGTCGGTTCCCGCTAGCGTCGGAATAGGACTCTTATCCTTTTGCACACTGTCACTGCGCCCAACATTCGCAAGTTTGAAGCTCATCACAGTCATCCCTTCCCAGATCCTACTCGGAATACCACAGACAAGGTTTAGACTTTTCGGATCTCAGGAATGCTGCCAATGGTTCTAGCCTATACCACGAAGGTTCTAATCACGAACTCGGATGCTCTGTTGTTAGGAGAGGTGATGCGAATCATGGGTTAGAGACCCAAGAGAATATACTCCGGCTGTCATCCAATGACTACGTTGAACATCATGTAGACCGCTTGTGGTTGTCAGGCACGCGGATCTTGGCTAAGCGAGTAACGAAGATAGTGGGTGATTGTCACGGGTCACCCCTTCATTCTGACTTAACTGAATTAAGTACGAGAGTATATCTTGGGGAAGAAGTAAGCGTGAATTGAAAGAAAAACCATAGTACTTGTATTAATTCATGAAGAACAGCAGAGCTCCACACCTTAATCTATGGGGTGTAGAAACTCCACCGTAGAAAATACATAAGAGAAAAAGGTCTAGGCATGGCCGAATGGCCAGCCTCCAAGTCCAAAGGTCTAAGGACTAAACGTCCAGAGATATGAATACAATAGTAAAAAGTGCTATTTATACTAAACTAGTTACTAGGGTTTACAGAAAATAAGTAACTAAGTGCAGATAGTGCAGAAATCCACTTCCGGGACCCACTTGGTGTGTGCTTGGGCTGAGCATTGAGCTTTACACGTGCATAGGCCATTTCTAGAGTTAAACATCAGCTTGGATGCCAGTTTGGGCGTTTAACTCCAGTTCTGGTGCCAGTTCTGGAAAAGGGTCTCTGGTGGGTGTTTAGACGCCAGTGTGGGCCATCAAATCTCGGGCAAAGTATGAACTATTATATATTTCTGGAAAGCCCAAGATGTCTACTTTCCAACGCAATTGAGATCGCGCCAATTGGACTTCTGTAGCTCTAGAAAAGCAATTTCAAGTGTAGGAGGGTCAGAATCCAACAGCATTTGCAGTCCTTTCCCAGTCTCTAAATCAGAGTTTTTTTCAGGTCCCTCAATTTCAGCCAGAAAATACCTGAAATTATAGAAAAATACACAAACTCATAGTAAAGTCCAGAAATGTGATTTTTGCAAAAAAAGAATAAAAATATAATTAAAAGTAACCTAAACATACTAAAAACTATGTAAAAACAATGCCAAAAAGGGTATAAATTATCCGCTCATCAATGTCACATATCCCAATTAGTTCATATAATTAGAAATGTAGGAGGAATTTATTTTCAAGCTGTAGTTCAAGCAAGATAACTCTCTCGAGAATCACAAGAACTCAAGTAGAATAAGGGTCATACTCTCGTTCCACCCAAATTCATAAAATTAAGAACCAAAACAATCATTGAAATTGAATCAATATATTAATTAAAATAGGAAAGTAATAGTTCTAATCCATAGAAATAAACAGAGCTCCTAACCTTAACCAAGAGGTTTAGTTGCTTATAACTTACAGAGAAACTAGAGTTCTGAAAATGTGCGAAAGAGAGAAGATCTAAGATACAAGAGATCTTTTCCCTTTTATATTAACCTAATTTTATTCGGAAAATAAAGTAAAAAAATAAATCCTAGAACTAAAAGGTATTGTTTGTAATTAAAAATTACATAAAAAAAATAAAATAAAACTAATAAATGCTAAATCCACTTGAGAAGTCAAAGAGAGAGTGAATTCAATCATGCTGCTGGCATGAAACGCCCAAAAGTTAAACGCCATTTTGGGCCTTTAACGCCCTAAGGGGAGCAGTCACTCACATGTTTGGGTCCCTTGCTGGCGCTAAATGCCAGTTGGGCATTTAGCGCCAAAGGAGGGTGCTATCAGCTTTGTTCCTTTTTTTTGCTCCAAACTCTACCAAATTGCTCCGAATTTCACCTAAAATCATCAAAATACTAAAAAAATCCAAGTAGCATCTAAAGGGGATTTTTGCACTAAAATCAAGTAAAACTAAATAAAATCTAATAAAAAGCAACTAGAAAATTCTAAGAAAAAGGGTACAAGATGCTCACGCATCACAACACCAAACTTAAATTGTTGCTTATCCCCAAGCAACCAAAAACAATGTAGGACCAAGAAGAGAAAATGTCTGAAACTTGAGTTGTCATTTAAGCTCAGGTCTAGTTACTGAATGGGGCTAATGGCACTCTAACTCTGAATAGTTTCGGCATCTCACTATCCTTTGAAGCTCAGAAATATTAGTATTCTTCAAAACTCGAACTCGGATGATATTATAGATTCTCTTCTTTAGGCTCTAATTGATTCTTGAACACAACTTTCCTTTCTTTTCTTTGGTACTTTAAACCTTGAGCCTAGCCGTGACTCTAAGTATTTTGTTTCAAGCTTAACTTGAAACAAGAACACCACAAGCACTTGAATTGAGGAACCCCTTGGATTTGAATTCCTCCTTTCTTTTTCTCCTAGACAGTGGTGCTCAGAGCCTTAGGCATACTCTGTAACAGCAACGGGTCACGGCTTTAGGTGCTCAGTCTCAAGGGTTGCTTGACTTTCACACCACAATCATATGGTTAGGAAAAACCACTTTTTTGAGATTTAGATTAGTTTTTGACCCCCTAACCATTGATGCTCAAAACCTTAGACCTTTTTCTTTTGATTTTTCTTTTTCTTTTCAATTCTTTTTGCTATTTCTTTTGCTTCAAGAATCAATCTTTTTCTTATTTCAGAGAATCAATAATACTTCTCTAAGCTCCTGTTCCTCAGGAACCAATATACTCAACTCCAATATCAAATATGCATAGTTAATTGATACAGTCAGAATTAAAGATAATGCCACCATATCAAAGTAACTAGAACAACTCAATATATATAAAACTCAAAATCTCATGCATTTTATTAATTTTTTTCTTTTAAAATTTTATTTAAGCTCAGTGAGCAATACATGAGACATATTTCAAAAGGTAAATATGAAGTACTAAAATAAACAACTTAACTCGAAAGCAAGGAAATCCTACTAGTGATCATGCAACTCAGAATTGAAAACAGAAAATAGAATAAAATACTGAAAAATAGAAATAAGATAGGGGAGGAGAGTGAAACTTAACCACCTTAGTCATGGTGGCTGTTGTTCCCTTTGGGGGGTCCTCTCTGGTGCTTCAGCTCCTCTAGTTCACGTCCATGCTTCTGCTGTTCCTCTATCAGCTTATGGAGGATTGTTGACTGGCTCTTGCGCTCTTGTTTCATCTGATCCATAGTGGATATCAACTGTCTGATGGATACTGGCAGCTGAGTCCAGCATTCTCGCAGAGGGAGATCTTGTCCTTCCTCTTTCTTGAAGAGGATTCTCCAACTTTTGATGCCCTAAGGAGTGTGAGGAAAGTGAAAAGTGGAGCGCCCCAACACTAATCTTAAAATTTTTTGCTCGTCCCCGAGCAAAGAGAAGAGAAAATAGGAAGAAAAAAGGAGAGACGAAAGGAAGAATCGATAGTAGAATGAAGGTGTGAGGAGAGGTGAGAATTGAAGTGGTATTTATAGGGGTAGGAGGAATTCAATTTCAGCCAGGAGGGCGGGGGGAGAAAAAAATGGAGTGAATTTTTGGATTAATGGTAATATGATATGAAAAGATATGAGTAGAATATGTGGAGATATGGTAAGAAAATAAATGGGATATAGAGAATGTGATGGATGTGGGGAGTAGTGAAAGAAGCGCGGGAGAAATAAAAAAGATGTGAAAAGATATAAGGGGGAATTAGTGAGATATGGTATGAATTTTCAGCCCCCTTGGTGCTAAACGCCATCTTCCACATTTAGCGCCCAAGGGGGTATTGTTCTGGTCACCTCATGGCGTGAAACGCTGATGAGCGGATATTTAATACGCTTTTTGACATCATTTTCATATAGTTTTTATTATGTTTTATTTAAGTTTTATTACATTTTTATAGGTTTTAGTCCAAAATTCACATTTTTGGATTCTACTTTGAGTTTGTGTGTTTTATGATGATTTCAGGTATTTTTTGGCCGAAAATTGAGGAACTTGAGCAAAAGCTGATTCAGAGATAGAGAAAGGACTGCAGATGCTGTCAGGATCTGACCTCTATGCACTCGAAGGAGCATTTCTGGACCTCAAGAAGTCCAAATGGCAGTCTCTTAATGACTATGGAAAGCTAACATCCAGGGCTTTCCAGAAATATATAATAGTTTATACTTTGCTTTGGAAATAAAGGCCCAAAACTGGCGTTCAACACCAGCCACCTACCCTATTCCTGGTGTTGAACGCTCATAAGGGAGCAGCATCAAACGCCCACAAGGGAGTCCCAAGCCAGCGTTCAACGCCCCTAAGGGGCTCTAGCTCATGGAGACACTCCAAGCTCAGTCCAAACACTCACCAAGTGGGCCCGCACATATCAGTAATCATGAAATTATGCAACTTTGTAGAATTTCAGATTTATAGCACCAACTTTGAAGGATCATAACTTCCTCTACGAAATTTCAATTTTCACAAATTTTATATTGATTCAAAGAGTTTTCAAAGATCTTTCATTCTAAACAAATTTCAAGCAATTTCGAAAACTGAGGCAAAAGTTAAGATCATACAAAGTTCATCAAAAATCCAATTTTACCTAACTTCACAATTTATACAATTTCTTACCATACACATTCCAAACCATACCATACCATTTCAAACCCCATTCTCTCATCAGAATTTACCTTTTGTATCATATCACACTAATCATACCATAATTTCTTTCACCTTTCATTATTCTCAACTTCATTTATGACATATATATAACATATCCACCAATCATCATCATCTCATTACCAATTCTCATCACCAACTCAACCAAGATTCATATTCATAATCAACAATACTCATGCATCTAATCCATCATAATTTCAACTTCATCATGTAATCACAACAAGATATCAATACATTATACCTCATCAACATAAACAATCATCAACAACATACAATTTCCAAACCTATCCTATAGGTCACTAGCCTAAGTGTCCATGAATATTATATACTACATAGAGGAAACTGAAACCATACCTTGGCCGATTCCCCTTTATGCACCAAAACTCAAATTGATCACCAAATAGCTTTTAACCAATTTCCAAGCTTTCACTTCCACTACAATAAGCACAAATAAGTTCCAAGAGCTCTGAAAGCCACAATAATCAAACTATATATATATATAAATCACCTCAAATCAACCTAGGGTTCCAATTACACATATATTCACAAGGGTTTAGTGGCTCTTACCTCCTCCCACAGATTTACTAGCAAGAATCCAAGGCTAAGTAAGGATTAGAGCAAACCTAAACACCAAGAATCACAAAAACTCATTTAATAAAATACCATATATACTCGAAATTTTGAAGAGAGAAACTGAGAGGGATTTGAGATTTCCTTACTAGTTTCTTATATGAAATTTGTAAAGCTCTTCACAAGGAACGTGTAGCCGCAAACGGTGCGGCGATCGGAGCTCTCTAGCTCAAGATATGAGCTTTGGAAGAAGGTAATGAATAGTAACCAAAAGGGTTTCTTCTTCCTCTCTTCAATTCAGCATGAGTGTGGGTGTGTTTAGTGTTGTGGCTGACTTGGTTCATTTAATGAGCCTTTTATATGTTGGGCTTGGGCCCAACTTAGGCCCAGTCCAACCCGTTAGCGTTTTTAGCCCGTTTGGCCCAACTTTGGGCCAAACCTTTAAAATTAATGCCCGATTTTCCATTTCTAATATTTTTCTAAGGTTTTCGCCGGTTTTCACTTTTCCTCATACGGTACCGGGCAAACTTGAACCGGTTCAACCGGTTCAATTGCCAGTTTGCGGTTTTTTACGATTTTTCACAGAAGACACATTTTCTGACTCAGAAAAATATACTGAGTCCGAAAACCACCTTTAAATCCTCAAATTCTTACTCTAACTTTTTGGAAGCTAAATTTGGGCAATATTAATTACTTAATTAACCGGTCGATTAGTTGCCATTCTTACACTCCCTGGTGTGGAATTTAGGATTTCCACAATTGAACCGGTAAGTGCACCAGGTCGTCTAAGTAATACCTCAGGTGAGTGAGGGTCAATCCCACGAAGATTGATGGACTGAGCAACAATGATCGAATGATTGGTTTAGTTAGGCAATAGAAAAGTTGGTTTGGTGGGTTTTAAATGCATGAAATAGTAAAACCAGAGTAAAGAAAGCAAATAATGAGTTTAGTGTGAAAACAGTACGTGAAAACAGTTAAGGCTTTGGAGATGTTTATCCTTCTGGATTAAAAGTTCTTACCAACTATTTTAACAATATATGATTCATTCCATGACAAACTGTAAATATCTAATCCCTAATCTCGCAGTGATTTAGCTTCCTCTAACCTTCATTAACCGCCACTCTCATGGTCACTTAATTCCAATTAGAGGGTTGAGTTTAAAAACTAGTTTATGGCCACAAAACCCTAATAACCCAAAGCTAATAGGATTATATGTCTGGTGCACGAAATTGTGATTCACACTTTTCATAACTCCGTACAACTAACCAGCAAGTGCACTGGGTCGTCCAAGTAATACCTTACGTGAGTAAGGGTCGATCCACGAAGATTGTCGGCTTGAAGCAAGCTATGGTCATCTTGTAAATCTCAGTCAGGCGGATTCAAATGGTTATGAGTTTTGATAATTAAAAGATAAATAAAACATAAAATAAGATAAAGGTACTTATGTATTTCATTGGTGGGAATTTCAGATAAGCGTTTGGAGATGCTTTGTTGCTTCTGAACCTCTGCTTTCCTATTGTCTTCTTCCAACCATGCGTGCTCCCTTCCATGGCAAGCTGTATGATCCACTCGGATGAAAAATACCAGGTACAATCTCTGCACGGCTAATCAACTGTCGAATTTCTCGTCTCGGATGAAAAATACCAGGTACAGCTACCGCACGGCTAATCATCTGTCGGTTCCTGCTAGCGTCGGAATAGGACTCTTATCCTTTTGCACACTGTCACTGCGCCCAACATTCGCAAGTTTGAAGCTCATCACAGTCATCCCTTCCCAGATCCTACTCGGAATACCACAGACAAGGTTTAGACTTTTCGGATCTCAGGAATGCTGCCAATGGTTCTAGCCTATACCACGAAGGTTCTAATCACGAACTCGGATGCTCTGTTGTTAGGAGAGGTGATGCGAATCATGGGTTAGAGACCCAAGAGAATATACTCCGGCTGTCATCCAATGACTACGTTGAACATCATGTAGACCGCTTGTGGTTGTCAGGCACGCGGATCTTGGCTAAGCGAGTAACGAAGATAGTGGGTGATTGTCACGGGTCACCCCTTCATTCTGACTTAACTGAATTAAGTACGAGAGTATATCTTGGGGAAGAAGTAAGCGTGAATTGAAAGAAAAACCATAGTACTTGTATTAATTCATGAAGAACAGCAGAGCTCCACACCTTAATCTATGGGGTGTAGAAACTCCACCGTAGAAAATACATAAGAGAAAAAGGTCTAGGCATGGCCGAATGGCCAGCCTCCAAGTCCAAAGGTCTAAGGACTAAACGTCCAGAGATATGAATACAATAGTAAAAAGTGCTATTTATACTAAACTAGTTACTAGGGTTTACAGAAAATAAGTAACTAAGTGCAGATAGTGCAGAAATCCACTTCCGGGACCCACTTGGTGTGTGCTTGGGCTGAGCATTGAGCTTTACACGTGCATAGGCCATTTCTAGAGTTAAACATCAGCTTGGATGCCAGTTTGGGCGTTTAACTCCAGTTCTGGTGCCAGTTCTGGAAAAGGGTCTCTGGTGGGTGTTTAGACGCCAGTGTGGGCCATCAAATCTCGGGCAAAGTATGAACTATTATATATTTCTGAAAAGCCCAAGATGTCTACTTTCCAACGCAATTGAGATCGCGCCAATTGGACTTCTGTAGCTCTAGAAAAGCAATTTCAAGTGTAGGAGGGTCAGAATCCAACAGCATTTGCAGTCCTTTCCCAGTCTCTAAATCAGAGTTTTTTTCAGGTCCCTCAATTTCAGCCAGAAAATACCTGAAATTATAGAAAAACACACAAACTCATAGTAAAGTCTAGAAATGTGATTTTTGCAAAAAAAGAATAAAAATATAATTAAAAGTAACCTAAACATACTAAAAACTATGTAAAAACAATGCCAAAAAGGGTATAAATTATCCGCTCGTCAATGTCACATATCCCAATTAGTTCATATAATTAGAAATGTAGGTGGAATTTATTTTCAAGCTGTAGTTCAAGCAAGATAACTCTCTCGAGAATCACAAGAACTCAAGTAGAATAAGGGTCATACTCTCGTTCCACCCAAATTCATAAAATTAAGAACCAAAACAATCATTGAAATTGAATCAATATATTAATTAAAATAGGAAAGTAATAGTTCTAATCCATAGAAATAAACAGAGCTCCTAACCTTAACCAAGAGGTTTAGTTGCTTATAACTTACAGAGAAACTAGAGTTCTGAAAATGTGCGAAAGAGAGAAGATCTAAGATACAAGAGATCTTTTCCCTTTTATATTAACCTAATTTTATTCAGAAAATAAAGTAAAAAAATAAATCCTAGAACTAAAAGGTATTGTTTGTAATTAAAAATTACATAAAGAAAATAAAATAAAACTAATAAATGCTAAATCCACTTGAGAAGTCAAAGAGAGAGTGAATTCAGTCAGGCTGCTGGCATGAAACGCCCAAAAGTTAAACGCCATTTTGGGCCTTTAACGCCCTAAGGGGAGCAGTCACTCACATGTTTGGGTCCCTTGCTGGCGCTAAACGCCAGTTGGGCATTTAGCGCCAAAGGAGGGTGCTATCAGCTTTGTTCCTTTTTTTGCTCCAAACTCTACCAAATTGCTCCGAATTTCACCTAAAATCATCAAAATACTAAAAAAATCCAAGTAGCATCTAAAGGGGATTTTTGCACTAAAATCAAGTAAAACTAAATAAAATCTAATAAAAAGCAACTAGAAAATTCTAAGAAAAAGGGTACAAGATGCTTATGCATCACAACACCAAACTTAAATTGTTGCTTATCCCCAAGCAACCAAAAACAATGTAGGACCAAGAAGAGAAAATGTCTGAAACTTGAGTTGTCATTTAAGCTCAGGTCTAGTTACTGAATGGGGCTAATGGCACTCTAACTCTGAATAGTTTCGGCATCTCACTATCCTTTAAAGCTCAGAAATATTAGTATTCTTCAAAACTCGAACTCGGATGATATTATAGATTCTCTTCTTTAGGCTCTAATTGATTCTTGAACACAACTTTCCTTTCTTTTCTTTGGTACTTTAAACCTTGAGCCTAGCCGTGACTCTAAGTATTTTGTTTCAAGCTTAACTTGAAACAAGAACACCACAAGCACTTGAATTGAGGAACCCCTTGGGTTTGAATTCCTCCTTTCTTTTTCTCCTAGACAGTGGTGCTCAGAGCCTTAGGCATACTCTGTAACAGCAATGGGTCACGGCTTTAGGTGCTCAGTCTCAAGGGTTGCTTGACTTTCACACCACAATCATATGGTTAGGAAAAACCACTTTTTTGAGCTTTAGATTAGTTTTTGACCCCCTAACCATTGATGCTCAAAACCTTAGACCTTTTTCTTTTGATTTTTCTTTTTCTTTTCAATTCTTTTTGCTATTTCTTTTGCTTCAAGAATCAATCTTTTTCTTATTTCAGAGAATCAATAATACTTCTCTAAGCTCCTGTTCCTCAGGAACCAATATACTCAACTCCAATATCAAATATGCATAGTTAATTGATACAGTCAGAATTAAAGATAATGCCACCATATCAAAGTAACTAGAACAACTCAATATATATAAAACTCAAAATCTCATGCATTTTATTAATTTTTTTTCTTTTAAAATTTTATTTAAGCTCAGTGAGCAATACATGAGACATATTTCAAAAGGTAAATATGAAGTACTAAAATAAACAACTTAACTCGAAAGCAAGGAAATCCTACTAGTGATCATGCAACTCAGAATTGAAAACAGAAAATAGAATAAAATACTGAAAAATAGAAATAAGATAGGGGAGGAGAGTGAAACTTAACCACCTTAGTCATGGTGGCTGTTGTTCCCTTTGGGGGGTCCTCTCTGGTGCTTCAGCTCCTCTAGTTCACGTCCATGCTTCTGCTGTTCCTCTATCAGCTTATGGAGGATTGTTGACTGGCTCTTGCGCTCTTGTTTCATCTGATCCATAGTGGATATCAACTGTCTGATGGATACTGGCAGCTGAGTCCAGCATTCTCGCAGAGGGAGATCTTGTCCTTCCTCTTTCTTGAAGAGGATTCTCCAACTTTTGATGCCCTAAGGAGTGTGAGGAAAGTGAAAAGTGGAGCGCCCCAACACTAATCTTAAAATTTTTTGCTCGTCCCCGAGCAAAGAGAAGAGAAAATAGGAAGAAAAAAGGAGAGACGAAAGGAAGAATCGATAGTAGAATGAAGGTGTGAGGAGAGGTGAGAATTGAAGTGGTATTTATAGGGGTAGGAGGAATTCAATTTCAGCCAGGAGGGCGGGGGGAGAAAAAAATGGAGTGAATTTTTGGATTAATGGTGATATGATATGAAAAGATATGAGTAGAATATGTGGAGATATGGTAAGAAAATAAATGGGATATAGAGAATGTGATGGATGTGGGGAGTAGTGAAAGAAGCGCGGGAGAAATAAAAAAGATGTGAAAAGATATAAGGGGGAATTAGTGAGATATGGTATGAATTTTCAGCCCCCTTGGTGCTAAACGCCATCTTCCACATTTAGCGCCCAAGGGGGTATTGTTCTGGTCACCTCATGGCGTGAAACGCTGATGAGCGGATATTTAATACGCTTTTTGACATCATTTTCATATAGTTTTTATTATGTTTTATTTAAGTTTTATTACATTTTTATAGGTTTTAGTCCAAAATTCACATTTTTGGATTCTACTTTGAGTTTGTGTGTTTTATGATGATTTCAGGTATTTTTTGGCCGAAAATTGAGGAATTTGAGCAAAAGCTGATTCAGAGATAGAGAAAGGACTACAGATGCTGTCAGGATCTGACCTCTATGCACTCGAAGGAGCATTTCTGGACCTACAGAAGTCCAAATGGCAGTCTCTTAACGACTATGGAAAGCTAACATCCAGGGCTTTCCAAAAATATATAATAGTTTATACTTTGCTTTGGAAATAAAGGCCCAAAACTGGCGTTCAACACCAGCCACCTACCCTATTCCTGGTGTTGAACGCTCATAAGGGAGCAGCTGGCATCAAACGCCCACAAGGGAGTCCCAAGCCAGCGTTCAACGCCCCTAAGGGGCTCTAGCTCATGGAGACACTCCAAGCTCAGTCCAAACACTCACCAAGTGAGCCCGAAAAGTGGATTATTGCATCTCTAAGTCTAGTCTATCATATTTCTGTAATCCTTAGTTATTAGATTAGTATATATAGAACAAGGATCACCCTTGTTCTGGACTTTTCAGCCATATTTTCAAATTACATTGTTCTTTGTGCAGTATGAGCCACTAACCTCCTAAGGTTAAGGTTACGAGCTCTGCTGATTCTTATGAATTAGTAATATCACTATTCTACTTCAGCCTATGCTTGATTCTATTCTAAGATGTATCTTCGTTCTTCAACCTTATGAATTTGATGACCCGTGACAATCATCCTCATTCTACATGGGTTTTTGCGAGTCCTTGATGGGATAGTATTGAACCACCAGCTTGATTATACTTCTCTTAGACGGCTAATCCACGGATTCATTGGGACTTCTCGAGATATCAGTTCAGCCGAGGTGTGGGGCGATTAGGGCCTCTGTGGTATAGGCTAGAATCCAAAGAAGCAACATTCTTTGATCTGAAAGATCCAACCTTGTCTGTGGAGCTTTGAGTAGGATCACCAAGGGAATGGACTGTTAGAGCTTAACCCCCATTCAAATTGGATGAACGCTGACCCGGCGTTAATCATATAAAGCCTGCCATGGAATGAATCAAATGGTGAGAAAAGTTGATCAAGAAGTTTCTCTGAAGCCTTGATAAACCACTATTTTATGGTATATTTTTTATTGAATTGATTTAATTTTGTCAATTATTGTCACACTTATTCATGTAAATTGCATGTTTTTAAGTTTCCTTCCTAATTTTATGCTATGATTGAAAACATGCTTCTTTGGCCTTAAAATTGCTAATTTGTAATCTTCTCTTATTATCATTCGATGCCGTGATATGTGTGTTAAGAGTTTTCAGGTTTTATAGCGCAGGAATGGCTTAGAGGATGGAAAGGAAGCATGCCAAAGAGGAAGGAACACAAGAAATTGAGGATTTGAAAAGCTGGTGCCGACGCGCACGCATGTATGACGCGTACGCGTGGCCAATTCAATATCCAGTGATGCGTACGCGTGGCTGACGCGTATGCGTGATGAGTGTCACATGCCTTAATAAAGAGAATTCGCTGGGGGTGATTTCTGGGCTGCTTTTGACCCAGTTTCAGGCCCAAAAATGAAGACAAGAGGCTAGGGAATGGAGCTGATCATTGATTCACTATTCATTCATTCACACTTTAGGTTTTAGATGTAAGTTTTAGGGTTTTAGGGTTTCTCGTAGTTTTATTTCTTCTCAAATTCAGATTTCTATTTTGTCTTAATTTAGTTTTCTCTTACTTTTATTTTGTCTCAAATTTAGCTTATGAACTCTTGTGTTACTTTCAATTTCCATTTTAATGCAATTTTATCTTTCCATGTCTTTTTTTATGTTTGCGTTTGTTTCTCTTATTGCTTTCTTCCTTGTGTTAGTTATAGCTTTTATTAATTCTTGTATTTTATGATGTTTCTCTTTATTGTATCTATGTGTTTGATGAAATGTCTCTTTTAGCTATAGGTATATTTTTCTATTCTTGGCTTGGGTTGGTAACTTGGGTGACCTTGAGTTGCTAATGCCCAAGTGATTGATGGTTGATGCCCATAGACACTAGCTTTCACTAATTCGATTAGTGAGTGGCTAGGACTTATGGATTGGGATTGATGAAACTCATTTGACCATCCTTCAATTGTTAGAGGATGACTAAATGAGATTGATCCCTACAACTATCATATTATGGTTAGTGACAAGGATAGAGATCCTTAACCATTAACCCTTGCCAAGACCTTTTTACAATTTGAGTTTTCCTTACCTTCTTGCTATTTACGATTCTTGTTCTTTATTTCAAAACCCCAAAAAGAAGTACATCATAACCAGTAATAAACACACTTTCCTGTAATTCCTTGAGAAACGACCCAAGGTTTAAATACTTTGGTTTATTTTTATTGGGTTTTGTATTGTGACAAACAATTTAAACGTTGATCGAGGTTTAATTACCGGTTTAGAACTATACTTGCAACAAAGTTATTTTAAGAAATTCTTTACCGACAAAAATCCTCCGTCAAGTTTTTTAGCGCCATTGCCGGGGAATTGCAAATGTGAGCCTTATTATTGGTTATTGTGAATATTGTGGATATGTTTGCCTTTTTTGCTTCTTTGTTAGTTTTAGGACTTTGCTTACGCATTTCTTATTAGTTCTTGTTTTTATTTTATCTTTTCATTATGAATTCTCATTACTTTGACTATGAGTTTGGTTCAAATTATGTTGTAGAGAATGAAAGCTACAATGAGGATATGCAACAAGGATGGAACATTCAAAGGTGGGAGGAGCCTCAAGCATATAATCAATTTTCATGGCAACAACCTCCTCCAACTTACTATGAGAAAGAGCCATTCCAAGATGCATACCAACCTGATGGCTATGGTGAACCTCCTTGTGACTACCAACAACCACCACCATATGCCTATGAACCCCCTCCTCAATATAGTTCTCAACCTACCTCACAAGCCCCATTTTACCAAACACTTGATGAACGAAAACTGTGTATCGGTAAAGAATTTCACAAATGAAATCTCGTTGCAAGTATAGTTCTAAACCAACAAATAATTCCTCAATAAAAAATTTGTTTGTCACAAGTACAAATCACAAGTACAATCCCCAATAAAAATATAAACCGAAGTATTTAAACCTCGGGTCATATCTCAAGGAATTGCAGGGAAGTGTTCTTGTTATTGATTATGGGACAAGTATTTTTGGGGTTTTGAATAAAGGACATGAGAGATAAATTGCAAGAAAGTAAATAAAACTCAAATGAGAAAAAGGTCTTGGCAAGGGTTGATGGTTAAGGATCTTTATCCTTATTACTAACCACAATATGATAATTACAAGGATCAATCTCATTAAGTCATCCTCTAACAGGTGAAGGAAAGTCAAATGAGCTACAACAATGCTAATCCATAAGTCCTAACTACCTCACTAATTAACTTAGTGGAAGCTAGAGTCAATGGACACCAATTATCAAGAATTGGACATTAGCAACACAATTTTACCTAAGTTACCATCCCAAGCCAAGAACGCAAAAATCTACTCTAACATCCTTCCAAGCATTTTGTCAAACACTTGGAAGGCATAAAAGGAGAGTAAAATAAGATTTCAAGAAATTTAAATCTACAACTACTAATTGCAAGGAAATTAACAATAACGACTCAAATCAACAATAAAGGAACATGAAACATAAATTGCATTAAAGGAAAATAAAAGGAACAAGAGTGCATCAATAACAAAGTAAACAATTACAAGGATTAAAATACCAAACTAGGAAAGCAAAGGTAGAGGAACAATAATTTGTAAAGGAAAAATAAATCAAAGCATGAATTAAACCTAGATCTAAGAAATCCTAATCTACATCTAACCTAATTCTAGAGAGAAGAGAGCTTATCTCTCTAGAAACTACCTAAAGCATGATCAAAACTTCACTATGTGCTTCCCCCCTTGACTCCTCTTGAATTCAGCATGTAATAGGCTCAGAAAATGAGTTGGATCTGGGCCTGGGAAGCTCAGAAATTGCCCCCAGTGTTTTCACTTTAATGAGGTCACGAGCGAGCTGCGATGCGTACGCATGGGTCACGCGTACGCGTCGATTGGCATTTTTACTTCCCACGCGTACGCGTCATGTCACGCGTACACGTCGCCATGCGACTTCATATTCACGCGTGCGCATCGTTCCACGCGTGCGCGTCGATGAATGCACTCCAAATCCTTGATTCTCCATGAATTCTCCACTTTGCATGCTTTTCTCTTCACTCCTTTGATCCATTCCTAGCCTTTTCAACCTGAATTCACTAACAAACACATCAAGGCATCTAGTGGAATCAAAGGTGAATTAAAATTAATCAATTAAGGGCCTAAAAAGCATGTTTTCACTCTTAAGCACAAATTAGGAGAAAATCCTGAAACCATGCCATTTCATTGAATAAATGTGAGAATAATGGATAAAAGCCACGCAATTAAGCATAAAATGCACCACAAAATAGTGGTGCATCAAATCTCCCTACACTTAAACCAAGAAAGAAACAAAGGGTATCTTATTCAATGCAACCTATCTAAATGCAATATATCTACATGCAATCTATCTAAATGAATGCAACAACTTGGTCAAAATAAATCAACTTCTAAGAAAGCATATATAAGCACAAGGGCTAGAGGTATTAACAACCAAGTCAAACCACAATTGAATTGAGTTATTAAAGGTTTTGCAAACTTGCAATAAAAGTGATGATTCTAGGTGAAAACATGTAATTGAGCAATCGAACCCTCACCGGATGTGTATCCGCTCTAGTCACTCAAGTGTATAGGCTTGATTCACTCAATTCTCCCCTAATCATGATTTCCAAGATTTATTTTTCATCTAACAATCAACAATTATTTCATGCATACATACAAATATCATGAGGTCTTTTTCATAAGTTGTAATGGGGCTAGGGTCAAGGTAGGATGCATATGGTTAAGTGGACTAGAATTTGAATCTTTGATTAACTTAAACTTCCCACGCACCTAACTTATATAACAACCTATACAATTCTAAACAAACCTAACTACTCATTCTTCAATTTTTCACACACTCATGCATTCTCTTCTTGATCACAACTCATATTCATTGATTATTGGTGCACGAAATTGTGATCCTTGGTAATGGCTCCAAAAACTTGGTGCTCTAATCTTAATTCAGAATTTGTTACAATTTCGATACAACTAACCAGCAAGTGCACTGGGTCGTCCAAGTAATAAAACCTTACGTGAGTAAGGGTCGATCCCACGGAGATTGTTGGTATGAAGCAAGCTATGGTCATCTTGTAAATCTCAGTCAGGCGGATATTAAATGGTTATGGAGTTTTCAAGTAATAATAGTAAATAAAACATAAAATAGGATAGGGATACTTATGTAATTCATTGGTGAGAATTTCAGATAAGCGTATAGAGATGCTTTTGTTCCTCTGAACCTCTGCTTTCCTGCTGTCTTCATCCAATCAGTCCTACTCCTTTCTATGGCAAGCTGTATGTTAGGCATCACCGTTGTCAATGGCTACATCCTGTCCTCTCAGTGAAAATGGTCCAATGCGCTGTCACTGCATGGCTAATCATCTGTCGGTTCTCGATCATACTGGAATAGGATCCATTGATCCTTTTGCGTCTGTCACTACGCCCAACACTCGCGAGTTTGAAGCTCGACACAGCAATCCCTTCCCAGATCCTACTCGGAATACCACAGACAAGGTTTAGACTTTTCGGATCTCAGGAATGGCCATCCATGGGTTCTAACTTATACCACGATGATTCTGATTAAGTAATCCAAGAGATACTCATTCAATCTAAGGTAGAACGGAAGTGGTTGTCAGGCACGTGTTCATAGGGAATGATGATGACTGTCACGATCATCACATTCATGTTGAAGTGCGAATGGATATCTTAGAAGCGGAATAAGTTGAATTGAATAGAAAAACAGTAGTACTTTGTATTAATTCATGAGGAACAGCAGAGCTCCACACCTTAATCTATGGTGTGTAGAAACTCTACCATTGAAAATACATAAGTGATAAAGTCCAGGCATGGCCGAATGGCCAGCCCTTCATGATCTAAGAACTAGACGTCCCAAGATGATCCGAAGATGTAAACACAATAGTAAAAAGTCCTATTTATACTAAACTAGTTACTAGGGTTTACAGAAGTAAGTAATTGATGAATAAATCTACTTCCGGGGCCCACTTAGTGTGTGCTTGGGCTGAGCTTGAAGTTTACACGTCCAGAGGCTTCTTTTGGAGTTGAACGCCAAGTTGTAACGTGTTTTTGGCGTTCAACTCTGGTTTGTGACATGTTTCTGGCGTTTAACTCCAGACTCCAGCATAGAACTGACGTTCAACGCCCTTTTGCGTCATCTACACTTGGGCAAAGTATGGACTGTTATATATTGCTGGAAAGCCCTGGATGTCTACTTTCCAACACCGTTGAAAGTGCGCCATTTGGAGTTCTGTAGCTCCAGAAAATCCACTTTGAGTGCAAGGAGGTCAGAATCCAACAGCATCAGCAGTCCTTCTTCAACCTCTGAATCTGATTTTTGCTCAAGTCCCTCAATTTCAGCCAGAAAATACCTGAAATCACAGAAAAACACACAAACTCATAGTAAAGTCCCGAAATGTGAATTTAACATAAAAACTAATAAAAACATCCCTAAAAGTAACTAGATCCTACTAAAAACATACTAAAAACAATGCCAAAAAGCGTATAAATTATCTGCTTATCACAACATCAAACTTAAATTGTTGCTTGTCTCCAAGCAACTGAAAATCAAATAGGATAAAAAGAAGAGAATATACTATAAATTCCAAACTATCAATGAAACATAGCTCCAATCAGATGAGCGGGACTTGTAGCTTTTTGCCACTTGAATAGTTTTGGCATCTCACTTTATCCATTGAAGTTCAGAATAATTGGCATCTATAGGAACTCAGAGTTCAGATAGTGTTATTGATTCTCCTAGTTCAGTATGTTGATTCTTGAACACAGCTACTTTATGACTCTTGGCCGTGGCCATAAGCACTTTGTTTTCCAGTATTACCACCGGATACATAAATGCCACAAACACATAACTGGGTGAACCTTTTCAGATTGTGACTCAGCTTTGCTAAAGTCCCCAATTAGAGGTGCCCAGGGTTCTTAAGCACACTCTTCTTTTGCTTTGGACCTTGACTTTAACCGCTCAGTCTCAAGTTTTCACTTGACACCTTCACGCCACAAGCACATGGTTAGGGACAGCTTGGTTTAGCCGCTTAGGTCAGGATTTTATTCCTTTAGGCCCTCCTATCCACTGATGCTCAAAGCCTTGGGATCCTTTTTATTACCCTTGCCTTTTGGTTTTAAGGGCTATTGGCTTTTTGCTCTTGCCTTTTGGTTTTAAGAGCTTTTGGCTTTTTCTGCTTGCTTTTTCTTTTTCTATTTTTTTTTCTTCTGCAAGCTTTGTATTCACTGCTTTTTCTTGCTTCAAGAATCATTTTTATGATTTTTCAGATTATCAAATAACATGTCTCCTATTCATCATTCTTTCAAGAGCCAACATATTTAACATTCTAAAACACCAACTTCAAAAGACATATGCACTGTTCAAGCATTCATTCAGAAAACAAAAAGTATTGTCTCCACATCAATATAATTAAACTAAGTTCAAGGATGAATTCGAAACCATGTACTTCTTGTTCTTTTGTTTTTAACATTTTTCATTTAAGAGAGGTGATGGATTCATATTCACTACTTTAAGGCATAGACACTTAGACACTAATGATCATGTAATAAAGACACAAACATAAATAAACATTTAACATAAGAAAACGAAAAACAGAAAATTTGAGAACAAGGAATGAGTCCACCTTAGTGATGGTGGCGTTTTCTTCTTGAGGTACCAATGATGTCCTTGAGCTCTTCTATGTCTCTTCCTTGTCTTTGTTGCTCCTCCCTCATAGCTCTTTGATCTTCTCTAATTTCATGGAGGATGATTGAGTGCTCTTGATGTTCCACCCTTAGTTGTCCCATGTTGGAACTCAGTTCTCCTAGTGAGGTATTGATTTGCTCCCAAAAGTTCTGTGGAGGAAAGTGCATCCCTTGAGGCATCTCAGGGATTTCTTGGTGATGAGCTTCTTCATGCGTCTCTTGAGATCCATGAATAGGCTCTTTTGTTTGCTCCATCCTTTTCTTAGTGATGGGCTTGTCCTCATAAAAGAAGATATCTCCCTCTATGTCAATCCCAGCCGAATTGCATAGATGGCAAATGAGGTGAGGAAAAGCTAACCTTGCCATAGTGGAGGACTTGTCAGCCACCTTGTAGAGTTCTTGAGGTATAATCTCATGAACCTCCACCTCTTCTCCAATCATGATGCTATGGATCATGATGGCCCGGTCTATAGTAACTTCAGACTGGTTGCTAGTGGGAATGATTGAGCATTGAATGAACTCCAACCATCCTCTAGCTACAGGCTTAAGGTCCAGTCTTCTCAGCTGAACCAGTTTGTCTTTTGAGTCAATCTTCCATTGAGCTCCTTCCACACATATGTCCATGAGGACTTGGTCCAACCTTTGATCAAAGTTGACTCTCCTTGTGTAGGGGTGTGCATTTTCTTCCATCATTGGCAAGTTGAACCCCAACCTCACATTTTCCGGACTAAAATCTAAGTATTTCCCCTGAACCATGGTGAGATAATTCTTTGGGTTCGGGTTCTTACTTTGATCATGGTTCCTAGTGATCCATGCATTAGCATAGAACTCTTGAACCATTAGAATTCCGACTTGTTGGATGGGGTTTGTTAGAACTTCCCAACCTCTTCTTTGGATCTCATGTCGGATCTCCGGATACTCATTTTTCTTGAGTTTGAAAGGGACCTCGTGGATCACCTTCTTCTTGGCCACAACATCATAGAAGTGGTCTTGATGGGTTTTGGAGATGAATCTTTCCATCTCCTATGACTCAGAGGTGGAAACTTTTGTCTTCCCTTTCCCTTTTCTAGAGGATTCTCCGGTCTTAGGTGCCATCAATGGTAATGGAAAAACAAAAAGCTTTATGCTTTTACCACACCAAACATAGAATATTGCTCACCCTCGAGCAAGAGAAGAAAGAAAAGATGAAGAAGAAGAAATGGAGGAGAGGGAGAGAGGTTTGTGTTTCGGCCAAGAAGAGGAAAATAGGGTTGTGTTGTGTGAAAATGAAGAAGAATGGAGGGGTTTATATAGTGGAGGGAGAGGGGTTAGGTTTGGCCATTTAGGGTGGGTTTGGGTGGGAAAGTGATTTTGAATTTTGAAGGTAGGTGGGGTTTATGAGGTAGGTTTATGGAGAAGAGTGGATGGATGTGAGTGGTGAAGGGGTAGTTGGAAAGAGAGCTTGAGGTGATTGGTGAAGGGTTTTGGGGAAGGGTGTTTATTGGGAAGAGAGGATGAATGAGAAGAGGGAAGAGTATGAGTGGAGGTAGGTGGGGATCCTGTGGGGTCCATAGATGCTGAGATGATCCTGTGGGGTCCACAGATCCTGAGGTGTCAAGGAATTGCATCCCTGCACCAATTAGACATGTAAAATGCCTTTGCATGCAATTCTGGCGTTTAAACGCCGAATTGGTGCTTGTTCTGGGCGTTCAGCGCCTAGATGCAGCATTTTTCTGGCGTTCAGCGCCAGCTTTCCTCAGTGTGCATTCCTGTCGTCTGAACGCTAGGATGCTGCTTGTTTTGGGCGTTCAACGCCAGATCCATGCTCTGTTCTGGCGTTGAACGCCAGCCAGATGCTCCTTACTGGCGTTTAAACGCCAGTAAGCCCTTCCTCCAGGGTGTGATTTTTCTTCTACTGTTTTTGATTCTGTTTTTAATTTTTGTATTTATTTTGTGACTCCACATGATCATGAACCTAATAAAACATGAAAGAACAATAAAATAAAAATAAAATTAGATAAATAAAAATTGGGTTGCCTCCTAACAAGCGCTTCTTTAATGTCAATAGCTTGACAGTGGGCTCTCATGGAGCCACACAGGTGATCAGGTCAATTTTATAGACTCCCAACACCAAACTTAGAGTTTGACTGTGGGGGCTTTAGTTGACTATGTACTGAGAGAAGCTTTCTATGCTTCGTCTCCATTGTTACAGAAGGAGATTCTTGAGTTTTAAACACAAGGTTGTCCTCATTCAGTTGAAGGATCAATTCTCCTCTGTCTACATCAATCACATCTCTTGTTGTGGCTAGGAAGGGTCTTCCAAGAATGATGGATTCATCCTCATCCTTCCCAGTATCCAGGATTATGAAATCAGCAGGGATGTAAAGGCCTTCAACCTTTACTAACACGTCCTCTACTTGTCCATAAGCCTGTTTTTTGGAATTGTCTGCCATCTCTAATGAGATTCTAGCAGCTTGTACCTCAAAGATTCCCAGTTTCTCCATTACAAAGAGTAGCATGAGGTTTTTTCCTGACCCAAGGTCACATAGAGCCTTCTCAAAGGTCATGGTGCCTATGGTACAAGGTATTAGGAACTTCCCAGGATCCTGTTTCTTCTGAGGCAATCTCAGTTGATCCAATGCATTTAGTTCATTGGTGAACAGGGGAGGTTCATCTCCCCAAGTCTCATTACCAAATAAATTGGCATTCAACTTCATGATTGCACCAAGGAACTTGGCAACTTGCTCTTCAGTAACATCCTCATTCTCTTCTGAAGAGGAATACTCATCAGAGCTCCTGAAGGGCGTAAGGAGGTTTAATGGAATCACTATGGTCTCTAGATGAGCCTCATAGTCCTTTGGTTCCTCAAAGGAAAACTCCTTGTTGATCACTGGACGTCCCAGGAGGTCTTCCTCCTTGGAATTCACGTCCTCCCTTTCCTCCTTGGATTCGGCCATGATGGTTATATCTATGGCCTTGCAATCTCTCTTTGGATTCTCTTCTGTATTGCTTGGGAGAGTACTAGGAGTGGTTTCAGTGATCTTCTTACTCAGCTGGCCCACTTGTGCCTCCAAATTTCTAATGGAAGACCTTGTTTCATTCATGAAACTCACAGTGGCCTTAGATAGATCAGAGACTAAATTTGCTAAGCTAGATGGATTCTGCTCAGAATTCTCTGTCTGTTGCTGAGTGGATGATGGAAAAGGTTTACTATTGTTAAACCTGTTTCTTCCACCATTATTAAAGCCTTGTTGAGGCTTTTGTTGATCCTTCCATGAGAGATTTGGGTGATTTCTCCATGAGGGATTATAAGTGTTTTCATAGGGTTCACCCATGTAATTCACCTCTGCTATTGCAGGGTTCTCAGGATCATAAGCTTCTTCCTCAGAAGATGCCTCTTGAGTACTGTTGGATGCAGCTTGCATTCCATTCAGACTCTGAGAAATCATATTGACTTGCTGAGTCAATATTTTATTCTGAGCCAATATGGCATTCAGAGTATCAATTTCAAGAACTCCCTTCTTCTGAGGCGTCCCATTACTTACAGGATTCCTCTCAGAAGTGTACATAAACTGGTTGTTAGCAACCATGTCAATAAGTTCTTGAGCTTCTGCAGGCGTTTTCTTTAGGTGAATGGATCCACCTATAGAAGTATCCAATGACATTTTTGATAGCTCAGATAAACCATCATAGAATATATCCAGGATGGTCCATTCTGAAAGCATGTCAGAAGGACACTTTTTGGTCAGTTGCTTGTATCTCTCCCAAGCTTCATAGAGGGATTCACCTTCCCTCTGTCTGAAGGTTTGAACATCCACTCTAAGCTTACTGAGCTTTTGAGGAGGAAAGAACTTGGCTAAGAAAGCCGTGACTAGATTATCCCAAGAGTTCAGGCTATCTTTAGGTTGAGAATCCAACCATATTCTAGCTCTGTCTCTTACAGCAAATGGGAAAAGCATGAGCCTGTAGACTTCAGGATCTACTCCATTAGTCTTAACAGTATCACATATCTGCAAGAATTCAGTTAAGAACTGAAAAGGATCTTCAGATGGAAGTCCATGAAACTTGCAGTTTTGTTGTATCAGAGAAATTAGTTGAGGCTTAAGCTCAAAATTGTTTGCTCCAATGGTAGGGATGGAGATGCTTCTTCCATGGAAATTGAAATTTGGTGCAGTAAAGTCACCAAGCATCTTCCTTGTATTATTATTATTTTTGGCTGCCATCTCTTCTTCCTTTTCAGAAATTTCTGTAAGGTTGTCTCTGGATTGTTGAAATTTAGCTTCTCTTAGTTTCCTCTTCAGAGTCCTTTCAGGTTCAGGGTCTGCTTCAACAAGAATGTTCTTGTCCTTGCTCCTGCTCATATGAAAAAGAGGGGAACAGAAAATAATAATAGGGATCCTTTTTACCACAGTATAGAGGTTCCCTTGTGTGAGTAGAAGAAAAGAAGAAAGAGAGTGAAGAAGAGAAGAATTCGAACTCAGAAGAGAAGAAGGGGTTCGAATTTTTGGGTGAGGAGAAGTGTTAGTAGATGAATAAATAAATAGAAGGATATGAGAGAGAGAATTTCGAAAATTAAATTTTGAAAAAGAGTTAATGATTTTCGAAAATTAAGATAAAATTAAAATTAAAATTAAAAATTGAAACAATTAATTAATTAAAAAGAATTTTTGAAAAAGAGGGAGGTATTTTCGAAAATTAGAGAAGAAAGAGTAGTTAGGTGGTTTTGAAAAAGATAAGAAACAAACAAAAAGTCAATTAGTTAGTTGAAAAAGATTTGAAAATCAATTTTGAAAAGATAAGAAGATAAGAAGTTAGAAAAGATATTTTAAAATCAAATTTTTTTTTTTGAAAAAGATATGATTTGTAAAGATATGATAGAAAGATATGATTAAAATTAGTTTTTGAAAAAGATTTGATTTTTAAAATCACAATTAATGTCTTGATTCACAAGTAATCACAAGATATGATTCTAGAACTTAAAGTTTGAATCTTTCTTAACAAGTAAGTAACAAACTTGAAATTTTTGAATCAAAATATTAATTGTTGATGATATTTTCGAAAATATGATATAAAATTAAGAAAAAGATTTTTGAAAAATATTTTTAAAATTTTCGAAAATAAATAAGAAAAATGAAAAAGATATGATTTTTGAAAAAGATTTTGAAAAAGATAAGATTTTTAAATTGAAAATTTGATTTGACTCATAAGAAACAACTAAATTTTAAAAAGTTTTGAAAAAATCAACTCAAATTTTCAAAAATTTATGAGTGAAAAAAGGGAAAGATATTTTTTTTATTTTTGAATTTTTAATGAAGAAAGAGAAAAACATGAAAAAGACTCAATGCATGAAAATTTTGGATCAAAACATGTGATGCATGCAAGAACACTATGAATGTCAAGATGAACACCAAGAACACTTTGAATGTCAAGATGAACACCAAGAACTTATTTTTGAAAAATTCTCAAGAAAAGAAAACATGCAAGACACCAAACTTAAAGATTTTTAATTTCTAGACACTAAGAATTCAAGAATGCATATGAAAAACAAGAAAAGACACAAAATAAGAAAACATCAAGATCAAACAAGAAGACTTACCAAGAACAACTTGAAGATCATGAAGAACACTATGAATGCATGAATTTTCAAAAAATGCAGAAATTTTTAGAAAAAATGCAATTGACACCAAACTTAAAAATTGACTCAAGACTCAAACAAAAAATATTTTTGATTTTATGATTTTATTAATTTTTTTTATTTTCTTTTAAATTTTTTTCGAAAAACATATAGGAAGAAGAAAATAAGAAATTCAAAATTTTTAATAAGAATCCCAAGAATCTTTCAATGTTGGCCTAAAGCTCCAATCCAAGGGTTGGGCATGGCTTAATAGCCAGCCAGCTTTAGGATATAAATCAGGCATGCAACACCTGATATTCCAATTAACTTGCCTCTATGCTGATGGTTGGAAGCCACAGTCCAAAAGAATTAGACATGGCTTTACAGCCAGCCAGACTTTAACATGCTTCATGAAACACTAGAATTCATTCTTAAAAATTTAGAATAATTTTCGAAAACAGATGAGAAATTATTGAAAGATTTTTGAAAAATTTTTGAAAATAAAACAAAAAGAAAATTACCTGATCTGAGCAACAAGATGAACCGTCAGTTGTCCAAACTCGAACAATCCCCCGCAACAGTGCCAAAAACTTGGTGCACGAAATTGTGATCCTTGGTAATGGCTCCAGAAACTTGGTGCTCTAATCTTAATTAAGAATTTGTCACAATTTCAATACAACTAACCAGCAAGTGCACTAGGTCGTCCAAGTAATAAAACCTTACGTGAGTAAGGGTCCATCCCACGGAGATTGTTGGTATGAAGCAAGCTATGGTCATCTTGTAAATCTCAGTCAGGCGGATATTAAATAGTTATGGAGTTTTCAAATAATAATAGTAAATAAAACATAAAATAGGATAGGGATACTTATGTAATTCATTGGTGAGAATTTCAGATAAGCGTATAGAGATGCTTTCGTTCCTCTGAACCTCTGCTTTCCTGCTGTCTTCATCCAATCAGTCCTACTCCTTTCTATGGCAAGCTGTATGTTAGGCATCACCGTTGTCAATGGCTACATCCTGTCCTCTCAGTGAAAATGGTCCAATGCGCTGTCACTGCATGGCTAATCATCTGTCGGTTCTCAATCATACTAGAATAGGATCCATTGATCCTTTTGCGTCTGTCACTACGCCCAGCACTCGCGAGTTTGAAGCTCGTCACAGCCATCCCTTCCCATATCCTACTCGGAATACCACAGACAAGGTTTAGACTTTTCGGATCTCAGGAATGGCCATCCATGGGTTCTAACTTATACCACGAAGATTCTGATTAAGGAATCCAAGAGATACTCATTCAATCTAAGGTAGAACGGAAGTGGTTGTCAGGCACGTGTTCATAGGGAATGATGATGACTTGTCACGATCATCACATTCATGTTGAAGTGCGAATGGATATCTTAGAAGCGGAATAAGTTGAATTGAATAGAAAAACAGTAGTACTTTGTATTAATTCATGAGGAACAGCAGAGCTCCACACCTTAATCTATGGTGTGTAGAAACTCTACCGTTGAAAATAAATAAGTGATAAAGTCCAGGCATGGCTGAATGGCCAGCCCTCCATGATCTAAGAACTAGACGCCCCAAGATGATCCGAAGATGTAAATACAATAGTAAAAAGTCCTATTTATACTAAACTAGTTACTAGGGTTTACAGAAGTAAGTAATTGATGCATAAATCCACTTCCGGGGCCCACTTAGTGTGTGCTTGGGCTGAGCTTGAAGTTTACACGTGCAGAGGCTTCTTTTGGAGTTGAACGCCAAGTTGTAACATATTTTTGGCGTTCAACTCTGGTTTGTGATGTGTTTCTGGCGTTTAACTCCAGACTGCAGCGTAGAATTGGCGTTCAACGCCCTTTTGCGTCATCTACACTTTCGCAAAGTATGAACTATTATATATTTCTGGAAAGCCTTGGATGTCTACTTTCCAACACCATTGAGAGCGCACCATTTGGAGTTCTGTAGCTCCAGAAAATCCACTTTGAGTGCAGGGAGGTCAGAATCCAACAACATCAGCAGTCCTTCTTCAACCTCTGAATCTGATTTTTGCTCAAGTCCCTCAATTTCAGCCAGAAAATATCTGAAATCACAGAAAAACACACAAACTCATAGTAAAGTCCAGAAATGTGAATTTAACATAAAAACTAATAAAAACATCCCTAAAAGTAACTAGATCCTACTAAAAACATACTAAAAACAATACCAAAAAGCGTATAAATTATCCGCTCATCAATTATTATTGGGCTTCACTTTGGGGCATTTTGTCCCCTTTTTATTGCTTTTCTTTTTTCTTTCTTTTTCTATTATTTTTTTTCTACATACATATTTTTTTTTCTTTATTTTTCCTTTTCATTTTTTTCTTTTCAAACTAAAGTACACAAAAGCATCAATACATATGGTTTTACATTTAATTAACACATGAGTATGTACCCAATTCCCAATGTTTTCAATAAAAAACTCAAAATACACTTTTACCTCAACCAATGTCCCAAATTTTCCCACACTTGAATGATATACACACTCACTAGCCTAAGCTAATCAAAGATCCAAATTAAGGATATTTATTATTTTTTGCTTCAAGGCTTGTAATGTGCTAAATTAAGAACAAGTTGGTTAATCATAGGCTCAAAGTTGGCTAACAATGGAAGATAAAAGGTTAGGCTATTTGGGTAAGTGAGCTAATGAAACAATGGCCTCAATCATATAAATGCATACATACACGAAATAATGGACATAAAGAATCAAACAAATCAAAGATTACAATCATAGAAAGAGAATAATCACACAAGAAGGAAAATAAGTGGTTATAAGATGTAACCACACAATTAGGCTCAAATCTCACATGCTTGTTGTTCTTAGCGCAAAAAATGTTCCACAATATATAATTCAAGTAAGTTCCGATGAAAAATTTTTACTCAAATCAATTGGGGTGCCTTATAGATAAATTTCTTGAAAAATTTCATTATTTTGACTAAGTTTATTATGTATATATATATACATATATATGCAAAAATATAAGAAAATGCAACTAACATCCTAGAAGACCTAAAAAAAATGAAATGCAAAAGGGTTGGGGTTAGAAATTTGTCTCCCAAGAACGCCGATTCGATTGGACGACCTCCCCACACTTAAAAGTTTGCACCGTCCTCGGTGCATTCAAAGATGAGCAAGGGGGTACGACGACTTACCGAGTTGCCACCTTTAGCAGGTGGATCAACTGGTTGCTGCGTGTTCTTTCTCCCGCTTCCATTTTTGCTCATGGTGCATCCTCCATGAAAAATAAAAACCAGATAAGAAAACAAGTAAATGCAAAAGCAAGGAAGCATACATTGTTGGAATGAGGTAATAATCACTAGAATGAAGTGAGTGACCCAATGTGTGACATGACTAAAAGTAAGTGTGCATTCTAAGTTGCGCACGGCTTAGAACACACACACTAACATAAAAAGCTATGTCACAGTTACACGACAGGAACATGCACTTCACTCATCTTAATGTGCTTGAGATGCTCTTAACTTGTAGGGTAAGACAACCGAACAAGCAATAAAGAAGAATGAAAGCATTCAAGCCAAAATCATATGGATGCTTATGATCAAGAAACACAATGCATTAAGATAAATGCACAACATCCATCAAGAAAATTGCCTAATCAATCAAGAAGGTTCAAATCACATGGTGGCCAAATCATGCAATTCAAGAAGATTTAACATGCTTAAAGGCAATGTCACATGTACTTGGTGTTCACAGACATGAAGCATTAGAAGCTCAAAACTAAGTGGAAAAATATAACCTCAACAATAAAATCCAACAATGAATAACGAAAAACAATTATGCTAAAATAGCATTCCGTTAGTAATAAGCAGCAATATATAGCAAACAAAATTAATAATCCAACACTTATCATGAAAACAAAAATTAAACAAAAATAAAACTAACTAAATAGCTAACTAACTAAACTAACTAAAGGTTGATGGTGTATGGTAGTGTTGGATGATGGTGGAAGAAGGAAAAGAAAAGAGAAGAAGGGAAGAGAAGAGAAGGAAAGAATGGGAAAGAGGAGAAGAAAAGAAGGTGATGAAACAGGGCTATCCACGCGTACGCGCGGATTGACGCGTACGCACAGTGAGGTGAAATGGGAGCGATGCGTACGCGTGGGTCACGCATACGTGTGATGGTTTATTTAGAGTGGCGACGCGTACGCGTGAGGTGACACGTATGCGTGGGCAGAGTTGTGCCTCGCGCACAAAGTTGGCATGAAGTTGGCACAACTCTCTGGATTTTGTATGGAGGTGGAAATTTTGGATCCACGCGTATGCGTGGATGACGTGTACGGGTGGATGGTCGAAAAGCTTGGGGTCACGCGTACGCGTGGGTGACGCGTACGCGTGGGTCGGTGCTCTGTTTTTCAAAATTTTTCCAAGTTCTTGCACTAAACCAAGCATTCCAAATCTCCAAAAAGCTACCAAAACACCATAAAACCTTATTTAACATATTAGACTACCAAATAAACTCAACAAACCAATCAAAACATGAAATTAAACTAATTTTACCAATATATACAAAAGCTAAAAATGAAAAGATTTTACCATGGTGGGGTATCTCCCACCTAGCACTTTTATTTATTGTCCTTAAGTTGGACTTATGGGGAGCTCCTTATCAAGGTGGCTTGTGCTTGAATCCATCCTTAAGCATCCACCAATGCTTGAATCTCTAATAAGCTCCATTCTTCAAAATTAATATTACCAAGTCTTGATGGAGTTCTTCACAAACCATGAGCTCCCAAAATTGATTCTCCTTGTGCGATCCGGGATCCCACACTTTGTTTTGACACCCATCTTTAAATTGATCATCATTATTCCATCCGGGTGGCAAACACGATGAATTCTCAATGAAGTGCCAAATTCTCCTTCTAGACCCACCTAATTGAGCACTAGTCCAACCTTTGTATCTCATCTTTGATGTGTCAACCAAAATGATCCTTGATTTACAACGCCAACCACGAAACATCCTTCTTTTGTGCTTCATCCCACAAAGTTCACTAAGTTGACTATCTATTTCATGAAAGCCATATTTGAGTGGGACAATAAAGCTAATAGAGATGAATTTCACCCACTCAAATATAGGAGTAGATGACAACCTAGGCAAAGAAACTTCCAAGGATCTTGACAAAGCGTATTCAACTCCCGTCCTTCTATTTCTAAGGACCTCATTCTCCTCACAAGATTTCTCAATTTCAATCCTTTACTCATCAGTTTTATCTAACCTTTTTCCCTTACTCAAATCATAAATGGGTGGATGAGAGAAATCTACCTCCACAGTGCTTTCTATATCACCGGGAGAAGGCTCTTCAAGTTCAAAGGATTTACCACCAAGAAGGTTTGATGCATGATCTTCATCACCAAGGGAACTCAATTCTTGCTCTATCCCGTCCAATTATTCATACGGAATATGCCATGGAGGTTGTGCACTCTCCTCCTCAATATCACATTCAACCTTCTTGGAGGGGTGTTCTATAACTTTAGATTCCCATGGAGGTTCTGCATCTCCTAAGTCTTCAACTACTTCTTCCTATTCTTTAACAATCATAGGTTCCACCAATTGTTTTAACACAAAGCAACATTCCTCATTTTCCACTGGAGTTCCCAATCTCTCCTTCATGCTATGCTCTTCATTTGATTCTCCACATGTGGCCATGGGAGTTCCTTAAGTGTTCAATCATTGGGAGTTGCGAGCTGCGACGCATATGCATGGGTCATGCGTACGCGTCGATTGGCATTTTTACTTCCCACGCGTACGTGTTATGTCACGCGTACGCGTCGCCATGCGACTTTATATTCATGCGTGCGCATCCCTCCTCACGTGCGCGTCGATGAATGGACTCCAAATCCTTGATTCTTCATGAATTCTGCACTTTGCATGCTTTTCTCTTCACTCCTTTGATCCATTCCTAGCCTTTTCAACCCGAATTCACTAACAAACACATCAAGGCATCTAGTAGAATCAAAGGTGAATTAAAATTAACCAATTAAGGGCCTAAAAAGCATGTTTTCACTCTTAAGTACAAATTAGGAGAAAATCATGAAACTATGCCATTTCATTGAATAAATGTGAGAATAGTGGATAAAAGCCACGCAATTAAGCATAAAATGCACCACGAAATAGTGGTGCATCAACACTATCCTATGATCCATAACCCTCATGCAACCAATCACCCTTACCCCATCCTTGTGACCACTATGAAAGACAACCTATAGAACCACCCACATTTCAACATAATTACTCCCAAGAACCACCATGCTCACATATACCACCTCAATATACACCATCTCCATATCCTTATCAATATGAACTACCTTCCTATCATGAACCCTTTCTCCTAACCAATGAACTCTCCTATCCACCCCAAGCTCCAATAGATGATTCTCTCACTTCACTACTTCATGAGCAACGTGAAACTCAAAGGAAAACACTAGAATTCGTGGCTACCTTGACCGAGGTAGTAAATAATTTAGCCTCCCTATGCTTCAACACTCAAAGTACCCTGATGTGACAATTATTGCCGGTTTAGAATTAATCAAAACAAGAATCACTTCGTTAATAGCATAGTCCGAACAAACAATGAACTCTCAATCAAAGTTTAAATCAAAGAATAGTCACAATCCAAAACAAATATAAACTGGGAGTTTTAAGTCTCGGGTCGTCTTCCCTAGGAGTTGCAATGGAAGTGCTCAATTATTGGCTATGAGGGAATGGGGTTGATGGCAAGGGACAAGAAGTGTAAATAGCAAAAAAGTAAATGAGCATGCAATAACTAAATATCAAAAGCAATTAGACTCAAGCAATTAATCAAAAGGAAAGGGAAATTCAACTGCTAAGAAACCTCTTGGCAAGGAGTGAAAGTCAAGGTTACCTATCCTAGCCATTGACCACAAACACATGATGATTATGAAGAGTTAATCCTACTTAGTCAACCCTAACATCGAGGATAATTCAAATAAGTATAATTGATTTTAATCCACAAGTCCTAGTCAACTCTATTAATGGAAGACTTAGAGTTAATGGAAACCAAATCAACTAACTACTCTAATATATCAATCAAGAATGGACATCAATGACTCAAGGTCACCAAAGTCCTCAATTCCAAGCTAAGAGTGAGGAAAAACTAAGCCAAGCATTTTTATCGAACACTTGGTGTGCATGAAAATAAAAACATATTAAATTGCAATCCAAATAAAATCTAAAGCTACCAAGTGCAAGAAAACAATAATAACAACTCAATTAAATAATAATAAACAAAGAAACATTAAATTGCATTAATAGAAATTCAAATTAACAAGGGTTCATTACAATGAAATAACCAAATAAAAGAAATAACAAGTAAAACTAAAAGAAATAAGAAGCTAGAAGAAGAAATAGTAAAGAAACTAAATCAAGACAAGAATTAAAGCATCAAACTAAGAGGAAATTAACTAAACCTAACCTAATTCTAGAGAGAAGGGGGAGCTTCTTTCTTTAGAAAACTAAGAGAAAAACATGGAAAATTCTAAACCTAATTGCCCCCCTTTGCCTCCTCTTGGATTAGGGTTGAAATAGCTTTAGAAATGAGTTGGATTGGGTTTTGGAGCCCCAAAATTCGCTGCCAGCAAATTTCATTAATGAGGTCACTGTGTGCGTATGCACACTTTCTATTTTTCTACTCGTGCGTACGCACGCATACTTGTGCGTGAGCACACTTGCTGAAAAGCGCCAAACTCCATTTCTTCATAAATTCTCCACTTTTACATGCTTTTTCTTCATTCCTTCAATCCAATCTTTGCCTTGCAAACCTGAAATCACTCAACAAACATATCAAGGCTTCAAATTGAATTAAAGTGAATAAAATTTAGCAATTAATGGCCTAAAAAGCATGTTTTCACTTTGGAGCACAATTTATGGAGAAATTACAAAACCAAGCTATTTCATTGAATAAGTGTAAGAAAAGTTGATCAAATCCACCCAATTAGAGCAAATAAATACCATGAAATGTGGATTTTATCACGTCCCCACACTTAAACAATAGCTTGTCCTCATGCAGAACTCAAGAAAAAAACAAGGGGTATTACATTTATTCAATGCAAGGAAACTACCTATATGCAATTTATCTAAATGAATGCAACCACTTAGTTAAAATGAATCAATTCCCAAGAAAGCATATATGAACATATGGGCTAAAGCAATCTTAACCAATTCAAATCCATAATTGATTAGAGTTATTGAAAAAAATTTAAAAACTTGCAAGAAAGGAGATAATCAAAGGCGGAAACATAGAATTTGAGCAATCGAACCCCTCACCGGATGTGTATACACTTTAATAGCTCAAGTGTTTAGGGTTGATTCACTCAATTCTCTTCTAATAAAGGTTTCTAAGACTTATTTTTCATATAACAATAAACAATTATTCAATGTATGCATACAAGTATCATGAGGACTTTTCCATAGGTTGTAATGGGGTTAGGGTCAACGTAAGGTTATATATGGTTAAGTGAGCTTGATATTTGAATCTTTGATTAGCCTAAGCTCTCACTAACATATATAACAACCTATACAATTCTAATACAATACCTAGCTACCCATAATTCACTTTTTCACACACTCATGCATTCTTTTCAATTCGCATTCCATATGCATTTTTTTCTCAAACTTTAGGGTATTTTGTCCCCTTTTTATTGCTTTCTTTTTCTCTTTTTCTTTTTCTATTCTTTTTCTTATTTCTCTTTTTTTTCAAACTAAAATATATACAAGAGCATCACTGCATATGGTTTAAGCATTTAATGCATGAGTATGTACTCAATTCCCAAGATCTTTAATCAAAGAAATACAACAATACACCTTTATATCAACCAATGTTCCCAAGCTTCCCCACACTTAATTCATACACACTCTTACTAGCCTAAGCTAATCAATGATCCAAATAAAGAACATTTATTATTTTTCACTTAAGGATAGTGATGTGTTAAAATTAAGAACAAAAGAGGATTAACATATGCTCAAAGTTGGTTAACAAAGGAAGATAAAAGGGTAGGCTATTTGGGACAAGTGAGCTTAATGAAAAGATGGCCTCAATTATGTAAATGCATATGTACATCAAACAATGGACATAAAGAATCAAACAAATCAAAGATTGCAATCATAAAAAGAGAATAACACACACAAGAATGAAAATAGTGGTTATATGAAGTAACCACACAATTAGGCTCAAAACTCACATGCTTATGTGTTCTTATCTCAAAAACATGTTCCACAATATATTTTCAAGCAAGCTTCAATGAAAATTTATCACTCAAATCAATTAGGATATCAATGCCCTATCAAGAATGTTTTTCTTGGAAAATTTAATTATTTTAACTACGCTTATTATGTATGTGAACAAAGATGCAATAAACTTGGAAAAATGCAATTAAAGCTCTAAAATATATAAAAACTAAGAAAAATAAATTGTGCAAGTGTTTGGAATTAGAATTTGTCACCCAAGATTGCCGATCAATGATGACCTCCCCACACTTAAAGGGTTGCACGGTCCTCTGTGCATTCAAATGTGACCAAAGAGGGTACGGCGACTTCACGAGTTACCACCTTCAGCTGGTGGATCAACCGGCTGCTGCGTGTACTTTTTCCTGCTTCCCTTATTGCTTATGATGGATCACTCATGAAAGATAGAAGATAGGATAGTAAGATGAGTGAATGCAAAAACAAGGAAGCATAGATTGTTGGAATGAGGTGATATTCACTAAAATGAGTGAGTGAATAAGTTTGTGACATGAAGAAAACAAGTGTGTGAATTCTAAGTTGTGCATGATTTAGAACTCACACATTAACATGGAAAGCTAGGTCACAATTACACCAAAGAATAATGCACTTCACTCATTCTAGTGTGCTTGAACTACTTTAAAAGAGACTTGTAGGTTAAGATAAGCAAACAAGTAATAAAGAAGCATAAAAGTATCCAAACAAGAATCAAGGAATTGTGAATTGGATAAAAGAGAAAAGTTTGTTTGCAACTGATAAACCACTATTTCATGGTTTATCTTGTGCTCAATTGAGTGGTTTTTATCAAGTCTTTGCACACTTATTCATACTATTTGCATGGTTTTACATTCTCCTTCCTGATTTTGTGCTATGATTGAAAACATGCTTCTTTGGCCTTATATTTGCTAATATTAATCCTCTCTTATTATCATTCGATGCCTTGATATGTGCGTTAAGTGATTACATGGATTACAGGGCAGGAATGGCTTAGAGGATGGAAAGGAAGCATGCAAAAGTGGAAAGAATACGAGAAACTGGAGGAACTGCTAAAGCTGTCCAGCCTGACCTCTTGGTACTAAATTGACCATAACTTGAGCTACAGAGGTCCAAATGATGCGGTTCCAGTTGCGTTGGAAAGCTATGTCTGGGGCTTCGCAACGATATATAATTTGCCATAGCTGCCTTAAAGGCAGGTGACGCGAACGCGTGGGTCACGCGGACGCGTGATCTGGCAAAAACGCAATCCGCACAAACGCGTGGACGACGCTTCCGCGTAACTTTGCAGCGACCTGTACGTACTAGAAATCGCTGGGCAATTTCTGGGTATTTTTGACCCAGTTTTTGGCCCAAAAAACACAGATTAGAGGCTATAGAGTGGGGGAATGCATGAATTGAATCATCATACTTTTCATTCACATAATTTTTAGGTTTTAGATGTAGTTTTAGAGAGAGAGGCTCTCTCCTCTCTCTTAGGATTAGGATTTAGGATTTCTATTAGGATTAGGATATCATCTTCTTCATTCCAGGTTTAATATTCCTTTACTTCACTTTTTGTTTTCTTCTACTTCCATTTATTCTATTACTTTAGTTGATTACTTGATGTTGCCAATTTGGTTTATGGATTTCTATGTTCAATCTAACTTTTTATTTAATATAAATTGAGGTATTTCAGATTTGATTTTGCTTTATTTTATTTATGGATGCTTTTGATTCAAATTAGAACTATTTTCTCCTTTTGGCTTTGGTCAAGTAATTTATAACACTTGAGTTATCAACTCAGCTGTTGATTGAAATTGGAATTCTTTGCTGGTTAATTTGCACTCCAATAACTCTAGTCTCTCCATAGGAGTTGACTAGGACCTGAGGATCAAATTAATTTGTCCACTTGACTTTCCTTTATTTAGTAAGGGTTAATTAAAAGTGGGAGCAGAATCCAATTCTCTTCACACCTGATAAGGATAACTAGGATAGGACCTAAATTTCTTATACCTTTCCAAGAGATTTTTATTATTATCAATTTATTTTCCTTGTCATTTAAATTACTTGCCCCTTATTTCCAAAAACCCAAAAATATACTGTTTTATATAACCAATAATAAATTATACCTCCCTGCAATTCCTTGAGAAGACGACCCGAGGTTTAAATACTTCGGTTATAAATTTTATTGGGTTTTGTTACTTGTGACAACCAAACTTTTTTAAGAAAGAAATTCTTGTTGGTCTAGAAGCTATACTTACAACGCAGATTTATTTGTGAAAATTCTAGATCATGCGAGAGTTTCGTTCTTCAAAATGGTGCCATTGCCGGGAAATTACAAACGTGTGCCTTATTATTGGTTATTGTAAATATTTGCTTTTTGCTTTTTTGTTAGTTTTAGGACTTAGTTACTTATTCTTACTAGTTTTTGTTTTTCTTTTTTGCTATGAACTCTCACCCCTTTGGGTACGAGCGTGGTTAAAATTATGTTACAAGAAGATGAGATTATAATGCCAACATGCACCATGGTTGGAGCAATCAAAGAGGGGAGGAGCCACAAGGATTTGATCAACCCACTTGGCAACAACCCCCTCTAATGAACTACAAGCAACAACCATTCCATGATGCATACCAAGACAATGGTTATGGTGGACCTTTTCATGACACTCAATACCCACCGCAACACGTCTATGAACCTCCTCCTCCTCAACGTAGTTTTGAACCACCACACTCGCAAGTCCCTTACCACCAAACACCCCCATACGACCTTAATCCTTATCCACCACACCAACCACCATATGAACCACACCCAGAACCACCACCTCAATATTCACCATCTCTATATCCTTATCAGGGAGAACCACCCTCTTATCATGAACCCTTCTTCCCAAGTAATGAACCCTCATATCCACCCCAATCTCCAATGGATGACATCCTTTGTGGTCTTCTTCAAGGACAAGCGAAGATGAAAATGGATGTACTAGAATTCACGACTGCCTTCACCGAGGTAGTAAATCGATTAGCTTCCCAACATCTGAGCACTCAAAGTACTCCCATGGCTACATATGGAGAATCAAAAGAAGAGCGTAGCATGAAGGAGATACTAGAAACTCCGATAGACAATGAGAAACATGGCTTTGTATTGGAACAAGTGGAGGAAGTCATAATAGTTGCAGAGGAAGAAGTGGTTGAAGACTTAGGAGATGCAGAACCTCCATGGGAAACCCAAGTCATAGAGCCTCCTTCTAAGATGTTTGTAATTGATGTTGAGGAGGGTGTACAACCTCCAAAGCATATCATGGTTGAAGACTTTGAAGGGAATGATCAAGAGATGGATTCAATCATTGATGAATTCTTATCTACAATTGAATCCTCTCCCGTTGGACATGACATAGAAATTAAAGAAGAAGAAGCACAACTTACTATGCCCTTGGTGAACAATGAAGAAGAGATCGAATTGGAAGAAAGCTACCAAGAGGAAGAGGTTGATATTGAAGAAGCTTGCAAAGAGGTGGAAGTTGTCAAAGAAGAGCACAAGGGAGTGGAGCTTGAAATCACCTTGCCAAAGTTGTTGGAGACCTCTCCCCCAAAGCCTTCACCATCCATTCCTTCATTCAAGTGGGTAAATCTTCCCTCTCTAAGCTTAATTAGCTCACTTGAATATGCTTTACTTGAGATAGATGGTCAGCTTAGAACTCTTTGTGGCTTTAAGAGTAAGAGGGAGATGGTTAGTGGTTGGCAACACAATCCTAGGTTCATTGTGGTAGGAAGCTCACGGCTGAATTATCATGGTTGGAAGAATACTAAATTTAATGGGTTGAGGAAGCTGTTTGGATGTCTCAGTGAGAATTTCAATTGCGTGCCACCCAGTTGGAACAATAATGATCAACAAGAAGACGGGTGCAAAAGCAAGGTTTGGGACCTCGGAATTCAGTCTAGAAATCAACACTCTTGGGCCCTTGTCACTTGCTTTAACCTGCTTGAAGGCTTTCTGCGCCTAGTTTGGGATCCCGGAGGCCATTGGAATCACAAACATTGGTGGAGATTCCTGGATGAGTTCAAGCACAAGCCACCATAACAAAAGACTCCCCAAATGTCCAACTTAAGGACTTTAACTAGAAGTGCTAGGTGGGAGACAACCCACCATGGTATGATCGTCCTTTTTCCAATTTTAATTTTATTTCATTTTGTTGGTTTTTGAGTTTTATTTTATTTTATTTCATTGAATCTGGAATTACTCATAACATCCATATCATTTTGCATTCTGCATACTGCATAAAAAAAAAGAAGCACGCACACGACGTGGCAGCGTCGTTGACGCATCCGCGTCACCAGTGCGTTTTGAAGAAAAGAGAATTGGACAGAGAGTCACGCGAAAGCGTGGCTGGAGGTATGCCTTAGGCACAAACATACCCACGCAGCCGCGTCATTTAGAAAATAAGCCTCCCACGCGTTCGCGTCACCGACGCGAACGCGTGACCCTAAAAAATCGACGTAAAAAAGGTGTATGGCAGCAAGTAGCGATGGAGCTGGCTGGAATGAGGCTAGAAGCACCAGCCTCATCACGCGACCGCGTGCCCCACGCAGCCGCGTCGTCCTCCAAACATGGCCATTCACGCGACCGCGTCACCCACGCGATCGCGTCACCCTAAGTTTTGGCAAAATGAGTTTAACACAGAGAGTTGCACGAACGTGTCGCTGCCCTCGCACCAATTGCACAATTCAGGTCACGCGACCGCGTGACCCACGCGTCCGCGTCACCTGTATTAATCGCACATCACGCGATCGCATGACCCACGCGTCCGAGTCGTATGCGGTGCACAGATTATCCCCATCAGCCAAAATATCTTATCTTTTCTTCCCCAAATCCTTATTTTTGTTTTCCCTTATTATTATTTCTTTCTTCTCTCTTCTTCCTTCTCTATTCTTTCTCACTTTTTACTATTCCCTTTTTCTTTTCTTTTTACTTCTATTATCAAGGTTCTTTTCTTCTTCCCTCTTTACTTTTTCATTATTATTCCTTTTCTTTTATTCATGTTTTCTTATTACTTTCATTATGCATATCTTCTTTTTTCCTTCTTTTTATTCCTTTAATTGGTGTTGAAAATTTATTTGGGTCATTATTTATTTCTATATTCTGCTTGTGGATTTATATATTGTTTGACAATTAATATTACTTCCTTAAAGGGTTGCTTGCATGTTCTATCTTATATTTTCCACAACATATTTACCATGCATGCTAAGTGTTTGTGAAAAAGCCCGTATGTCATTGTGCATTATTTTAAATTACTCAATTCTACTACGTTAATGCCTATTTTTCACAAAACCCCTTTTATATTTTATTTATTTAATTTAATTGTCAATACAAACAAATTATTAGTTTGAAAGACTTGGTAATCTAACTTGGACATTAAATGCTTGATCTATGCTACTCATGCCTTTGCCAGCATGCCAATAAATATCTTGCATTTAATTGCCATCACATGCACTTGCTATATTACCTTTGATGAATTTTTCACATGCAGTCTAGACCATGTGTTAACGACATCCTCCTTACAGTGCATTGATTATACCACCCATAATGTTCGCTCCCTTGCTTGAACCCTTAGCTTTACATGTTACTTTCTTTTTCCCTTTTTAGGATGTCCACCAAGAAAGGTAAAGAGAAAGCTACTCTCAAACCACCAGTAAGGAGAGGAACAAAAAGAGCACTAACTACGGAACCACCCGTCCACTTGTACATCTTAGCATGCCCCGAGAACGGTGCAATCTTTAAGTGTGGGGAGGTCGATACCGATCTCCGTGGGTTAGTACCTTCCTGTCCCAACACCAATATTTAAATTTTCTTTGTAGTTAGTTGTTGCATTCGCATGTTTGTTTGATTTTGTGCATATTTTACCACCACTTGGTTAAAGTAATATTTTCTTTTCCAAGAAATTATTTTATAATATTTCACTAATTTGAATTAAAATTTTTATTGAACTTTTTTGAAGAAATATTATACTGAAACATGGTTTAGAGCTCAAACACACAAAACTTGTGAGATTTTTGAGCCTATTTGATTGGTTGCATTTTATCAACCAATATTTTATTTTTGGTGTGTGTTGTTCTCTCTAAAATTGTGATCTTTGTCTTGCTGAATTCTATATTTCCATGGTTTAATGTATGCATGCACTTATATGATTGAGGCCTTTGTTTCACTAAGCTTACATACCCATCTGGCCTTAACCTTTCATTATCCTTTGCAAACCAATGTTGAGCCTATTATACCCCTTTGTTCTTTACTTTAGCACATCATTAACTCTTAGCGGAAAACAATAATGTCCTTAATTTGAATCCTTAATTAGCTTAGACTAGTGAGAGTGCTTATGATTTAAGTGTGGGGAAATTGGGTTTGGAAATATTTAGTTTGAGAATTGAGTATGTTAGAATTTTCTGAAAATGTAAAAGAAATGTTTAGGACATGATTCATGCATCCAATAATTTAATCATATGCATTGAGAAAAATAAAAGAAAAGAAAAAAAATATATATAATAAAATACAAAAAAAAGTGAGAAAAAGAAAAGAAAAAAGAGCAATTAAGCACAAAGGGAACAAAATGCCCCAAAGTAAGTGGTGAAAGCAATGCATATGTACTGTACTTGAAATTAGAATGCATGAATATGTGAAAAACATGGTTAATGGATAGTTAGATGTGGTATTATGATTACATGGATTGTCTAAAGTTAGGTGGAAAGTTTAAGTTAATTAAGGGTTCAGATTTTAGTCCACTTGGCCAAATATAATCCTACCTTGACCCTAACCCCATTACAACCCTTAAAAGATCTCTTGATATGTGTATTTGTGCATCAAATTTGTGTTGATTGTTAGATGAAGAGCAAGCCTTAGAAAGCAAGATTAGTAGAGAATTGAGAGAATCGAACCTTAAACAGTTGAGTGATTAGAGTGTATACACTTCCAGTAAGGGTTCGATGCTCGATTCTTTGTTCCCGGCTTTCATGAGCTATTTTCTTCTGCAAGTTTACTTGTACTTTATTTTATGATTTGAATTAGTGAAATCCAGTTCATATTTGTTCTTGAAGGATTTGTTTACTTTTAACCAAGTAGGAAAAAGAATTCTGCATTTAGTTGCATTCATAGGTTGCATTTCATACATTCTACCATTCCCCTTCACTCTTTTAGTTCTCTTAAGCTTAGCATGAGGACATGCTAATGTTTAAGTGTGAGGAGTTTGATAAACCAATATTTCATGGTTTATCTTGTGCTCAATTGAGTGGTTTTTATCAAGTCTTTGCACACTTATTCATTCTATTTGCATGGTTTTACACTCTCCTTCCTGATTTTGTGCTATGATTGAAAACATGCTTCTTTGGCCTTATATTTGCTAATATTAATCCTCTCGTATTACCATTCGATGCCTTGATATGTGCGTTAAGTGATTACAGAGATTACAGGGCAGGAATGGCTTAGAGGATGGAAAGGAAGCATGCAAAAGTGGAAGGAATACGAGAAATTGAAGGAACTGCTAAAGCTGTCCAGCCTGACCTCTTAGTACTAAATTGACCATAACTTGAGCTACAGAGATCCAAATGATGCGGTTTCATTTGCATTGGAAAGCTAACGTTCGGGGCTTCACAACGATATATAATTTGCCATAGCTGCTTCGAAGCCAGGCAACGCGAACGCGTGGGTCATGCGGACACGTGACCTTGCAAAAATGCAATCCGGGCGAACGCGTGGACGACGCTTCCGCGTACTTTGCAGCCACCTGTAGGTACCAGAAATCACTGGGGGCGATTTTTGGGCTATTTTTGACCCAGTTTTCGGCTCAGAAAACACAGATTAGAGGTTACAAAGTGGGGGAATGCATGAATTGAGTCATCATACTTTTCATTCACACAATTTTTAGGTTTTAGATGTAGTTTTAGAGAGAGAGGCTCTCTCCTCTCTCTTAGAATTAGGATTTAGGATTTCTATTAGGATTAGGATTTCATCTTCTTCATTCCAAGTTTAATATTCTTTTACTTTACTTTATGTTTTCTTCTACTTCCATTTATTTTATTACTTTAGTTGATTACTTGATGTTGCCAATTTGGTTTATGGATTCCTATGTTCAATCTAACTTTTTATTTAATATAAATTGAGGTATTTCAGATATGATTTTGCTTTATTTTATTTATGGATGCTTTCAATTCAAATTAGAATTATTTTCTCCTTTTGGCTTTGGTTAAGTAATTTATAACACTTGAGTTATCAACTCAGCTGTTGATTGAAATTGGAATTCTTTGGTGGTTAATTTGCACTCCAATAACTCTAGTCTCTCCATAGGAGTTGACTAGGACCTGAGGATCAAATTAATTTATCCACTTGACTTTCCTTTATTTAGTAAGGGTTAATTAAAACTGGGAGTAGAATCCAATTCTCTTCACACCTGATAAGGATAACTAGGATAGGACCTAAATTTCTTATACCTTGCCAAGAGATTTTTATTATTATCAATTTATTTTCCTTGTCATTTAAATTACTAGCCCCTTATTTTCAAAAACCAAAAAATATACCGTTTTACATAACCAACAATAAATCATACCTCCCTGCAATTCCTTGAGAAGACGACCCGAGGTTTAAATATTTCGGTTATAAATTTTATTGGGTTTTGTTACTTGTGATAACCAAACTTTTGTAAGAAAGGAATTCTTGTCGGTTTAGAAGCTATACTTACAACGTGAATTTATTTGTGAAAATTCTAGATCGCGCGAGAGTTTTGTTCTTCAGCAACACCTAATTGACAAAAGTAGAAAACATGGCTAGCATATTCCACAAAGCTTAAAAAGCTCAAAAAAATGTCACTAGGTAAGCTTATGATCCAAATCACAATTCCCCAATTTCAATGCATCAACTAGGTGACTTAAATAAAAATCAGTCATAGCAAACAACACCTACCAAAAAATGCATCAACTACAAATAAATTTCCTAATGATAGATTATGAAATCAAATCACATGGTGGCTAAAACATGCACTTTAGAAATCTAAAAGCATTCTCAAAGGCAATGTTATGAGTACTTGGCATGTGCAAATATTCAACATTCAAAACTCAATACCAAGCAACAAAGTATGACCTTAATAAAGATATCCAACAATAAAGAGCAACAATAATTCAGCAGCAATATCTCAATAGAATCAACAAATCAACTCAATTATCCAACACTTAGCACCAAAATAGAAAATTAAACATAAAATTAAACTATCTAGCTAAATAACTAACTAAAGGAAAGTGTGGTGGGTGGTGAATGATAGTGGTGGATGGTGGTTGAAGAAGAGAAAGAAGAGAGGGAAAGAGGAAAGAAGAAAAAAAGTAGAGAGAAGAGGAGAAAAGAATAGTTTGAGACAGGGGAAGGGGTCACGCGTACGTATCGGGCAGGTGTACGCGTGAAAGAGAGAAAATGGAAGGTGACGCATATGCGTGAGGGACGCGTACGCGTGATGGAAAAAATTATATAGATTTTGCGTTCGCACTATGTGTGCGAATGCCACGGGCAGGGGCCTTGAATTGAAATGTGCCCACGCACAGACCTGTGCCCACGCACAGGCCTGTGCCCACGCACAAAAAGAAAATTTTTTTAAGGAAAGGATCATGTGTGCGTGCACACACAGTTCCGTGCACACGCAAAAAAACAAAAATGGATAGGGGTTCATACGCACAGGGCGTGCCAACCCTCCCAGTAGAAGGGGTGTAAGGGAGTGTGCGTACGCATAAGAAGGTGCGCTCGCATAGGATACGCGAAAAAGGGTTTGTGTGCGTACGCACATTGTGGTGCGCACGCATAGAGCGCAAAACAAAGGGAGATGCGTGCACACAAGGTGTGTGAGTGCTCTCAACAGAGGCTGCAGAGGCTGGTGTGCGTACACACAGGACGCAAAATTTTGTTGTTGTGTGCGTCTGCACAAGGGTCTGAGCACGCACATGCCCTATTTTTCCAAAAATTTTTCTTTCAAAATCTAAGGCATTGCACCTTATCTCAACCAAAATTTCAACCCCACAACATTGAAAACTTCACAAAATTATGATCCATACCGAAATCAACCTATCTAAGCTTAAAATTAAACTAATCCTAAGTCAACCAATCATAATAAAAAGCAACTAAGTCAAAATATAAACAAAAAGAGAGGAGTTAGAACAATGTTACCATGGGGGCTGTCTCCCACCTAGCACTTTGGTTTATTGTCCTTGAGTTGGACTTATGCAGAGCTCTAATCAAGGAGATTTGTGCTTTTATTCATCTTGGAGCTTCCAACAATGCTTGAATCTCCAAAATTCTCAATTTATTGCACCAAGCTTTGATGGAGTTTCCAACAAGCTATGAGCTCCCAAAATTTACCTTCTATACAAACAAAATCAAGAAAACAAACAAAAAGCAAGATATTCACATATTAACATATTCACAATAGCCAATAATATAACACCATTGCAACTCCCCGGCAACGGCGCCAAAAACTTGATGTGATAATTATTGCCGGTTTAGAATTAATCAAAACAAGAATCACTTCGTTAATAGCATAGTACAAACCAACAATGAACTCTCACAATCAAAGTTTAAATCAAAGAATAGTCACAATCCAAAACAAATATAAATCGGGAGTTTTAAGTCCCGGGTCATCTTACCTAGGAGTTGCAATGGAAGTACTCAATTATTGGCTCTGAGGGAATGGAGTTGATGGCAAGGGACAAGAAGTGTAAATAGCAAGAAAGTAAATGAGCATGCAATAACTAAATATCAAAAGTGATTAGACTCAAGAAATTAATCAAAAGGAAAAGGAAATTCAATTGCTAAGAAACCTCTTGGCAAGGAGTGAGAGTCAAGGTTACCTATCCTAGCCATTGACCACAAACACATGATGATTATGAAGAGTTAATCCTACTTAGTCAACCCTAACATCGAGGATAAGTCAAATAGGCATAATTGATTTCAATCCAGAAGTCCTAGTCAACTCTATTAATGGAAGACTTAGAGTTAGTGGAAACCAAATCAACTAACTACTCTAATATATCAATCAAGAATGGACATCAATGACTCAAGGTCACCAAAGTCTTCAATTCCAAGCCAAGAGTAAGGAAAAACTAAGCAAAAACTAAGCCAAACATTTTTATTGAACACTTGGTGTGCATGAAAATAAAAGCATCTTAAATTGTAATCAAAATAAAATCTAAAGCTACCAAGTGCAAGAAAATAATAACAACAACTCAATTAAATAACAATAAAAAAAGCATTAAATTGCATTAATAGAAATTCAAATTAACAAGGGTTCATTACAATGAAATAACCAAATAAAGGAAATAACAAGTAAAACTAAAAGAAATAAGAAGCTAGAAGAAGAAATAGTAAAGAAACTAAATCAAGACAAGAATTAAAGCATCAAACTAAGAGGAAATTAACTAAACCTAACCTAATTCTAGAGAGAAGGGGGAGCTTCTCTCTCAAGAAAACTAAGACAAAAACATGGAAAAATCTAAACCTAATTGCTCCCCCCTTGCCTTCTCTTGGATTAGGGTTGAAAAGCTTCAGAAATGAGTTGGATTGGGTTATGGAGGCCCAAAATTCGCTGCTAGCAAATTGCATTAATGAGGTCACGTGCTGGGACCTGTTCGTACACACAGACGTGTACGTCGCACACTTTCTATTTTTCCACTCATGCGTACACACATAAGGTTTTGCGCACGCACACTTGCTAACTCTCACTTGTGCGTACTCACGCATACTTGTGCATGCGCACACTTGCTGAAAAGCTCCAAACTCCATTTCTTCATGAATTCTCCACTTTTACATGCTTTTTCTTTATTCCTTCAATCCAATCTTTGCCTTGCAAGCCTGAAATCACTCAACAAATACATCAAGGCATCAAATAGAATTAAAGTGAATAAAATTTAGTAATTAAGGGCCTAAAAAACATGTTTTCACTTTGGAGCACAATTTATGGAGAATTTACAAAACCAAGCTATTTCATTGAATAAATATTAGAAAAGTTGATAAAATCCTCCCAATTAGAGCAAATAAATACCATGAAATGTGGATTTATCATACCCCCATGGCCGTATGTGGAGAATATAATGAGAAGCGTAGCATGAAGGAGAGATTAGAAACTCCGGTGGAGAATGAGGAGTTGGACTTTGTACTAGAGCAAGTGAAGAAGGCCGAAATTATCGTAGAAGAGGAAGTGGTTGAAGACTTAGGATGATGCGAAACCTCCATGGGAACTGATGCCAAGGCATCATAGGCTAGTTTCACTAGCATTTTTCTGTTAGTTTTAGTTGTTTTATGCATTTTCTTGAGCTTAAAGTAACCAAAAATGGTTAAATGAAGAACAAAGCAATGAACCATCCAAACAATATGATTTTGATGCAAATTCCATGAGTTTTAGTTATATTACTTAAATGCTATGAATGGAAGATTTCTCATGAAATTTTGCAAGACTTTGATGCAATTGTTTGGATGATTTCAGGGAAGAAGAGGCTAAGCAAGGAAGCAACAAAATCAATAAAGGAAGCTTGAATATCACATGTGGAGTTTAAGTTCCAGTTTAAGCCTAAACTGGAGCTTAAACGCCAAAATCATGAAGGATAAGAAATGCTGGGATTGAAGTTTAACCTCCAGTTTGACCTCAAACTGGAGGTTAAACGCCAGAATGAGTATGCCACCCAGGGAGGAGTTCCACGTTTAACCTCCAGTTTGACCTCAAACTGGAGGTTAAACGCCAGAACCAGGAAGAGTACCAGGGAGCCATTCCACGTTTAAGCTCCAGTTTGACCTCAAACTGGAGCTTAAACGTGTTCGACAGCTTTTCTCCTCCAGGGTTGCTCTCTCCATTTCCACGTTTAACCTCCAGTTTGACCTCAAACTGGAGGTTAAACGTGTTCGACACCTCCAGGGCTACCATTCTAAGCTTCCACGTTTAACCTCCAGTTTGACCTCAAACTGGAGGTTAAACGTGTTCGACCGCCAGTATGCCTCCACCCTTTTCCACGTTTAACCTCCAGTTTGACCTCAAACTGGAGGTTAAACGTGTTCGACACCTCCAGGGCTACCATTCTAAGCTTCCACGTTTAACCTCCAGTTTGACCTCAAACTGGAGGTTAAACGTGTTCGACTACATGACTCTCCAGGGCTACATTCTTCCATTTCCACGTTTAAGCTTCAGTTTAACCTTAAACTGAAGCTTAAACGTGCTTCTACAAAAGGCCTCACTGGAAGTGTCTGGCGTTTAAGCTGCAGTTTAAGCTTAAACTACAACTTAAACGCCACTCTTGGAAAAGGTTTCTGGGCCAAAAATATTGTGATTTAAGTTAGTCTTTGAGCACAAATACTAACTTAAACTTACTTTGGTATGAAACCCAATTGAATATCATGGTTTATGGGATTGGGCCTGAAGGATTGATGAGTTTGAAATCTCAATTTATTGAGTCATGTGTCATTATTTGATTATCACTAAGTGGCTCAATAAATGTTACAGGATTTGGATCAACAACCTCATCAAGATTATGGATCATAAACCCAAGGCAAAAGGAAAGCAAGGAGAGGCCTCAAAGCCCAAGAAGCACAACTGAAGCTCAATATAGAAAGTGTATAAATAGGATAGAAGTTAAGTTAGAGAAGGACTTTTACTTCACTTTTAGCTAGTTTTCCTTTTCTTTGTAATTGAATTCAGAGCTATGATTCACTAAACCCCCTTTCATTGGGTTAGGGAGCTCTATTGTAATTCAATGAATCAATAATAGTTTATCTTCTTCTTCAATCTTTTCTCTTGAATTTTGTTAGAAAGCTTCTCGATCTAATTCCATTGAGTAGTTGTCTTGGGAAAGAAACTACCCATACTTGGAATCCTTCGGAGCCTTGGGAAAGGAATGGAGGATTCATGCTAGAGAAGCTTTCTCACAGTGAATTGGATTGGGGTTTGGATGGATATTGTGACATGTAATCCTACCAAATTGTGGTTCATAAAATTGTGTGGTATAATCAGTGATCAATCATCATCTCTTCTTATGAACATTTAAACCAAGGGATTGGGAATTTGTTCGTTTTTAGAGAGAATTGGTGAGCCAAGGGATTGGGATCCAATCATATAAGATTGCCAAGCAAAATTCAATGAACGCATTGGTTGAGGAAGAGATAAACATGTTTTGATTCGGAGATCTCAATATCTCCTATAACCCAATGAATTCCCCATTTCTGATCTCCACTTTCTCTTTACATTCTGCAACTCAATTCTTGCAATCACCCCCATTCCCTTTTAATTTCAGCAATTTACATTCTGCTCTTTAATTCATGCAATTTAAGATTCCGCCATTTAATTTTCTTGTCATTTACTTTTCCCGCCAATTTTACATTCCGCAATTCTCATCTCAAATCTTGATTCCGCTCAACTAGAACACACTTCTAATCCGAATTGCTCACTCAACCAATCCTTGTGGGATTCGACCTCACTCTATTGTGAGTTTTTACTTGACGATAACCGGTGCACTTGCCGGAAGGAATTTTGCCGATCGTGCAATTTCCTAAATCGTAGCATAACTAGTTTATGTGCATCAAGTTTATGGCGCCGTTGCCGGGGATTGGTTTTCGATTGACAATTCTCAAATTGGAAGCTAACTAGATTGAGCAATTTTCTCTTGCTTTGTTAATTCTGTCCAAGATACTTGTTGAATTTTAATTTCTGCACTTGGTTACATGCTTTCCTTCTTTATGCCTTTAAATTCATGCAACTAACTCACTGACTCACTAACTGTTTGAATTAATTCCTCAATTGAGCTAACCATACTCTTCCATTAACCAAGAGTATTTCACTTGTTTGTGTTTGAGCTGTGTTCTTGTATGACAGGTAGGAGAGGAGAGACATCAACTCCTCCATATACCGAACCAGAGAGGACCCTTCATAGACTTAGAAGGGAAGCAAGAGGGAAGAGAGTAGTGGGAGAAGAGGAATCTGAAGGAGAATCTGAGGACAATTTTGAGGAAGCTTTAGATCTCAACATGGATAGAGAAGTTCACAACCATGAGAGAGCTGATGGAAACGATGCCATCCCAGAGAGGAGGGTTCTTAGTTCATACATAAACCCAACCTCTGGGAATTGTGGTAGTAGCATCCAGAAACCACCCATTCAGGCCAACAATTTTGAGCTCAAGCCACAGCTAATATCACTTGTGGAAAATCATTGTTCCTTTGGAGGAAGTGCTAATGAAGACCCAAACCAACATCTCACAAAATTCCTGAGAATTTGTGACACTGTGAAGTCCAATGGAGTCCAGGAAGATGCCTATAAACTGCTTTTGTTCCCATTTTCACTTAGGGACAAAGCAGCTAAGTGGCTGGAATCATTCCCAAGGGGGAGTCTAACAACATGGGATGAGGTGGAAAGCAAGTTTCTGGCACGTTTCTACCCTCCACAAAAGGTCAATAGGCTTCGATCTGAGGTTCAGACTTTTAGACAACAAGATGGTGAAACTCTCTACGAGGCATGGGAGAGATTCAAGGACTTGACAAGGAAATGCCCACCAAACATGTTCCATGATTGGGTGCAATTGCACATCTTCTATGATGGGCTCTCTTATGAATCAAGGAAGGCTGTAGACCATTCATCAGGAGGTTCATTGAACAGGAAAAAGACTGTGGAAGAAGCCATTGAAGTGATCGAGACAGTGGCTGAGAATGAGTACTACTATGCATCAGAGAGGCACAACACTAAGGGAGTCATGGAGCTGAACCTTGTTGATACAATTCTAGCCCAAAACAAGGTGTTTGCCAAGCAACTAGCAGAGCTTACCAGGCAATTAGAAACAAAGCAAGTGGCTGCAATACACACACAAGATCAAGAGGAAGTAAGCATTGAAGGAGGTGATTGGGATGAGGCCAACTATGTGGGAAACCAACAAAGGCAATCATATGATCCACACTCCAACACTTACAACCCAGGCTGGAGAAACCACCCAAACTTTGGGTGGGGAAACCAACAAACCCAACCACAAAACCACAAACCTTACAACCACAACCAACAAAACAATTCCACATACCAAAACTCCAACCAAAGATCATACCAAGCCACACAAAACACTTACCCCCAATCATCATATCATGGCCAAAATAATCAACATACCCAACCTAATCCGAACCAACAATTTCAAGATCAATTAAACCGGATAGAAGGAATGCTTGCAACCATGAGCCAAGACATAATTGAATTGAAAGCTTTTAAGGAAGAAGTAAATTCTAACTTGCAAAACCAAAGAGCTGCCATCCAGAAGCTAGAAAATCAAATTTTGTATTTGACTAAGCAAGCCCCTGGGACAAGCGGTTCTCATGCTGCCAAGGCTATAGCAAGGGAAGAATGTAAGGCCATAACCCTCAGAAGTGGAAAGAATCTAAAGGAGATCTCAAGGGAAACCACAGAGGATGAAGCAAAGGAAAATGTGAAAGACAAAGAACAAGGACAATCTTTTACACCGTTTGCAACAAAAGAAAAAGAAAAAGAGGTCCTGAAGCCTTACACACCAAAAGCACCTTATCCTCAACGTTTGATGAAAAGTGAAAAGGATGGCCAATTCTCCAGGTTCTTGGAGATTTTCAAGAAGCTTCAAATCAACATTCCCTTTGCTGAGGCAATAGAGCAAATGCCACTCTATGCAAAATTCTTAAAAGAATTAATGACCAAGAAGAGAAGCTGGAGAAATGAGGAAACTGTGTTGTTAACTGAAGAATGCAGTGCCATCATTCAGCACAAATTGCCTCAGAAATTGAAGGACCCAGGCAGTTTCCAAATCCCCTGCATCATAGGAGAAGTCATGGTGGAGAAGGCCTTGTGTGACTTAGGGGCCAGCATCAATTTGATGTCGCTAACAATGATGAGAAGAATGAAGATTGAGGAAGCCAAACCAACAAGAATGGCCCTCCAATTGGCAGATCGAACTTTTAAATTCCCTCATGGGATAGTTGAGGATTTGTTGGTGAAAGTGGGAGAATTTATATTTCCTGCTGATTTTGTGGTGTTAGATATGGAGGAAGAAGCCAAAGCTTCAATAATTCTGGGAAGACCCTTCCTAGCTACTGCTGGAGCCATCATAGATGTACAAAAGGGTGAACTCACTCTTAGACTACATGATGAGAAATTGGTGTTTAATGTATTCAAGGCAATGAGCTATCCATCAGAATCACTAAGGGAATGCATGAGGGTTGATGTAGTGGACATTGCAGTACAAGAAACTTTTGAGGAAACAATAAAGGAAGTGGCAGAGGAGGAGTTCACCAAGGATATTGAAGTTAGTGATATCAAGGGTGCTGACACAACCATGCTAAGCATGCCAGAGAAAGTGAAAGAAGAAAAGGAAGCACCAAAACCTGAGCTCAAAGCATTGCCCCCTAATCTCAAGTATGCATACTTGGGTAGTGATGAGAGTCACCCTGTTATCATTAGCTCGGCCTTGAGCCAAGAACAGGAAGAAGAATTGATCAAGGTGCTGCAAACTCATCAAGATGCCATTGGATGGACCCTAGCTGATTTGAAGGGGATAAGTTCATCCATATGCATGCATAAAATCTTGTTAGAAGAGGATGCTAGACCCTCCATTCAAGCTCAGAGAAGATTGAATCCCGTCATGAAAGAAGTGGTACAAAAGGAAGTCAGGAAGTTATGGCAGGCAGGGGTAATCTACCCCATTTCTGATAGCCCATGGGTTAGTCTCATCCATGTAGTTCCCAAGAAAGGTGGCATAACTGTGGTGCCAAATGAGAAGAACGAACTCATACCCACAAGAACCGTTACTGGGTGGAGGATGTGCATAGACTACAGGAAGCTCAATGAAGCCACCAGAAAAGATCATTTCCCACTCCCATTCATGGATCAGATGCTTGAAAGGCTTGCCGGACATGCTTACTATTGCTTCTTGGATGGATATTCAGGCTACAACCAAATAGTAGTTGATCCTAGTGATCAAGAGAAAACATCATTTGTTTGTCCATATGGAGTTTTTGCTTATAGACGCATGCCCTTTGGATTGTGCAATGCACCTGCCACTTTCCAAAGATGCATGCTGTCCATCTTTTCGGACATGATTGAAAAATTTATTGAGGTCTTCATGGACGATTTTTCTGTGTTTGGGGATTCTTTTCCCAGCTGCCTACACCACCTTGCCTTGGTGCTTAAGAGGTGCCAAGAGACTAACCTAGTATTAAACTGGGAAAAGTGTCATTTCATGGTCACAGAAGGAATAGTCCTTGGCCACAAAATCTCTAATAGAGGCATGGAGGTGGACAGAGCTAAGGTGGAAATCATTGAAAAACTACCTCCACCAAGTAATGTCAAGGCAGTTAGGAGCTTTTTGGGACACGCTGGTTTTTACAGAAGGTTTATTAGAGACTTTTCTAAAATAGCCAAACCTTTGAGTAACTTGCTTGTCTCTGATACACCCTTTGTATTTGATAAAAATTGCATGCTAGCCTATGAACTTTTGAAGCAAAAACTTTCCTCTGCACCTATCATTGCCCCACCTGATTGGAACTTACCTTTTGAACTGATGTGTGATGCATCAGACCTTGCTATTGGGGCAGTGTTAGGACAAAGGAAAGACAATTTGGTACATGTGATTTATTATGCCAGTAAAGTCTTGAATGCTAACCAAAGGAATTACACAACCACTGAAAAAGAACTCTTGGCAATAGTCTTTGCATTTGAAAAATTTAGATCTTATCTCATTGGATCTAAAGTCATTGTCTTCACTGATCATTCAGCTTTAAAATATTTACTTGCTAAACAAGAATCTAAACCGAGACTTATTAGATGGGTTCTTTTGTTGCAGGAATTTGACATTGAAATCAAAGACAAGAAGAGTGTAGAGAACAAGGTGGCAGATCATTTATCAAGGATACCATGTGAAGAAGGAAGCACACAAAGCACACATGTAAATGAGTGCTTTCCTGATGAACAACTCATGGTAATTCACAAAGCACCCTGGTTTGCAGACATAGCAAACTTCAAGGCCACTGGGAGTTTACCTTTGGAATTTAACAAACATCAAAGGAAGAAATTGGTAAATGATGCCAAATACTTCATCTGGGACGAACCATACTTGTTCAAAAAATGTTCCGATGGCATACTCAGAAGATGCATATCCGAGGAAGAAGGAAGGGAAGTTTTATGGGACTGCCATGGCTCCACTTATGGAGGGCACTTTGCAGGAGAAAGAACAGCAGCTAAGGTGTTGCAGTGTGGTTTTTATTGGCCCACTATCTTCAAAGATGCAAAAGAATTAGTGAAGCACTGCCATGAATGCCAGAAAGCTGGGAACCTGCCAAGAAGAAATGAAATGCCACAACAATTCATTCTGGAACTTGAATTGTTTGATGTATGGGGGATAGATTTCATGGGACCATTTCCCTCCTCATACTCAAATAATTACATTCTTGTGGCAGTAGACTATGTCTCTAAATGGGTTGAAGCAATAGCAACTCCAACCAATGATAATAAGGTAGTCATGAACTTCCTCAGAAAACACATTTTTTGCCGTTTTGGGGTTCCAAGAGCAATCATCAGTGATGGAGGAAGCCACTTCTGCAACAAACCATTAGAGGCATTGCTCCTAAAATATGGAGTCAAACACAGGGTAGCCACACCATACCATCCACAGACAAGTGGGCAAGCCGAAATATCTAACAGAGAACTCAAAAGAATCCTGGAAAAAACTATGGGAACTTCAAGGAAGGACTGGTCGATTAAGCTAGATGATGCTCTTTGGGCATACAGGACAGCTTTCAAAACACCAATTGGAATGTCTCCTTACCAACTAGTATATGGAAAAGCTTGCCATCTGCCACTGGAGTTGGAGCACAAGGCATACTGGGCCTTGAAACTTCTGAACTTGGACAACAAAGCCGCTGGAGAAAGAAGGATGTTGCGAATTCAAGAGTTGGAAGAATTCAGAGCGGAAGCTTATGAGAATGCCAAAATTTACAAAGAAAGAGCAAAGAAGAAGCATGACAGCAACATAGCCCCAAGGAAATTTGAAGAAGGGCAAAAAGTATTGCTCTACAATTCTAGGCTGAAGCTATTTCCAGGGAAGCTAAAATCAAGGTGGTCTGGACCATTCCTTGTCACCAAGGTCTCCAATTATGGACAAGTAGAAATCATGGAAGAAAAGTCACAACGAACCTTCATTGTTAACGGTCAAAGACTCAAACATTACTTAGGAGATGTGGAGGAGAAGGACAAAGTTAAATATCACCTCAACTGAGGAAGCTGACCGTCAAGCTAATGACGTTAAAGAAGCGCTTGTTGGGAGGCAACCCAACCTGAGGTAATACCTTGTTGCTATTTCTTTTATTTGTTTTAATAAAAAGGGTGAAGTAGTTTCTGTGCATTGCAAAGAATTAAGTTTGGTGTTTCACACCAAACAATGAATTCATGGATCAATAATTCAAAGGGGAATGTGTGACTCTAAGTTTGGTGTTCCACCATAAAGATCAACTGAACACAACAACCTTTGAATTATATGAAAGGAACAACTATTCTAAGCAGTCACAGAAATGCTTAAAACCCTTAGTAGCAACATCATTCCAAGATAACTCAAGGATTCAAAAAAACAGAGAAGTAAGTGGGAGATTAAGTTTGGTGTTCACACACCAACCTAAGAATCCGATACTTACCCACACATAGTTGAGCTAACCACTCAAGTGCTTGAGAAGCAAGCAACTTCATTACTCTTTGCAGGAAAGGAAACAAGAACCTTAAAGCATGAAGCAACATTTAGGAAGAAGAAGGAGAAATCAAATTGTTTCCTGACAACAAAGAGAAAACAAGGAATTTCATAAGGTGGTATTGTTCCTTGATAATTCTTTAAAAAGGGCAAACAAAAGCATGCGTGTTCTGGTTTAAACTGTAAATGTTGAATCTTTCTGGAATGTGTAGTTTTTTTAGTATGTGTGTTTGTTAATTGCTTTGAATAAAGTGAATGCCTGGATGTTTGGATATGACTTCACCTTCTTAAACATGTGCGTGCCATGCTTGTTCTGTTTCCAAAAATAAAAGAAAAAGTTTGAACAAAAGTAACTTGGCTAAATTAGTAACAAATCAAGTAGAATTAAGTGGTGGTATGCATGCTTGATTGTTTAGTCAGATCACTGGAATTAGAGTGTAGAATTATCATTTTTTATGTAGAAAGTGAAAATTGTCTATGGATCTTGATGAATAAATGTCTTTGGCCATGAAAAAGAAAGAAAAAGAAAAAGAAAAAGCCACGGAAAAAGGCAACCAAAAAGCAAAAAAATTGAGAAAATAAGCTAGGTACCAATGGTTTGAACTTCTGAGACAAATGCCTGTGGTGTTTATGTATTAAGGATATGCTTGGATGAATAGGTTCTGAGGAGTGTTTCAACACTTGGTAACTTGGGTTAACTAACCCGGGATTATCAACCAAAAGTCCATTATCAAGAGCAACCTAAATACAAAACATTTAGTCACACAAAGAGGTGCTGGGCACCAATGTCTCAAGAAGAAATGTGAACTAAAATGCCTAAAGTGGATATGTGTAGTGCACTGATAAGAAAAGGAAAATGCCAAAGGCTTGTGCAACACATGACACTAAGCAAACAAGGAGCAAAGGAGCTCTAAGAAAAAGAAAAGAAAACAAAGAAGAGAAAAGTGCCAAAGACATAAGAATAACAAGGGGCCATAGCAATGTTTGATGGATGCAATGAAAAAGTGATAATCCTACCTGATAAGTATGAAAAAGTGATGCTGCAACTTTCTGCATAAAACCCTTCTGATGAACTTCAAATGCTTGCTAATATAGCCAATGTAATTGCTTTCTGTTTCATACTTTCTTCTCAAATAACTCAGGACTTGCTTAGGGACAAGCAAGTATTAAGTTTGGTGTTGTGATGCCAAGGCATCATAGGCTAGTTTCACTAGCATTTTTCTGTTAGTTTTAGTTGTTTTATGCATTTTCTTGAGCTTAAAGTAACCAAAAATGGTTAAATGAAGAACAAAGCAATGAACCATCCAAACAATATGATTTTGATGCAAATTCCATGAGTTTTAGTTATATTACTTAAATGCTATGAATGGAAGATTTCTCATGAAATTTTGCAAGACTTTGATGCAATTGTTTGGATGATTTCAGGGAAGAAGAGGCTAAGCAAGGAAGCAACAAAATCAATAAAGGAAGCTTGAATATCACATGTGGAGTTTAAGTTCCAGTTTAAGCCTAAACTGGAGCTTAAACGCCAAAATCATGAAGGATAAGAAATGCTGGGATTGAAGTTTAACCTCCAGTTTGACCTCAAACTGGAGGTTAAACGCCAGAATGAAAAGCCTCACTTAAGGAGCATTCCACGTTTAACCTCCAGTTTGACCTCAAATTGGAGGTTAAACGCCAGAATGAGTATGCCACCCAGGGAGGAGTTCCACGTTTAACCTCCAGTTTGACCTCAAACTGGAGGTTAAACGCCAGAACCAGGAAGAGTACCAGGGAGCCATTCCACGTTTAAGCTCCAGTTTGACCTCAAACTGGAGCTTAAACGTGTTCGACAGCTTTTCTCCTCCAGGGTTGCTCTCTCCATTTCCACGTTTAACCTCCAGTTTGACCTCAAACTGGAGGTTAAACGTGTTCGACACCTCCAGGGCTACCATTCTAAGCTTCCACGTTTAACCTCCAGTTTGACCTCAAACTGGAGGTTAAACGTGTTCGACCGCCAGTATGCCTCCACCCTTTTCCACGTTTAACCTCCAGTTTGACCTCAAACTGGAGGTTAAACGTGTTCGACACCTCCAGGGCTACCATTCTAAGCTTCCACGTTTAACCTCCAGTTTGACCTCAAACTGGAGGTTAAACGTGTTCGACTACATGACCCTCCAGGGCTACATTCTTCCATTTCCACGTTTAAGCTTCAGTTTAACCTTAAACTGAAGCTTAAACGTGCTTCTACAAAAGGCCTCACTGGAAGTGTCTGGCGTTTAAGCTGCAGTTTAAGCTTAAACTACAACTTAAATGCCACTCTTGGAAAAGGTTTCTGGGCCAAAAATATTGTGATTTAAGTTAGTCTTTGAGCACAAATACTAACTTAAACTTACTTTGGTATGAAACCCAATTGAATATCATGGTTTATGGGATTGGGCCTGAAGGATTGATGAGTTTGAAATCTCAATTTATTGAGTCATGTGTCATTATTTGATTATCACTAAGTGGCTCAATAAATGTTACAGGATTTGGATCAACAACCTCATCAAGATTATGGATCATAAACCCAAGGCAAAAGGAAAGCAAGGAGAGGTCTCAAAGCCCAAGAAGCACAACTGAAGCTCAATATAGAAAGTGTATAAATAGGATAGAAGTTAAGTTAGAGAAGGACTTTTACTTCACTTTTAGCTAGTTTTCCTTTTCTTTGTAATTGAATTCAGAGCTATGATTCACTAAACCCCCTTTCATTGGGTTAGGGAGCTCTATTGTAATTCAATGAATCAATAATAGTTTATCTTCTTCTTCAATCTTTTCTCTTGAATTTTGTTAGAAAGCTTCTCGATCTAATTCCATTGAGTAGTTGTCTTGGGAAAGAAACTACCCATACTTGGAATCCTTCGGAGCCTTGGGAAAGGAATGGAGGATTCATGCTAGAGAAGCTTTCTCACAGTGAATTGGATTGGGGTTTGGATGGATATTGTGACATGTAATCCTACCAAATTGTGGTTCATAAAATTGTGTGGTATAATCAGTGATCAAGCATCATCTCTTCTTATGAACATTTAAACCAAGGGATTGGGAATTTGTTCGTTTTTAGAGAGAATTGGTGAGCCAAGGGATTGGGATCCAATCATATAAGATTGCCAAGCAAAATTCAATGAACGCATTGGTTGAGGAAGAGATAAACATGTTTTGATTCGGAGATCTCAATATCTCCTATAACCCAATGAATTCCCCATTTCTGATCTCCACTTTCTCTTTACATTCTGCAACTCAATTCTTGCAATCACCCCCATTCCCTTTTAATTTCAGCAATTTACATTCTGCTCTTTAATTCATGCAATTTAAGATTCCGCCATTTAATTTTCTTGTCATTTACTTTTCCCGCCAATTTTACATTCCGCAATTCTCATCTCAAATCTTGATTCCGCTCAACTAGAACACACTTCTAATCCAAATTGCTCACTCAACCAATCCTTGTGGGATTCGACCTCACTCTATTGTGAGTTTTTACTTGACGATAACCGGTGCACTTGCCGGAAGGAATTTTGCCGATCGTGCAATTTCCTAAATCGTAGCATAACTAGTTTATGTGCATCAGGAACCTCAAGTCATAGAGCCTCCTTTCAAGAAGTTTTAATTTGATGTTGAGGAAGGTGTACAACCTCCAAAGTATTTCATGGTTGAAGACTTTGAGGAGGTTGATCAAGAGATGGATTCAATAATTGATGAATTTATATCTACAATTGAATCCTCCCCCATTGGACATGAAATAGAGGCCAAAGAAGAAGATACACAACCTCCCATACCCTTGGTACGCAATGAAAAAGAAATTGAATTGGAAGAAAGCTACCAAAAGGAAGAGGTTGAAGTTGAAGAAGCTTACCAAAAGGTGGAAGTAGTCAAGGAAGAACATAAGGGAGTGAAGCATACATTGTCAAAGCCGTTGGAAACACCTCTCCCCTAGCCATTACCATCCAACACAACATTCAAGTGGGTAAAATTCTTATTCTTAACCTTTACCTTCCCACTTGAATATGGTTTGCTTGAGACGGATGGTCAACTTGGAACTCTTTGTGACTTTAAGAGCAAAAGGGAGATGGTTAGTAGTTGGAGTTGTCATGCAAGGTTTAATATGGTTGCATGCTCAAAGTTGAAGTGCAAAGATTGGTATAGAGCTAGATTGAATGGGTGTAGGAAGTTATTTGGATGCCTCAGTGAGAATTCAGATTTCTTGCCACCCGATTGGAATAATGTTGATCAACTTAAAGACGGGTGTAGAAACAAGATTTGGGATCTCGGCATACAAGAGGATCAACTTTGGGAGCTCAAAGCCTGTGAAGAACTTCATCAAGGCTTGGTGAATTTATTTGGAAATGTTGGAGCTTATTGGAAGTCCAAGCATTGGTGGAAGTTCCAAGATGAGTTCAAGCACAAGCCACCATGACAAGGAGCTCACCAAATGTCCAACTTAAGGACCTTAAATAAAAGTGCTAGGTGGGAGACACCCCACCATGGTAAACTCTTCCATGTTCCCTTTTTATTTATATTGGTAATAAGTTCAATTTTTTATTTTTTAGTTAGGTTTATTTTGTTTAAGTTGTGGTTTAACTTGTTTAATAATATTTGGTACTGCTTTGGTAGCCTGTTAGTTTCTTAATGTTAAAAAAAAAGAAGGGTCATCACGCGTACGCGTGACGGACGCGTGTGCGTCAACGCCCAAATTTTGATGCTGGTACAAAAACTAGAGACTTGCGCTGGAAAGGTGCGGGTGGGGTGCTAGGAGCACAACCCAACCCACGCGTGCGCCTCACTGACGCGTACGTGTCATTTGCATTTTTGACCTTCCACGCGTGGGTGTGGGTGACACATACGTGTCGTATCTTCATGCTGCCTCTGGTACAAAAACCAGAGAGTTGTGATGGCATAGTGCAGGTTTTGTGCGTCTAGCACGAAAGGTAGTGACGTGCACGCGTGACCGACGCTCACGCGTCATTGTCTATTTTTGGCCACCCACGCGTACACATGGATGACGCATACGTGTCCCTCCCTTCTTCTGCACACCATGCGTGCGCGTGGGCGACGCGTCCCTATCTCTTCTTTCCTTATTTCTTTCCTACTTCTTCTTTTTTCTTTCTTCCTTTCTTCTTCTTACCTCCTCCCATTTCTATCTTCCTCTTCTCCCTCTTTTCAAAATTTCACTTCTATTTTTGTTTCTCATCTTTCATTCTTTTTTGTTTATTACATTTGCAAACTTTCATTCGTTACTTTTTTACTTTATACTTGTTCTTATTTTCTTTTCTATGTTTGATATCTTAATATTAGTGTTGAATTTTCTTACTCGACTGTTGAATAATTCTTGAATCATTTTGGTGCTTCTTGACTTGTTTGATATTTAGCTGACATACCCTTAGCTTACATTGCTTTCTCGCTTCTATGTTGTAGCAACCATGTAGTTGAGAATCTCACTCTTATTTGGCATTAGCCCCTACTTCTATTCTATTTGCTTTAACATCTTTGTTTTGGGCTTAATCTTCTTCCTTTTTCTCTCCTTTCAGGCTGGCTATAAAGAAGGGAAAGGAAAAGCCTCTAAATGGGGCAAACAACCAGTCCCTCCGCATAATCCTTTATAGGAGCTCGTCAGTTGTAGTAACCCTACTCCACTTTGGTCATCTTTGCATGCACCGAGGACGGTGCAATCTTTAAGTGTAGGGAGGTCGAGACCGACTTCCTTTTCCAACACCAATGTTTAATTTTATTTGTTAGATTAGTTGTTACATTGCATGATAGATTGCATGTGTAGTTAATTACTTGCATTTATGTACTACTTGGTTGAAGTGATAATTTCTTGCCCAAGAAACTATTTTAGAGAATTTCGCTAATTTGAATTAAAATTTTTGTTGAACTTGCCTGAGGAATTTTATTTTGGAACATGGTTTAGAGCTCGAACACACAAGCCGAGTGAGCTTTTTGAACATATTTGATTGGTTGCATATTATCAACCAATCTTTTGTGTTGGTGTCTGCTGTTCTCTCTAAAATTGTGATATTTGTCTTGTTTGATTCTATAATTTCATTTTTTGATGTATGCATGCACTTATATGATTGAGGCCTTTATTTCACTAAGCTTACACACCCAAATAGCCTACCCATTTCATTTACCTTTGTTTGCCACTTTGAGCCTTTTAATCCCCTTTTATTCTTTACACTACCACATCACTAGCTTTAAGCAGAAAAATAAAGAATGTCCTTAATTTGAATCCTTGGTTAGCTTGGACTAGTGAGAGTCTTCATGATTTAAGTGTGAGAAAGTTGGGTTTGGGAACATTTGGTTTGGGAATTGGGTATTCTACATTTTTTGTTAAAATGTGAAGAAAAATAGTTGGGTACATATTCTTGCATTCAACCCATTAATCATATGAATTAATCTCTCATGCATATATATGTTATCCACCACATATGAAAAACAAAAAAAAAAAAAAAAAGAAAAAAACTAAAAAAAACAAGAGAAAACAATAAAAGGGGACAAAATTCCCCAAAGTGGTGATGGCAATGCATATGTATTGTACTCAAATTTAGGATGCATGAATATGTGGAAAACATAGTTAATGGGTAGTTAGATTTTGTATTTGGATTACATGGATTGTCTTAGGTTAGGTGGGGAGTTTAGGTTAATCAAGGATTCAGATTTCAGTCCACTTGACCAAATACAATCGTACCTTGACCCTAACCCCATTACAACCCTCGAAAAGACCACTTGATATGTGTATTCGTGCATTAAATTTTTCTTGATTGGTAGAAGAAGAGCAAGGCTTAGAAAGTAAGATTAGTAGAGAACCGAGAGAATTGACCCTCAAAGACTAGAGTGATCAGAGTGTATACACTTCTGGTGAGGGTTCGATGCTCGATTTTTTGGTCCCGACTGTCACAAGCTTTCTTCTTGTAAGTCTACTTGTACTTTATTTTGAGATTTGAATTAGTGGAATCCAGTTTATATTTGTTCTTGAAAGATTTATTTACTTTTAACTAAGTAGATAGAAGCATTTTTGCATGTAGTTGTGTTCATATAGATAGGTTGCATTTAATAAGTCTTAGCATTTCCCCTTTACTCTTTTGGTTCTCTTGAGCTTAGCATGAGGACATGCTAATGTTTAAGTGTGAGGAGATTGATAAAAAACTATTTTATGGTATATTTTGAATTGAATTGAGTGGATTTTGTCAATTATTCTCACACTTATTCATGTAAATTGCATGTTTTGAAGTTTCCTTCCTAATTTTGTGCTATGATTGAAAACATGCTTCTTTGGCCTTAAAATTGCTAATTTGTAATCTTCTCTTATTATCATTCGATGTCGTGATATGTGTGTTAAGTGTTTTCAGGTTTTATAGGGCAGGAATGACTTAGAGGATGGAAAGGAAGCATGCCAAAGTGGAAGAAACACATGAAATTGAGGATTTGAGAAGCTAGTGCCGACGCACACGCATTGACAACGCGTACGCATGACTGGTGCAGCAGACAAACGATGCGCACGCATTGATGATGTGTACACATGGCCAGTTCAATATCTAGCGACGCGTACGCGTGGCTGACGCGTACATGTGACGAGCGTCACGTGCCTCAGTAAAGAGAATTCATTGGGGGCGATTTCTGGGCTGCTTTTGACCCAGTTTCAGGCTCGAAAATGAAGACAAGAGGCTGGGGAGTGGAGCTGATCATTGATTTCCTATTCATTCATTTACACCTTAGGTTTTAGATGTGGGTTTCTAGAGAGAGAGGCTCTCTCCTCTCTCTAGGTTTTAGGGTTTCTCTTAGTTTATTTCTTCTCAAATTCAGATTTCTATCTTGTTCTAATTTAGTTTTCTCTTACTTTTATTTGTTCTAGCACTTTAATTATCTACTTCTCTTGTTGATTCCTTTATTTTACCCATTTAGCTTATGAACTCTTGTGTTACTTTCAATTTCCTTTTTAATGCAATTTTATGTTTCCATGTCTTTTTTTTAAGTTTGCCTTAGATTCTCTTATTGCTTTCTTGCTTGTGTTAGTTATAGCTTTTATTAATTCTAGAATTTTATGATGTTTCTCTTTATTTCATTCTGTGTGTTTGATAAAATGTCTCTTTTAGCTATAGAGTAGATTTTTCTATTCTTGGCTTGGGTTGGTAACTTGGGTGACCTTGAGTTGCTAATGCCCAAGTGATTGATGGTTGATGCCCATTGACACTAGCTTTCGCTAATTCGATTAGTGAGTGGCTAGGACTTATGGATTGCGATTGATGAAGCTCATTTGACCTTCCTTCAATTGTTAGAGGATGACTAAATGAGATTGATCCCTACAACTATCATATTGTGGTTAGTGACAAGGATAGAGATCCTTAACCATTAACCTTTGCCAAGACGTTTTTACCATTTGAGTTTTCCTTACCTTCTTGCTATTTACAATTCTTGTTCCTTATTTCAAAACCCCAAAAAGAAATACATCATAACCAATAATAAACACACTTCCCTGTAATTCCTTGAGAGATAACCAAAGGTTTAAATACCTCATTTTATTTTTATTGGGTTTGTATTGTGACAAACAATTTAAACATTGATCTAGGTTTAATTGTCGGTTTAGAACTATACTTGCAACGAAGTTATTTTGAGAAATTCTTTACCGACGAAAATCTTCCGTCAAGCCTCAACCGTTCTTTTACCATAGATTTCACACCTATCTAGTAATGTTTTATTTATTTATCTGTTTTATGCATTTTCTCGTGACAACTATCTTTTCTATCCACTTGACTAAGATCTGCAAGGTATCCACTGCTTTCTCAAACCACCAATCTTCGTGGGATCGACCCTCACTCACCTGAGGTATTACTTAGACGACCCGGTATACTTGCCGGTCTATCTGTGCAAAACGTGCAGAGTCAGTTTCGTGCACTAAGTTTTTGGCGTTGTTGCCGGGGATTGTTCGGATTGGACAAACAATCGGATTATCTTATTGCTTAGATTAGGTACTTTTTATTTTTGTTTGTGTCTTTTGTTTCCTTTTCAAAAAATTTTCAAAACTTTTTCTTTTCTTTATTAATCTTTGTCTTTTGTTTGAGCCTTTTGTTCTTGTTCTTGTTAAAGTTTCGAAATTTCTTATTTCTTTTTCCAAAAATTTTCAAAAATAGTGTCTTTTGTTTGAGTCTACTGTCAGTTCTTATGTTTGGTGTCCTTTGTGTGTTCTTTCTTTCTTTAAATTTTTGAAATTGACTTAAGTGTTCTTTCTTGGTATTCAAGTTCTTGTTTCTTTTCTTGTTTTGATCTTAAAATTTTTAAGTTTGATGTCTTTTGATGTTTTTCTCTTAATTTTCAAAGAAGTTAGAGTCTTCGATTTAAAAATTTTAAGTTTGGTATTTTTTGGTTGTTTTACTCTTTTTTCATTAATTCAAAAAATAAAAATATCTTTTTTATCTTTATTTGAATTTTCAAAATTCTTGCTTTCTTTTCTTATTTTGATTTAAAATTTTAAGATTGGTGTTTTCTTGTTAGTAAAGTTAAATTTCAAGTCTTTATCTTATCTTTTTATCTTTCTTTAAAATTCAAAATTCAAAAATCTTATCTTATCTTATTTCAAATTAAATTTTTAAAACTCAATTTCAAAACTAAAATTTAAAATTTAAAATTTAAAATTTCAAAAATTAAATCTTTTTCAAAAATCAAACTTCAAATCTTATCTTTTTCAAATCTTCAATCTTATCTTTTCAACTTATTTTTAAATCTTTGTCTTATCTTTGGTTTATCTTTTCTTTAAATTTCAAATTCAAAATTCAAAATTCAAAATTCAAATTTCAAAATCTTATCTTATCTTAATTCAATATCAATTTTTTAAATTCAAAATTTAAAATTCAAAATTCAAAATTCAAATTTCAAATTCAAATCTTTTTCAAATTTTCTATCTTATCTTATTTTCAAATCTTTCTTAATTAGTTACTTATTTTCTCTTTCTTCTTTTTCAAAACTTTCTAACTAATTCCTCTCTCTTCTTTTTCAAAAACTACCTTCTAATTTTCAAATATGTTTAGTTAATTAGCTTTTAATTTCCTTCTTCATTTCGAATTTAATTAATAAATAAAAATAAAAACAAAAATATTTTATTCTACTTTCCCGTTTTACTTCTCAATATCCAAATTCTCCTACCTTTCTTTACCATGAACCTAAATGGGAATGAACAGTTCAAAAGAACCTTGGGGTCCTATATGGTCCCCACCCCTGACTTCTATGGGAGAAGTATCATTTTACCCCCATTGGAGCTAGTAATTTTGAGCTAAATCCTTAGCTCATTATTCTAGTACAGCAAAACTGCTAGTACTCTGGACTTCCATAGGAAGAGCCTACTGAGTTCCTGGTAAACTTTTTACAAAATACTGACACAGTACACACTGAGAGAGTAGATCAGGATGTCTACAGACTACTACTCTTTTTCTTTGCTGTAAGAGATTAAGCAAAGAGGTGGTTAGATAACCAACCCAAATCTAGCTTGAAAACATGAAAGCAGCTAGTAGACAAGTTTCTGAATCAATACTTTCTCCTAAGGAAGTTAACCCAATTAAGACTAGACATGCAAGGCTTCAAGCAATAGAATAAAGAATCTCTTCATGATGCCTGGGGAAGGTATCAAAGAATGCTATGGAAATGCCCCACTGAAATATTTTCAGAATGGGTGCAATTAGACATCTTCTACTATGGCCTAACAGACATGGCTAGGATGTCTCTAGACCACTCTGCTGGTGGTTCTATACATATGAGGAAAATAATTGAAGAAGCTCACAAACTTATTGAGATAGTTGCCATGAACCAGCATCTGTACTCGGTTGATGAGACTCCCATAAAAGGAGAGGTTAAGGCAATATCTACTGAGTCTATCTCAGCAGCTGTATGATGGGATATTTTTGTGGAAAAATGAATTTCTCCAAAACACCCAAAACTAACCGGCAAGTGCACCGGGTCGCATCAAGTAATAATAACTCACGGGAGTGAGGTCGATCCCACAGGGATTGATGGATCAAGCAACTTTAGTGGATGATTAGTTTAGTCAAGCTAACATTTGAGTGATAATTGATGCAACAGAAAGTAAATGACAAGAAAAATTAAAGTGCAGAAAGTAAATTGCATTAAAACTTAAAGAGCAAGAAATGTAAATTGCAAGAAATTAAAAGGGAGTGGGTGCTGGAAATTAAAAGAAAGCAGTAGATCAAGTAATTGGAAAGTTAAATTGCAAGAAGAATAAAGGAAATTAGGTACTGGGATTCATGAAATCAAACACGGAAGTGTAAATAAGAATCAAACAGAGAAGTAAAAGATGCAGCAGGTTCAACAGATTTGGAAAATCACTTTAAAATCAAAACAGAGAGCAACTTGGCTCAATTGCAAAATCTAAATGAGAGGTTGAAGATCTCAGGGGTTGGATGAGACTAGAGACCAAGTCTAGATCTCAATTCCTTCCTTGATCCAACAGAGAATAATTGCAGAAGAAAATAGAGAAGAAAGTAGTAAAGAGAATTTTGATTCAAATCACAATTCACTGAAATTATGCAGACAAGTAAACAGAGAGAATTCTCAAGGTGAGATTGAAACAAAATTTCTTCAATTCTCAACCCAAGATTCAAAACAAAAATGAAAACTAAGAGAGAGAGTTCTGTATTCCTAATGCTCCCTAGTGGAGCTCGCCTCCTCCTAATAAAATGAAACAGATACCTATTTATAGGCATTTTTACAAAAATGAAATTCAAAACAAATTACAATTAAAAATGAAATTTCTATTCTAACTATCTCTTGTGCCTTTGAGTGGTGTCAATTGGGCCCTTGCTCTTGATGGAATTGGGTTAATAGAGGCCTTGGTTGATTGCTCTTGGAGTTGGAGAGAGAACCAATGTGAACCGGGTTGTGAATCTTAAAAGCTTGAGTAAAAGTTTGAGTAAAAGTTTGAGGCAAACTTTTACTCAAACTTTTTACACCAGCTGCCCCATTCTTGCTAATACCAACGTTGGGGCAAAAGTTTGGGGTCAAACTTTTGCTCCAACGTTGGCCCCCTAGTACATATATGTGGCGCTACTTTGTCCTCTTGTCAACGTTGCCAATTTTATGCCCACTATAGACTATTATATATGGTTGGAAAGCTCTGAATGTCAGCTTTCTAACCCAATTAGAATCACCTCAATTGAACATCTACAACTCAAGTTATGCTCCTTTGAAGAGGATAGGGTCGCTGGCTTTGGTGCCCAACGTTTGAGGTAAAGTTTGCCTCAAACGTGGTCGAAAACGCCAGTTTTGGAGGCTCAAACGTATTGTCCACCCCATACTATTATATATTGTTGGAAAGCCCTGGATGTCTACTTTCCAATGCCGTTGGGAACACATCATTTGGAGCTCTACAGCTCGATTTATACTCCGTCGAAGGTGCAGAGGTCAGTTGGCCTCACTGTAGGTTGCCACCATGTTCGTTTATGCTCATTGCGGGGCAGTTTTCTCCCTCAATTTTAGTGTCCACCATGCAGTGCCATATATGCTTGGAAAGCTCTTGATTCCTACTTTCCATTGCTTTTTGAATCACCTCATTTGGAGCTCTGTAGCTCAAGTTATTCTTGTTGGAAGTATACCCCTTGTATGCCTTGTGGCGCCAACGTTTGCCAAAAAGCTTGAGGCAAACGTTGGCGCAAGCTTTTTCTCCCCTGGGTGTGTTGGTCATGCGCCAACGTTTGCCAAAAAGTTTGAGGCAAATGTTGGCGCAAACTTTTGCTCTCCAGGGTGTTGATTTGTGATGCCAAAAGTTTGCACAAAAGTTTGAGGCAAACTTTTGCTCTAGCTTTTTGCCCAAAAGTTTGCACAAAAGTTTGAGGCAAACTTTTGGTCCAGCTTTTTGCTCCCTGGTTCATTTTCACTTATTCCAAAAGTTTGAGCTAAAGTTTGAGGCAAACTTTTGCTCAAACTTTTTGTCCTCTCTTCCTCCTAGCCATTCCTTCTTGCTTCAACCTTTCTCCAAGCTTTCTTCACCTATCATTAATCAACCAAACACATCAAAGCTATGCTCAAAATCATGAGATATTCATTCTTTCATAATATGTGACAATTATAGCATAAAACCTCATGAAATTGCATTAATTCATACATGGTTGATTAAATCAAAGGAAACATGAAAATCTACCCAATTGGCTTGCTTATGGCTCAAGGAAGTGCATAAAACCTATTGAAAACAAATGAAAAAGCATAGAAAAACATGACATGGTGACATGTCATCACTGTACGCCCTTGCACAGCAGTTTCTAGAATTGCAAGAGGCTTTACGAGAAACGCAGGCTTCCAACAGGAATGTAGAAGCCCAGCTGAGTCAAACAAGACAGCAATTATCTAAGCAGATAAAAGATGAATGGCAGGCGATCTAATTGAGGAGTGGAAAAACATTGAATATCCAACCTCAAAACAACAGGAGACCAGGGGAAGAAAAGCTGATAGAGGACAACCAAACTATTGTCCAAGACACCTCTGAGGACGTTGCATGTCCAAAGAGGAATGTCATTAGCGTTCAACGCCAAGAAGGTGTGCTCACTCCTGGGTTGAACGCCCAAAGGGGGGCAGCACTCTTGGCGTTCAACGCTGATAAACCCATATTTCATGAGTTCTTTTGTGCTTAATTTGAATGATTTATACAATCCATCACCCACTTATTCACATTAATTACATGATTTTACTTTCCCTTCCTTATTATGTCATATTGTGAAAAACATGTTTCCTAAGCTTTAAAAATTAATTATTTTAATTACCTTTATTTCCATTCGATGCCGTGATCAGTGTGTTGAGTAGTTTCAGATTTTCTAAGGCAGAATGACTTAAAGGATGGAAAAGGAAACATACTAAAATGGAAGGAGAAAGCAAAACGAAGCTTTAAGGAAACTGGTATCCACGCGATCGCATGGACGACGCGATCGCGTGCCAAGCACGAATCAGCAACGACGCGGCCGCATGACTGACGCGACCGCGCGCCTTAAGTAGAACGCATATGACGCGGTCGCATGACTGACGCGACCGCGTGGCAAGGAAAAGCTGCAAATGACGTGACCGCATGACCCACGAGGACGCGTGACAGAGGCCACGCATCAGAATTTACAGAATGCGCCCCCAGCGAATTCTGAAGCCCTTTTTGGCCCAGATCCAAGTACAGACAGCATAGACCAGAGGTTATAAAGTGTGGGAATGCACCCATTCAAAGAGAGCTCGCATATTTTACCTTTCAATGATTTAGATTTAGTTGAGAGGGAGATCTTCTCTCTCTCTTTTAGGATTTAGGATTTCTTCTTGTTTTAAGAGTAACTCTGGATCCCAGGTTTAATGTCCTTTTAATTTAGTTTTACTTTTATTTATTTATTCCAACATTTGAATTGATTATTATAATTTGATTTAAGAATTCTTCCATGTTACAGACTGTTATTTGAATTAATGATAATTGAGGTATTTTCAGTTTATGATTATTTTCTTTGATTTAAGTTACCATTGCTTCCCATCTAAGGATAATTTTATTATTCCAACAATTTTACTTTTTCCCCTTTTGGTTCTGGTTAAGAATTCAGTAACTCAACAGTTATTAAACTCAACATAACTGATAATCGTTATCTTGCTAATTGAGCTGAACTTGAGTAATCCCAACCTTTTCTTAGGAAATAAATAGGATTCAAAGGTCAATTTAATTAGTCCCTTGACTTTCCCTTGCCCTAGTACAGGTTGATTGAGTGGAGTTTAGATTCAACTTTCATTATAGTTGAGATAGATAATTACGTTGGACCTCCAACTTCTCTTACCTTGCCAAAAGTCTGCTTTATAGTATTTATTTATTTTAATTTCCATTTACTTCACTTGTCATTTAAATTACTTGCTTCTCATCTTCTAAACCCCGATTACAACCTTTATAGCCAATAATAAGAACATACTGCCTCGCAGTTCCTTGAGAAGACGACCTGAGGTTTGAATACTCGGTTAACAATTTCTAAAGGGGTTTGTTACTTGTGATACCCAAAACGTTTGTACGAAGGGATTTTTGTCGGTTTAGAGACTATATCTACAACGCAACTGTTTCCATGAATCTCTTTACTGGTAAAAATCCTCTCGTCAAAGTGGCGCCGTTGCCGGGGAACTGCTAACGTGTGCCTTATTATTGGTTATTGTAAATATTTTTCTTTTGCTTGTTTATTTATTTTTTTTCCTTTTTATCTTTATTTGCTGCTATTAACTCTTACCCCTCTCGCTTTGAGTTTGGTTCTAATGTTGTTAAGGGAAATAGGAGTTACAGCAGGATTGTGTACCAAGGTCAGACCAATCAAGGATGGATGGAACCAAGAGGATCTAATCAACCCTTTTGGTAGCAACACCCTCTGAGATATCCTGGACAAAGACCATTCTACAGTGCATACCCAGCTAGAAGACATGGTGGACAACCTTGTAACTACCAACAAGCCCCACCCCGTACATATAAACCACCCTTTCAACATAACCTTGAACCACCACACTCACAAGCTTCTCTTCACCATTCACCACCATATGATCCATCCTTACCCCAATACCAATCCAATCACTCCCAATCACCACCACTTTCCTTTGTAGCATGTCCAAGTCCAGCAACCCGAGAAGCAGAGGATCGCCTAAGGGAAACAGTAATTAAATTTCAAACAACTGGAGCAAGCGATGATTCAATGGGCTTCTAGGCGCTCAAATATACAAGGATCAACCACAGCTCCATGTGGACAGCCCAATGAAGAGCAGAGCATGAAGGAAGTGCCAGAAACTCCAGTGGACAAGACAGAGCATGAATTTGTACTGGAACAATTAGAAGAAGCTGTCTTTGTTCAAGAAGAAGAGTTGGTTGAAGACCTAGGAGATGCTGAACTTCCATGGGAATCCAAAATTGAGGAAAACTCCGTCCAGGATGCTACAGTTGATGCTAAGGAGGATACTGTACAATCTCCAAGGCAAGTCGTTTATGAAGAATCAGACGGAATAATCCAAGAAGCAATTTCCCTTGATGATAATGCTCACAAGTCTAGCTCTCTTGGTGATGAACTTGCATCCGCAAGTGAATTCTCTGAGATAGAAGAATCTTCCCCAAGTGAATATGAAGATGATGCAGAGGTAGATTTCTCTCAACCTCCAATCTATGACCCAAGTGATGAGGAAGACACAGAAGACTTTGACCAGGACATAGATACAATTGAAGATCTTTGCAAAGAAGTGGAGGAATTCACAGAAGAGCACAAGGAAACGGAACTTGCAGAACCACCAAAAACACCTATCCCAAGGCCATTACCACCTAATACAAGCTTTAAGTGGGTACAATCCTTAACTTATAACTTTACTTATTCACTTGAATATGGTTTGCTTGAAACAGATGGCCAGCTTAGAGCTCTCTGCGGCTTTAAGAGTAAGAGGGAAATGGCTCGTACTCAGAGCTGGTGCACAAGGTTCAATAAGGTTCCACGCTTCACTTTGAAGTACACGGATTGGTATCATGCTCAATCACATGGATCACGGAAAACGTTTGGTCACCAAGGTGAGATTCTACTTTTTAACCCGCCCGAATGGAGACATGTAGATCAAGACGGAGGCGGATTTAAAAGCAAGGCTTGGAATCCTGGAGTTTATTCTGACATTTGTCATCCCGGGAGCCTAACAATATATTTAAAGCTGTTCGGAAGCTTTCGTGCTTAGTTTGGGACCCCGGAGGCTATTGGCATTCCAAGCACTAGTGGAGATTTTTGGATGAATTTAAACATAAGCCACCATAACAGGATACCCCTCCAATGTCCAACTTAAGGACTTTAACTAAAAGTGCTAGGTGGGAGACAACCCACCATGGTATGGTCGCTTCTTTTTCAATTTATTTTTTTTAATTGCTTTCATTTTTCCTTTTTCATTTTAATTTATTAAACCTAGAATCATGTATAGTATTCATGTTAATCATTGAATTCTGCATTTTTCATGCATATAAAAAAAAAGGGTGCACGACGCGACCGCATGCCCCATGCGATCGCGTCATATCGCGGAAAACACCACCCGCGCGACCGCGTGACCCACGCAGACGCGTGATATATATATCGACGTAAGGATCCAACGAACAGAAAGTTAGGCTGGAATCGTGCGGCCCCTGTGCGTTTCGCACAAATTGGCCCACGCGATTGCATGCCTCATGCGATCGCGTCACTTGCACAATATCAATCCCACGCGACCGCGTGAGCGACGCGATCGCGTCGCATGGATTGCACATCACCCCAAAAGAAGAGAAAGAGTTGCGCTAAAACGGCGCTGGAGTCGTGCGTTTAGCATAAATTCCAGCGACGCGATCGCGCGAACCACGCGATCGCGTCATCCTTCTTTTTCCCCCCTCTCATGCGATCGTGCACCCCACGCGATCGCGTCACTCCCATTTTCACCCCAACCATGCGACCGCGTGCCCCACGCGGCCACGTGGATTCGAAAATATAACCCCACAGCCCGCGAACCCTATCAGTCGCGAGCCCCCCCACCCCCCACCCTCTTCTCCCTCTCTACCCCATCTCCCTCCAACCACCACCCAGCACCACCCAGCCACCACTGCCGGCCACCCAGACGCCGTCGCCACCCCAGACGCCGCTACCGCAACCCCCTCCCCTCCCTTCTTCTCCCTTCTTCCTCTCTCCTCCCCTCTCCACCACTGCCTCCGCGACCACCGCCCCCCACCGAGCCGCGCCCCCCTCTCTCTGCCACCCACCCGCACCCCCCTTCTTCTATCACTAACCCAAAACCCTCGCTGCCATTGCCCCCATCAGCCGCCACTGCGACACCGTGCCCCGCCACCGCGCCGGACGCTGCTGCAACCACCTTCTTCCCCATTCCACCCCTCCTGCCTACCAGGTTCCGTAAAACGCAACCCCCTTTTATCCGTTCGTCGTTTTTCTGTACTTTTTTCGTTTCTGTTCATCATTAGGATAGATAGATACGCATGCTGTAGTGGATTTTTTGGTTGTTAGGTAGCTTAGGCTCTGGTTAGTGGTTCTATGTCTGTTTACTTGCACTGTTCCTGTTTATGTTTTATCATAACTGCAATTTTGCTGTTCCTGTGACTTCGTTCATATGTTGTGATTTCTTGGAATTGCTGCTTGTTACTCTATATTTTCCTGTTTCTATTCATTGCTGGTAACTGCAGCTAGTTTTTAAATTCATATGAACTGCTATGATTGCTGTTTATTTTTCGGGATAATCCAATTTTAGCCGGAATGCTGCCCAAATTTTTTTAAAAAAAAATTTTTCATTCATGTTTTAGTTTGGCATTTCTGAACTCTGTTTTACTCTGCTTTACCCAAACCATTTCATGAATGCTATGGCAAACTTTCTTATCCTCTTCGATTTCCTGGTTCATAAACTGCATTTGTGATTCACTGATTCTAATTTTTGCTTTCTTTATTTCTATTCGAATCAGCATCACCCTGTTTTCCTTGTTCGATTATGAGTACTTCTATTCTTACCTGTGAATCCTTGTTATATGGAATTTTTCTATGCCAGTTACTTTAACCCGCACTTTACTAACTCACTAATTTTATTTACTAATTTCTTTTTCAAATTCTAACTATATTAACCCTTTTCATCTCTTTTCTGATTATTTTCACTTTCCTCTAACTTTCTAACCATGGCATATTGTTTATTTTTTTCCATTTAACATGAATTCAATCACATTTCATTTACTCATCTTCCTTATTCTATTTCTCCTTTGCCGCTTTGAGTTTCCTCTGTTTAATTGCCTATTTGCTTTCCTATTTTATCCATATCCTGGTTTTCTGTTTTTCAGGATGTCTGCCTCACAAAGGAAAGGAAAAGGCAAAGCTACTGGCAAGATTCTCTAATGCATGATTCTTCATGGCGGGAGAAGAACTTCACCCAGCAGGAAAAAGCTGACCAGCTGCTCCCTGCGAATGATCCTATAAAATTTGCAAACCGGTACTGTGAGTTGAAGTACCTGGCTTTTGCAAACTCCAGAAATCTATACCTGGAACAAACTCTAAAGATTCAAGAAGCCCTCCAGCAGTACACCACTGAGCAAATTAAGCAAAGGGGCTGGTTCTTTCTGGAGAGAACACTGACAGAGGTCAATTCATCTTGGGTACGGGAATTCTACTGCAACTACTATCTCACTACCCTAGATGCAGTGAACCTGAGAGGAAAACAAATTCTGGTCACTGAGGAGGCCTTAGAGGACATTCTCTGGCTCCCAGCCAAGTCCGATCAGCCTGATGGTTATTCAAAGGCTGAGGAGGACATGCGCCAGATGAAGTTTGATTGGGATGCCATGAAGACATGGATAGCTCTCGACCCGACAGTTCCTTGGGAGATAGGTCAGGACACTACCATGCCTAGAGGGATCAAGAGAGCATACTTGAACGATGAGGCTCGGTTATGGCATCAGATCTTGAGTAATTATGTGATGCCGAGTACTCACGAGACGGGGATCCCGGCTGCTATGATCACCCTCCTTTGGTGTGTGTTGGAGGGTAAGGACTTTTATCTGCCACGTTTCATTCGGCATTATATGGCCAGGGTCCACGTCCGAGGCACCCTCCCCTTTCCATATCTAGTTACACAGCTTGGCCGTCGAGCTGACGTGCCATGGGAGGATGCCGATGAGAGACCACCAGCGGCAGATTGCAGGAAGATCATTTCGCACAGCCGGAACTTCTTAGCCCTGGGCCACAGACCAGCACCATTCACTGCTACTGATGAGTCATTCCCACAGTCTGCTGGACCCTCTTCCTCCACTGCTGTACCACCTACCCCTGCTACCACCACTGCACCTCCACCTGCCACAGAGCCCGTCTATCATCTGGTGCACCGCTTTTTCCGATGACTTGACCAGATGGAGCGTCGCAACAAGCGGCGCTATGAGCACCTAAAGCTGATGATACGATCCGGCGACATCTCCTCCGAGCCCGACACACCATCCGAGGCATCTGAGGAGGAGGCGGATGCGCCCGAGGCAGAGACCCATCCCCAGGAGGCAGCACCTGCCGCACCACAGGCAGCGGTTCCACATCAGATTGAGGCTGCGGATCTTGAGATCCCGATCCAGTCAGCACCTCCTCCACAGCAGCCAGACCCTCAGCCCACCACCACCACTGAGACCCCCGCTACCATCCCTCCTAGTGATGACACTCCTTCACACCCGGCTTGATTGAGCATTGAGGACGACGCTTCCTTTTAAGTGTGGGGAGGTCGCCATCTCTGGCGTTTGTTTTGGTGAACCACTACATACTTTTTCTTTTATTTTGGATATTTTTCTGTATTTTTCTTTTTATTGTTATTTTCTGAGTACTTATACATTGCTTTTATGTATTTTTACTCTATTTTCTGCATTTTGCATCTTTAGTTCATATTTTAGCCATTTAGTTTATTTTAGTTATTTAGTTTAGTTTGCAATTCTGATTTATTGGTGGATTAATTAGTATAGTTTACCCTTTTTAGCATAAGATAGTATAGTTTAAATTTAAAAATATAAAAAGGAAGTAAGCTAGGAAATTGAACATATCAGATTTAAATCCACAAAACTTGTATATAGCATTACATGATGTAGTTAAGCTAACAACATTTCATCAAGGAGGAACATTAAAACTTTAAAAGCCACCCTAAATAATTTTTTTATGAGAATAATGGGAATTTTTAACTAAACCTGCATACAATATATAAATGATATATGATGCTTGAGTTAGAGAACACACAGCCTGTGAGTCTTGAGCTTAAATTGTATGGTTGCATTCAAACCATAATTTCATTTCTGTGTGTTACATTTATTTTTATTCTGATGTTCTTTCCTTTGCTTTAATCTATATGTCCAATTATAGAATATAGAATAGATACATACCAAGAGAATGATTGAGGCCATCATTTTATTTTAGCTTACTCACCCCAAATTAGCCTACCTTTTACATCACCCTTGTTAGCCCCCTTGAGCCTTTTAAAACCCCTTTATTCTATTTAGCCAAATTACTAGCCTTAAGCAGAAAAACAAAAGAAAACCCCAAGTGAATCCTTGGTTAGCTTAAGATAGGAAATTATAAATAGAGTTAAATGTGGGAAACCTTTTGGGAACATAGATGATAGAAACAAAAAGGTAAGAGAAGTTAAAAGAAATAAAATAAATTTGGGAAGCATGTTCATGAAAAAAAAATCTAAGTAATTCAATTACCATGTGCAAAAAAAAAAAAAGAGTTATTTTTCAGCATTTAATAAAAGGGGATCCAAAAGAAATTCCCGAATGCAAAATAAAAGCAATGCACATGGAATAGAAAAAGCAAAAAAAGTGAAACATGAGCATGTAACAATAAGTGGGAAATATGGGAAAATAGGTAAAGAGATTTTGTTTTACTAAATATGTATGTTAGGTGAGATTTTAGTCTAATTAAGGATTCACTTATTAGCTCACTTAACCCTATACATAAATCCTTACCTTTACCTTGGCCCCATTACAACCTTAATTAAGACCTCATGAATTTTTGGTATGACTATATTCTATAATTGTTGAATGGTTAGATGAAGAACAAAGCCATAGAAATTAAGAATAAAAAGAAAAATAGAGTGAATAAACCCAAGAAACACTGAGTGACTAGAGAGTAAACACAAAATCGAGTGAGGGTTCAATAACTCATCAACATATATCTGTGCTTAAATTTACTAATTGTTTTGCAAGTTTGTACAATGTTTTCTTTCCCATCTCATTTGCTAAAATGCTTTATTATTTAAGGGTTGGCTATATATATACATGACTCCTTGAGAATGTGAATTAACTTGGCTACATGTAAGCTTTATATATGAGTGAATAAATTAGAGTTGCATGATGCATCATTCATTTAGGTAGTTGCATTCAAATTAGGTTGCATTGCATGACATTCCATCACTTTAACCTTAATTATTTACCTTGGATTTAGCATGAGGACATGCTAGTGTTTAAGTGTGGGGAGGTTGATAAACCCATATTTCATAGTAATTTATACAATCCTTCACCCACTTATTCACATTAATTACCTGATTTTACTTTCCCTTCCTTATTATGTCATATTGTGAAAAACATGTTTCCTAAGCTTTAAAAATTAATTATTTTAATTACCTTTATTTCCATTCGATACCGCGATCAGTGTGTTGAGTAGTTTCAGATTTTCTAAGGCAGAATGACTTAAAGGATGGAAAAGGAAATATACTAAAATGGAAGGAGAAAGCAAAACGGAGCTTTAAGGAAACTGGTATCCATGCGATTGCATGGACGACGCGATCGCGTGCCAAGCACGAATCAGCAGCGACGCGGCCGCATGACCGACGTGACCGCGTGGCAAGGAAAAGCTCCAAATGACGCGACCGCGTGACCCACGCAGATGCGTGACAGAGGCCACGCATCAGAATTTACAGAATGCGCCCCCAGCGAATTCTGAAGCCCTTTTTCACCCAGATCCAAGTACAGACAGCCTAGACCAGAGGTTATAAAGTGTGGGAATGCACCTATTCAAAGAGAGCTCGCATATTTTACCTTTCAATGATTTAGATTTAGTTGAGAGGGAGATCTTCTCTCTCTCTTTTAGGATTTAGGATTTCTTCTTGTTTTAAGAGTAACTTTGGATCCCAGGTTTAATGTTCTTTTAATTTAGTTTTACTTTTATTTATTTATTCCAACATTTGAATTGATTATTATAATTTGATTTAAGAATTCTTCCATGTTACAGACTGTTATTTGAATTAATGATAATTGAGGTATTTTCAGTTTATGATTGTTTTCTTTGATTTAAGTTACCATTGCTTCCCATCTAAGGATAATTTTATTATTCCAGCAATTTTACTTTTTTCCCTTTTGGTTCTGGTTAAGAATTCAGTAACTCAACAGTTATTAAACTCAACATAATTGATAATCGTTATCTTGCTAATTGAGCTGAACTTGAGTAATCCCAACCTTTTCTTAGGAAATAAATAGGATTCAAAAGTCAATTTAATTAGTCCCTTGACGTTCCCTTGCCCTAGTACAGGTTGATCGAGTGGAGTTTAGATTCAACTTTCATTATAGTTGAGAGAGATAACTACGTTGGACCTCCAACTTCTCTTACCTTGCCAAAAGTCTGCTTTATAGTATTTATTTATTTTAATTGCCATTTACTTCACTTGTCATTTAAATTACTTGCTTCTCATCTTCTAAACCCCGATTACAACCTTTATAGCCAATAATAAGAACATACTGCCTCGCAGTTCCTTGAGAAGACGACCCAAGGTTTGAATACTCAGTTAACAATTTCTAAAGGGGTTTGTTACTTGTGACACCCAAAATATTTGTACGAAGAGATTTTTGTCGGTTTAGAAACTATATCTACAACGCAACTGTTTCCATGAATCGCTTTACTGGTAAAAATCCTCTCGTCAAATGCCAAGTAGGGATACCCACCCTTGATGTTGGACACCCAAAAGGGGACAGTTCTCCTGGCATTGAACGCCATAAAAGGGGTAGCAAGGGCATTGAATGCCCAAACAGGGATGGTCAGCCACATGCAAGTGTTGATAAGACCCTTCCTAAGCAAGCTACTGACCCCCATTCCCTTTGAACAGGCATTCAACTAACATCAATTAAAGTTGATGAATACAGGGCCAAGATGCCATATCCTCAGAAGCTCTGCCAAGCGGAAAAAGATAAACAGCACCCACTTTGCAGATTATCTCAAGACACTTGAGATCAAGATCCCTTTTGCAGAGGCTCTTGGGTAGAGACCTTCTTATGCAAAGTTCATGAAGGAAATCTTAAGTCATATGAAGGATTGGCCAGAGGAGTGCATGAGTGGTGATATCATTGATTCCCTAGTGGAAGAAGTGAATATGGCTGACGGACTCAAAGAAGAGCTGAACGACATCTTTTATGATGCCCAGCCTGAGTTAGAGGAGCCAAAGGAAATAAGGAACCTTTGAAAACTCCTAAGGAGGAGAACAAGCCTCCTAAACTTGAGAACAAGCCATTACCATCCTCCTTGAAATATGCATTTCTTGGAGATGGAGATACTTATCCTGTGATTATAAGCTCTACCTTAGAACCACAGGAAGAAAAGGCACTAATCCAAGTGCTAAAGACACACAAGACAGCTCTTGGGTGGACAATAAGTGACCTTAAGGGCATTAGCCCAACCCGATGCATGCACAAGATCCTGCTGGAAGATGATGCAAAACCAGTGGTTCAACCACAAAGGCGACTGAATCTAGCCATGAAGGAAGTGGTGCAAAAGGAAGTCACAAAATTATTGGAGGCTGGGATTATTTATCCCATCTCTGACAGCCCCTAGGTGAGCCCTGTCCAAGTTGTTCCCAAGAAGGGAGGCATGACTATGGATCATAATGAAAATAATGAACTGATTCCTACAAGGACAGTTATAGGGTGGCGTATGTGCATTGACTACAGAAGGATCAATAACGCCACCAGAAAGGATCATTTTCCTTTACCATTTATAGACCAAATGCTGGAGAGACTAGTATGTCATGCATTCTACTACTTTTTGGATGGCTATTCAAGCTATAACCAAATTGTAGTAGATCCTAAGGACCAAGAAAAGATAGCATTTACATGCCCATATGGTGTGTTTACTTATAGGCGGATGCCATTTGGCCTGTGCAACGCACCTGCCACCTTTCAGAGGTGTATGCTCTCCATCTTCTCTGATATGGTGGAGAAGTTCCTTGAAGTGTTCACGGATGACTTTTCTATCTTTGGAGACTCATTTGACTCCTGCCTTGACCATCTGGCCCTAGTTCTCAAATGATGCCAAGAGACAAACCTGGTTTTAAACTGAGAAAAGTGTCACTTCATGGTGACTGAAGGAATTGTCCTTGGGCATCAGATTTCGAACAAGGGAATAGAAGTAGATCAAGCTAAGGTGGAGGTAATTGAGTGACTACCGCCACCCACTAATGGCAAAGGAATCAGAAGTTTCCTGGGACATGCAGGATTCTACAGGAGGTTTATAAAGAATTATTCAAAAATCGCAAAACTCTTGTGCAACTTACTAGCTACCGACACTCTATTGTCTTTGACCAAGAGTGTCTACAGGCTTTTAAGACTCTGAAAGCTAAGCTTATCACTGCGCCTGTCATCTCTGCACCCAACTGGAACTTACCATTCGAACTAACGTGTGATGCCAATGTTCTGCATGTCATTTATTATGCCAGTCGTGTTCTAAATGACGCGCAAAAGAACTACACTACCACAAAGAAGGAATTACTTGCAATGGTTCATGCCATTGACAAGTTCAGATCCTATCTAATAGGATCTAAGGTCATTATCTATGCTGACCATGTTGCTCTCAAATATCTACTCACCAAGCAGGATTCTAAGCCCAGGCTGATAAGATGGGTATTACTCCTGGAAGAGTTTGATATAGAAATCAGAGACAGAAAAGGGTCAAAAAATCAAGTGGCTGACCATTTGTCTCGAATTGAACCAGTAGAAGGGACATCTCCTCCCTCTACTAAGGTGTCTGAAACCTTCCCGGATGAGCAACTTTTTGCTATATGGACGACACCTTAGTTTGCAGACATTGCAAATTACAAGGCTATAAGATTCATCCCAAGGAATGTAGTAGGCAGCAAGCCCGAAAGCTCATTCATGATGCTTGATACTACTTATGGGATGAACCATATCTCTTTAAGAGATGCTCGGATGGGATAATCTTCCGCTGTGTATTTGAAGAAGAGGCACAGAAAATCCTATGGAATTTCGATTATGGAGGACACTTTGGAGGAGAGCGAACAACCACTAAGGTCCTCCAAAGTGGGTTCTACTGGCCCACACTCTTTAAGGATTCCTGAGAGTTTGTCCATCGTTGTCACAGTTGCCAAAGGGCTGGCAATCTTCCTCATGGTCATGACATACCTAAGCAAGGAATCCTAGAGATTGAGCTGTTTGATGTATGGGGTATAGACTTTATGGGCCCTTTCCCACCTTTATACTCAAACACCTACATCCTTGTGGTAGTAGATTATGTGTCTAAATGGGTTGAGGTAGTTGCATCACCCACAAATGACACTAGAGTAGTAATAAAGTTCCTTCAGAAGAACATCTTCAGTAGGTTTGGTGTCCCTCGGACACTGATCAGTGATGGAGGAACTCATTTCTGCAATAAACAGCTTGACTCTTTGATGAGCTGATATGGAGTTTGCCATAAAGTGGCCACCCAATACCATCCACAGACAAATGGGCAAGCTGAAGTCTCAAATAGAGAACTAAAAAGAATCTTGGAAAAAACGGTGAATACCTCTAGAAAGGATTTGGCAAGAAAGCTTGATGATGCTCTCTGGGCATATAGAACAGCTTTCAATACCCCTATAGGAACATCACCATATCAATTGGTGTATGGGAAGGCATGCCACCTACTAGTAGAGCTGGAACACAAGGCCTACTGGGCAACCAAACTCCTGAACCTTGATGCAAAGGCAGCAGAAGAGAAATGGCTACTCCAGCTAAATGAGTTGGATGAATTCTGACTTGCTGCATTTGAAAATGCAAAGATTTATAAAGAAAGGGCCAAGAAGTGGCATGACAGAAAGATTTCTTCCAGAGTCTTTGAACCTAGACAGAAAGTTCTGCTCTTCAATTCTAGACTTAAGCTCTTCCCTGAAAAGCTTAAGTCGCATTGGACAGGACCTTTCCTGATCACTAATGTATCACCCTATGGTCGTATAGAACTCTAGAGTAATTACTGTGACAAAAGATTTACTGTTAATGGCCAAAGAGTGAAACATTACTTGGGTGGTGAAGTTAAGCAAGAAAAATCCACCCTGTTGCTGACATGAGCACAGTACCATCAAGCTAGTGACGTTAAAAAGTGCTTGTTGGGAGGTAATCCAACCATCATTAAATTTATTTCTATTTTTGTTTAGTATATTTCAATTATATCAGTTTAATTTTCATTCTTATTTCCTTAGGTTTGTAATCTTGTACAGTAGTCAAAACAGAAGCAGAAGCAGTCAAAGCAGAAAATAAAGAACCCTGGGAGAAGCCCCTTGCTGGTCTTGAACGACCCTAAGAGGCAGCAAGACTGGCATTCAACACCAGCCAGGAGGTACTGATTTGGTGTTGAACACCTCCAAGGTGTAGCAATCTTGGCATTGAACGCCAGCTAGTGGGCATTGGCTGGGCGTTCAATGCCTTGAAGGGAGAAAGCAAGGCTGGCATTCATGGGGCACTGGCTGGGCGTTCAATGCCCAGAGAAGAGTAGCAGGCTGGTGTTGAACGCCAGCTAGGAGGCACTGGCTGGGCGTTCAATGCCCAGAGGGAACACCAACATGGCGTTGAACGCCAGAATCAAGGCATTCTGGGCGTTCAAATGCCCAACACAGGTTAGGGAAGTTGGTGACTCTTCCAAAGCTTATCTTTTCTAATTTGTTATATTTTCAATCATCTTTTAATTACAAAGTCCTTTCAAATTTATAATCTTTTCAAATCTTTTTCAATTCTTTTTTAATTCTTTTTCAAAATTTTAATATTTTTCAATTCTTTTTCAAATCTTTTTCAAAATTTCATATCTTTTTAAATTCTTTTCCAAATCTTTTAATTAACTTTAAAATCTTTTTCATATCTTTTATCTTATCTTTTTATCTTTTTCATATCTTTTAATTTTAAAACTTATCTTTTTCTATCTTTTACCAAGGTGTGAATCATATCTTCTTTATCTTTTCTCTAATCAATTTCGAAAACCCCACCCTTCCTTCCCTATATATACCATTTGGCCACCACTCCATCATCCTCTTTCCATTCAAATTCTTCTCGTCCTCTTTGTCTTCTTTCTTCTCCTTTACTCGAGGACAAGCAAACTTTTTAAGTTTGGTGTGGAAAGAGCCTTGCCTTCTCACTCCATTCAAATTCCTTGGTTCCAAAAGTGGAAATCCCACCTCTCAGATTCTACACAAAGGAGCATGAAGACAATTATTACAAAATAATGTGCAAGAGGACAGAGATCCCAGAAGCCAAATTCGAATTAAAAAAAGATGAGTACCTAAAGATCCAAGAGTAAATTTGAAAGAGAGGCTGGGAGATCCTGGCTGACCCTGAGATCAATGTTGGAATAACAATGATCCATGAATTCTATGCAAATCTGTGGATGACAGATAAGCAAAAGAAAGATGGACAAGGATTCCATACTTTTCGCACCATGGTGTGAGGAAAGACTCTCTATTTTCATCTTGACAAGGTAAGAGAGATCTTTAAATTAGCCCCATAAAAGGATGATTCAGAATCCTTTAATAGGAGGGTGGTAGCTGATCCCAAGCTGTATTAGATTCTAGAAGACGTATGTCTACTTGGAACTCAGTGGATCAATAACACAAAAGGTAAACCAAACCAATTGAGAAGACTAGATCTCAAACCAGTTGCTAGGAGTTGGTTGGACTTTATTGGGCATTCCATACTTCCTACTAGCAACCGCTCTAAAGTTACCATCAGGAGGGCAGTGATGATTCACTATATCATGATGGGGAATGAGGTGAAAGTCCACCAACTAGTTCCCTTTGAGCTGTAATAAGTTGCAAACAGGATGTCAACTCAAGCCAGACTGACCTATCCAAACCTTATCTTTCACTTATGCAAAAAGGTTGGAGTCATGATTAACAAAGATTCCTTTATCCTAGCAGAAAGCCTAATCACCAAGAAAGTGATGGAAAGCGCCCAAGTACCAGCTGATCATCCCAAAAAGAAGATACCTGAGCCTCTTCAGATGCAAGAGATTCCTCCAATTGAATATTGGACCCATCTAGAAGCATCAGAAAGGAGCAAAAAGACCAGACTAGCATGCTTTGCAAACTGGTCAAGGAACAAGAGAAGTAGGGGCGTGAGATAGAAGAACTGAAGCGTCAAAAATTGTCCCCTAAGGAGCTTAACGCCTCCCATGATTAAGGTGCTTGAGTTCCACCTTCCTATTTCCATGGCTATTCTAATTCCTGTTTCTTATGTTTAGATTTACATGATCACTAGTAGTATTTAAGTTTCTGCCTTTTAATTTTAGAATTGCATAAGCATTATTAGGATTTGAGTTTTTATTTTCCAATTAGCTATAAAATGTTCCTCTTATTATCTCATTGAACTTGAATAAAAGTTTAATTTTTTAGAAGCAGTAATGATACATAAATTTTGAATTATACATTAAGAATAGTTCAATTATTTGTTGTGTGGCATTGCTTTTATTTTTTGAATACATCAGTGAACTGTGCATCATTGATGTTGGAGTTAAGAATGTTGGCTCTTGAAAGAATAATGATAAAAGTGAAGCATTATTGGTGATCTGAAAAATCCAAAAATTGATTCTTGAAGCAACAAAAAGCAGCAAAGAGAAAGAAAAAGAGAAAGAAAATGGCGAAAAAAAAAGTAAGCAGAAAAAGAAAGAAAATGCCAATAGCTCTTTAAACCAAAAGGCAAGAGCAATGATGAGCGGATATTTTATACGTTTTTTGGCATCATTTTCATATAGTTTTTAGTTTGTTTTGTTTATTTTTTATTAAGTTTTTATAGGTTTTAGTGTTAAATTCACATTTTTGGATTCTACTTTGAGTTTGTGTGTTTTTGAGCAATTTCAGGCATTTTCTAGCTGAAATTAAGGAGCTGGAGCAAAAGTCTGATTCAGAGACAGAGAAAGCACTGCAGATGCTGTCTGGATCTGACCTCCTTGCACTCGAAAGAGCTTTTCTTGAGCGATAGAAGTCCGAATGGAGCGTTCTTAATGGTTATGGAAAGCTGACTTCCAGAGCTTTCCAGCAATGTATAATAGTTCATACTTTGCTTCAGATTAGAAGGCCTAAAACAGGTGTCCAACGCCAGCCTCCTGCCCCCTTTTAGGCGTACAGCGCCCAAGGAGAAGAGACCAGCGTCCAAATGCCCAGAGAGGACCCCCTAGCCAGCGTTCAACACCCTAGAGGCCTCATATCACGTGGATCTCATCAAAGCTCAGCCCAAACACTCACCAAGTGGGCCCTAGAAGTGGATTTTAGCACCAAAAAGATTGTTTTACCCTTACTAGTCATTAGTTTAGTATTTAAAGTGGAAGATCACTCTTTGTTAAGGATCTTCGGGCACTTTACATCATTTTTTCGTTTACAATATTGTATTTCCTTTCAGTATGAGTTTTTAAACCTCCTAGGTTGAGGGAAGGAGCCTTGTTGAGTTCTATAAATTAATAAAAGTATTACTGTTTTTCTTCAATCCGTGTTTAATCAATTCTAAGATGTATACTCGTTCTTCAACATGGTAAATAGGATGATCTATGACAATCAGCTCTGTTCATCATACTAAGACCGCGTGCCTGACAAACACCTGTGTCTACTTGGGTTCGTGTGAATACGTGGCGGGAAAGCATGAATCGCCAGCTTGATTATACATCTCTCAGACGGCTAATCCATGACTTCATTGGGAACTTCTTGAGACACCAGTTCAGCCGATTTATAGGGAGATTAGGATCTCTGTGGTAGGAGCTAGAACCCAAAGGAGTAGCATTCTCTAATCCGGAATATTCGACCTTGTTTGTGGCGTTTTGAGTAGGATCGCTAAGGGAATGAACTGCTAGAGCTTCACCCTCGTTCAGATTGGATGACCGCAGCCATACGACATTTGATCTGTAGCAGAAGAGATTAATGACCATGGCCATACGGCTCTGATCACATATAGCATGCCATAGAAGAAATCATTCACAAGCAAAGGAGACAGTAATGCCAAAGTTAATTCAGAAAGACAAAGCAACTCCAATCCTTAACCATCTTCCTATTACTGTTTACATTCCATTCAAAAAGTATTTTATACCATTTTCTTTAGACCTTTTTCACTCTATCAAATAATCAAACCAATTATTATTCTATCCGCCTGACTAAGATCTGCAAGATAACCATAGCTTGCTTCAAACCACAATCCTCGTGGGTTCGACCCTAACTCGCTCAGGTATTACTTGGACGACCCAATGCACTTGTTATTACAGTTGTACGGAGTTTGGGAATTCGTGCACCAAGTATCAAAAAGTGTATAAAATATCCGCTCATCACAACACAAAACTTAAACTATTGCTTGTCCCCAAGCAACTAAAAAAAACATTAGGATAAAAAGAAAAGTAAGATACAAATAAATTTCAAAGTTTCCAACGAAGCTCAGTTTCAATTAGATGGGCGGGACTTAGTGGCTTTTTGCTTCTGAATAGTTTTGGCATCTCACTATCCATTGAAACTTAGAAATGCTGGTCTCTTTAGGAACTTAGAATCCAGATAATATTATTGACTCTCCTAGTTCAGTTCTTTTTTATTCTTGAACACATCTTTTAGAGTCTTGGCCGTGACCCTAAGCACTTTGTTTTCCAGTATTACCACCGGATACATAAATACCACAGACACTTTAACTGGGTGAACCCTTTTGGATTGTGATTCAGCTTTGCTAGAATCCCCAGATAGATGTGTCCAGAGTTCTTAAGCACACTCTTTTTGCTTTGGATCACGACTTTAACCGTTCAGTCTCAAGCTTTTCACTTGACACGTTCACGCCACAAGCACATGGTTAGGGACAGCTTGGTTAAGCCGCTTAGCCAGGATTTTATTCCTTTAGGCCCTCCTAACCACTGATGCTCAAAGCCTTCGATCCTTTTACCCTTGTCTTTTGGTTTAAAGGGTTACTGGCTTTTTGCTCTTGCTTTTTGGTTTAAAGAGCTATTGGCTTTTTCTGCTTATTTATATTTTCTTTTTTTGCCATTTTTTCTTATTTTTCGCATGCATATTTTCTTTTTTCTTTTTTTTTTGCAACATGCTTTTTTTTTCTTTTTGCTGCTTTTTCTTGCTTCAAGAATCAATTTTTTTTGGATTTTTTAGATTACCAATAATACTTTTCCTTTTTCATCATTCTTTCAAGAGCCAACATTCTAAAATTCCAACTTCAAATATGCACTGTTTATTCATACATTCAGAAAACAAAAGTAATGCCACCACATCAAAATAATTAAACTATTCTTATTTTAAACTTGAAATTCATGTATCTCTCAATTATTTTCAAATAAAATTTTCTTTTAAGCAAGGTGAGAGATATTTGGAAAATTTTACATCTTTAAGACATCAATGCAAATGATCGTGCAACAAGAACAAGAGAACAGACAATACAACATAACAGAAAACAGAAAAAATAACATGAAAGGAGATAAAGAGAACAAATCCACCTTTAACGGTGGCGACTAGTACTCCTCCTTGAGGATCCAATGTGATGCTTGATCTCTTCAATGTCATTTCTTTACCTTTGTTGTTCTTCCTTCATAGCCCTTTGATCTTCTCTAATGGATCTTTAGTCTTCCCTTATTTCATTGAGGGTGGTGGAGTGCTCTTGATACTCCACCCTCAATTGCTCCATGTTAGTGCTTAGTTCTCCAAGAGAAGTCTGCCATTGATCTCAAAAGCTTTGAGGAGGAAAATACATCCCTTGAGGCATCTCAGGGATCTCATGCTGAGGCGGCTGCACAAGTTCTTGTGCATGCTCTCTAGTTTTCTCCATCCTCTTCTTAGTGATTGGCTTGTCCTCCCTAATGGAGATGTCTCCTTCTATGACAATTCTAGCTGAATTGCATAGATGACAGATGAGGTGAGAGAATACCAACCTTGCATTGGTGGAAGGCTTCTCAGCTATTTTGTACAATTCTTGAGGAATCTCCTCGTGTACTTCCACCTCACTTCCAATCATGATGCAATGGATCATGATGGCTCTTTCAGTGGTCACTTCTTCTGACTAGTTACTAGTGGGGATGATGGAATATTGGATGAATTCCAACCATCCTCTAGCTATGGGCTTGAGGTCAAGCTTTCTCAGTTGAATGGGCTTGCCTCGGGAAACCCTTTTTCCATTGTGCTTCTTCTACACAGATATCTGAGAGTACTTGATCTAATCTCTGATCGAAGTTGACTCTTCTAGTGTACGGATGTGGGTCTCCTTGCATCAAAGGCAAGTTGAACGCCAACCTCACACTTTCCGGGCTGAAATATAAGATTCTCCCTCAGACCATGGTACTCAAATTCTTTGGATTTGGGTTCACACTAGTGTCATGGTTTTTAGTAAGCATAGAACTCTTGCACCATTAAAATCTCAACCTCTTGGATGGGATTGGTTAGGACTTCCCAACGTCTTCTCCAGATCTCTTTTCGGATTTCTGGATACTCATTCTTCTTGTGCTTAAAAGGGACCTCAGGGATCACTTTCTTCTCTGCCACTACTTCATAGAAGTGGTCTTGATGGGCTTTGGTGATGAATCTCTCCATCTCCCAAGATTCAGAGGTGGTGGCTACTTCCTTTCCTTTCCTCTTTCTAAAGGGTTCTCCAACCTTGGGTGCCATGAATGGGAATGGAAAGAAAAAAAGCTAGGCTTTTCCAACACCAAACATAAAACTTTGCTCGTCCTTGAGAAAAAATAAAGAAAAGAGAAGAATGGAGTAGAAGAAGAATAAAATAGAAGATAGAGGGAGAGAGAGGGCTTGGCCATGGGGCTTTATGAGTGTATGAGAGGTGTGTGTATGAAGGGTTATGAACACTACAAGAAAATGGAACATTTGTAACAAAAACTTTGTATCAAATTTAAAGTTGTTACAAAAAAATATTTTTTTGTAATAATAATTGGTGATTGTTACAGAAGAATAATGTTTTGTAACAACATTACAAGTTGTTACAAAACATGCTAATATTTTGTAACAACCCGATTTTGTTTGTTACAAATTATGTTAGTTTTTGTAACGAACTGTTGTTTTGTTACAAAATATTATAATATTTTGTAACAAAGAATAAAGTCATTGCAAAAATTTAAAATATTTTGTAACAAAATATCTCTTTGTTTCAAAACCTTCAATTGTTTTGTAATAAAAAATTAATTTGTTACAAAATTCAACATTGTTTGTAACAAGTTACTTAGTTTGTCACAAAATGTAAGTATATTTTATAACAAAAAAATTATTTCAAAATGTTGAGAGTAAAAGAAATTGTTTATATAATTCTTGTGTAATTTTTTATAATTGGTTATTTCATATGATTTGAAATTAAAATTTAGTAATGGAAGCATTATATAATTTAATCTAAATAATTTTTATTATGAATAAATTATAATTTATTTGATTAAATTGAGCTCTAAGAGATTAATTTATTTGGAATGACTAAATTGATTTTTATAAATACTTTAAGTTTAAGTTAATTAATGTTTATGTACAATTTTTATTATAATTAGTTGTTTTATATAAATTAAAATTAAAATTTTGGTAATAAAAAATAATAATAAATTATATAAATAATCTGAATAATTGATATTTTCAGATTTAAAATTGTATTTTATAAAATATGATTAATACGTTTATTTTATAATTTAAATTAAAAATAATTATTTAAATTCATTGATGTATTGATGAATAAAATTTTATATATTTTAAAAATAATCTTTACAGTATTAAATTTAAATTTTAAATTATTATTTTTTAAATATTTTATAAAATTATTATTTATTTATATATATTTTATCCTAAATTTAAAATTTCTAAATTTTAAGCTAATTTCATAAAACGATGAAAGGAAAGAAAGAAAAGGGGGGGGGGACCGAATCACCGCGAGGGAAGAAGGAGGGGGAAGAGGGAGACAGCGCGGTGGGCGTCACTGCCACCAGAACCGCCATCGAATCACCACGGGGGAGAAGGAGAGAGAAGCAGAACCACAAAGAGAGAGAGTTCGACGGAGACGTTCATGCTGTTCGTCCTCGTCGCTGCCATGCGTTGCCGTCGCCGCCGTTAGTTTTGCTACCGTTGTGCTTGAAGGAGAAAGGGAGAGTGGCGCTGACAGAGAGATTGACGGAAGCCAGTAAAGCACCTGAGAGAAAGGAAGCCGATTCTGTTACCGCTGCCGCACCTAGTTGCCGTCGATCGAGCTTACCGTCGCTGGAGGTGAACCGGTGTCGCGTCCTTGCGGCCAGAGCCACCAGCGCCACTACTACTACTCAAATTTCGCTTCTCTTTCATTAGGGTTTGTTATCTCAGTAGCCCTTTTGAAGCTAGTGCCGGTTCTGTCAGGGGTTCCTGCCGTGAATGCCACCACCAGAGGAGAAGAGGAAGAACGACGGGAAAGGGAGTCATCTGCGGCCGACGCTGCTTCCTCACCACCATTTCTTCCTGTCCCATTTCCCCTGTTCTGCTTCTACATTCCCATGTCATTTACTGCTTAGTTAGATATGCATGTTGTAGTGGATTCTAGGTTGTTAGGTATACTGAACATAGTTTGTAGAGGAATTAGGTCTAGAAAAATTTTGCTATTTTTAATGTGTTTGGAATAAATTTTTTGTAATTGTTTGTTGAATGATCATGAATGTTGTTTGAATTTTTGTGAATCTGTGATTGGATGATAATGATTTTCTTCGTTTCTGAATCGAATTGTGAACTACTGCTGTTATGTGAATTTAGTTTGTGCAATGATGATGATGAATTTAGATTGTGCACTCCAGTTGTTTGTTGCTTATTTCATATAGATGAATATGTGAATTTTGTTTAATTGTTATTGTATTCATATGGAAATTGATTTGATTGAGTGAATTTGGGAAATATCCTAAATTGCTACTGAAATGCTGCCGAAATTCATTTAAATCTGTTTCACTATTAGTTTTTCATTTAAGTTAAATCTCCTCATCTTTCTATGGCAATTCAATTACACAAAAATTGAGAATTGAAACTTGTGAGTGCTCTGATTAGGCATGACTAGTAAATAATTATGCAAAACTGCTGTGTTAAGGAAAAGGGAGAAAACTCCATCAATAGAGACAATACATGACTGCTTTCATTTCAGCTCGAAGCTTAGAGTATTGCAGTTTACACAGCTATGTCACCCTGATAATCATATCGGTCCTCTGGTTTTCAAACCACACCATGGTTCTCTAGGCCACTTTTTTCTCTTGTTCGTATGTATTTATTTACATATTTCTTTCTTCTTTTTGTATAATTAATGATCCTTATTTTGTGTTATTCAGTGCATGGCGAACCCTTCTTGGGAGTTATCAGAGTATGCTACAATATTGCACTAAATAGGTATTACTCATTTCTATGATATTGCACTAAAAAAGTATTACTCATTTCTATGTTGTCTTTGATGCTTATAGTTAATTAGTTATTAATCTATAGTAGTCAGATTCATTCTTTGTCTTTGTAGCAAGAGTCCTATAAACCAAGCAACATCAAAGGCTATGCTGACATAAATGATCAGCATCATCTTTAGGAGAATGAAAACCAATTTGGTGGGGGCTTATTTTTATTCTTTATTATTAACTGTATGAGTTTATCAAGGACTAAAAATATGACTTTTCCCTGTTATAAAATTTTTCAATTTGTTATTTTGTTAATTGTTACTTTCTTTTTGTGACTATACATAATCTTCTTGTCTATCACTTGTTTGGCAGAATATTTCAGCTCAGGCAGATGGTGAAGAGCAAGAAATTGTAAGCACTCATTCTAGCCCAGGGCCATCTAGTCACGGAACTAATGGAAGAGCTGTATCAGTTTATATTTATTACTCTATATATACACCCATATGCAGAAAGGTATTCCTAACTATTAATTTATAATGCAACTGACTTTGGAGTGATTTATTAAGTAGTAATATATAGCATGTTATCATTCTAATGCTGGACAAAATGAGTTACTAGAAGCCATGGGGTTGGGAAAGGACATGGTAAGAATTTTAGAGTTCGTATTCATTGTTGAATAATATGAGTATAGTTTTTTATTTTTCCTGTGCATTTTTAAAGAAAAAACAAATCATGTTTATTAAGCTAGTATTTTCTGGTTGGTGGTCTTTTCAGGTGTGTGGCACTTATTAGAAGCTTCTCCATGAGAAAGGAGCTCTATGAACATGATGGAGTTCGTAATTTGTAGTTTACATTTTGAAGATTTATAATTCCTTGTTTTTCTTGTCCTATGTATCTATCTAGTTCATTAGGGTTCTTCAATGTGTCTTGTTAGTTTGTACTTTAAAGTATATATGTTGAAGACTTATAAAACAATCTTAGTTAAATAAAAGATATTTGAACTATCTATGTTATTATATATTATATAAATGTTGACTTGTTGAGTAAATTAGTTAATATATTAATTAATTAAAAAACTAATATAATTTGGCAAATTATGTGTGTAATTTTTATTTAAAAAAATTATTACAAAATATATAGTGTTTTGTAACTAAAGAAAAAAATGTTACAAAATCAAGTTACATTTTGTAACAAAATTTTATGATAGGAAAAAATATATTGTCACCAAAAATATTTTGAAGATCAAAATTTGTTATCACTTTTGTAATGACTTTTGGTTTTTTGTATCAGAAAAATTTGTTACAAAATATTACTTTGAATTATAACAGTTTCATTTTTTGTTACAAAAAATTTTTGTAACGGGACATACTGCAACGGCCCCTTTTTTTGTTACAAAATCCTTTTGTTTCAAAATTCCAATTTTTTGTAACAATATTTTTGTTACAAATATTGCTTTTTCTTGTAGTGGAAGAGGGGTATTTATATGAGGGGGGTAGGGTTGGGTTCGGTCATGGGTGGGGAATTGGGTGGGAAATTTGATTTTGAAGTGGGTGGGGTTGGTGGGAGTTATGATGGTTTTGGGGAAGTGATATGGATGTGATTGCGCTAGGGTTTGTAGGGAAGTGTGTATGGAGAAGTGTGAAAGTAAGAAGGAATAAGTAGGGTAGGTAAAGATGCTGTGGGACCCACTGGTCCTGAGAGGCTAGGTAATCCAGATTTTCTGCCCTCTGCACTGGCGTTTGAACGCCCAAGGTCTACTCCCTGGCTGGCATTCAACGCCAGCAATGCTGCCTATTTGCGGTGTTGGACGCCCAGGGTCTGCTCCCTGGTTGGTGTTCAACGCCAGTAACACTCCATCCAGAGTGTTCTATTTTCTCTGCTTTGACATTTCTGTCTCTGTTCTGACTGCTGCATATGATCACGAACCTAAATTATAAATTAAAGAAAAAGAAAATAAAAGAAAATAAAAATAATTAATTAAGGTTGGGTTGCCTCCCAATAAGCGCTTCTTTAACATCACTAGCTTGACGGTTAGCTCCTTACGGAGGTGAGTATGGGCTCAGATATTCGCCCCTTACAGTGAACTTTCTTCCTGTCTTCTCATGAAAGAGCTCCACATGCTCTAGAGATAGTATACAACTCACTGTATGTGGTATGACGGGTTTCGTGGTAAAGACAACTCTCATGCCAGGTGAGAGGCCTTCAGTTGGGACTTTCTTGTCCTTCCAGCCTTTAGGTACTTTCTTCTTGGTACCTTTGTGCTTAGAGCTTGTTGATGGCTTCCCAACAACAAACTTAGAATTGATGTTTGGGGGCTCTGCAAAGCCCTGCTGGTATGCGAAATTGTTACTCTGAGGTTGTAAAATTTGTTGTTCGTTCTCTCCCTGGCAATGGCGCCAATAACTGATGCACAATACCATGGTCCAAACATAACTTCACAACTTCGCACAACTAACCAGCAAGTGCACTGGGTCATCCAAGTAATAAAACCTTACGTGAGTAAGGGTCGATCCCACGGAGATTGTTGGTATGAAGCAAGCTATGGTCATCTTGTTAATCTCAGTCAGGCGGATATCAAATGGTTATGGAGTTTTCGAATAATAATAATAAATAAACAGAAAATAAAGATAGAAATACTTATGTAATTCATTGGTGAGGATTTCAGATAAGCGTATAGAGATGCTTTCGTTCCTCTGAAGTTCTGCTTTCCCGCTGTCTTCATCCAATCAGTCTTACTCCTTTCCATGGCAAGCTTTCTGTAAGGGCATCACCGTTGTCAATGGCTACATCTCATCCTCTCTGTGAAAATGGTCCAAATGCTCTATCACGGCATGGCTAATCATCTGGAGGTTCTCGATCATACTGGAATAGGATTTACAATCCTTTTGCGTCTGTCACTATGCCCAGCACTTGCGAGTTTGAAGTTCGTCACAGCCATCCCTTCCCAGATCCTACTCGGAATACCACAGACAAGGTTTAGACTTTCCGGATCTCAGGAATGGCCATCCATGGGTTCTAACTTATACCACGAAGATACTAATAACTCGGACTCGGTCCCCTGTATTAGATATCTAAGAGATACTCATTCTAGCTTGGTTGCATGTAGAACGGAAGTGTTTGTCAGGCACGCGTTCATAAGTGAGAATGATGATGAGCATCACATAATCATCACATTCATCATGTTCTTGGGTGCGAATGGATATCTTAGAAGCGGAATAAGCTGAATTGAATAGAAAATAGTAGTACTTTGCATTAAATCATGAGGAACAGCAGAGCTCCACACCTTAATCTATGGAGTGCAGAAACTCTACCGTTTGAAAATACATAAGTGATAATGGTCCAGGCATGGCCAAATGGCCAGCCCCCATGAAAGTCTAAGATAGTATAAAACTGATCAAAGATCCCCCTTTATACAATAGTAAAAAGTCCTATTTATACTAAACTAGTTACTAGGGTTTACAGAAGTAAGTAATTGATGCATAAATCCACTTCCAGGGCCCACTTGGTGTTTGCTTGGGCTAAGCTTGAAGTTTACACGTGGAGAGGTCATTCTTGGAGTTGAACGCCAGTTTGTAACGTGTTTCTGGCGTTCAACTCTGGTTTGTGACGTGTTTCTGGCGTTTAACTTCAAACTGCAGCGTAGAACTGGCGTTCAACGCCCTTTTGCGTTGTCTAAACGCGGCCAAAGTATGGACTATTATATATTGCTGGAAAGCCCTGGATGTCTACTTTCCAACGCAATTGGAAGCGCACCATTTTGAGTTCTGTAGCTCCAAAAAATCTACTTTGAGTGCAGGGAAGTCAGAATCCAACAGCATCAGCAGTCCTTCTTCTACCTCTGAATCTGATTTTTGCTCAATTCCCTCAATTTCAGCCAGAAAATACCTGAAATCACAGAAAAACACACAAACTCATAGTAAAGTCCAGAAATGTGAATTTAACATAAAAACTAATGAAAACATCCCTAAAAGTAACTAGATCCTACTAAAAACATACTAAAAACAATGCCAAAAAGCGTATAAATTATCCGCTCATCACAACACCAAACTTAAATTGTTGCTTGTCCCCAAGCAACTAAAAATCAAATAGGATAAAAAGAAGAGAATATATTATAAATTCCAAAATATCAATGAAACATAGCTCCAATCAGATGAGCGGGACTTGTAGCTTTTTGCCTCTTGAATAGTTTTGGCATCTCACTTTATCCATTGAGGTTCAGAATGATTGGCATCTATAGGAACTCAGAGTTCAGATAGTGTTACTAATTCTCCTAGTTCAGTATGTTGATTCTTGAACACAGCTACTTTATGAGTCTTGGCCGTGGCCCTAAGCACTTTGTTTTCCAGTATTACCACCGGATACATAAATGCCACAGACACATAATTGGGTGAACCTTTTCAGATTGTGACTCAGCTTTGCTAAAGTCCCCAATTAGAGGTGTCTAGGGTTCTTATGCACACTCTTCTTTTGCTTTGGACCTTGACTTTAACCGCTCAGTCTCAAGTTTTCACTTGACACCTTCACGCCACAAGCACATGGTTAGGGACAGCTTGGTTTAGCCGCTTAGGCTGGGATTTTATTCCTTTAGGCCTTCCTATCCACTGATGCTCAAAGCCTTGGGATCCTTTTTATTTACCCTTGCCTTTTGGTTTTAAGGGTTATTGGCTTTTTGCTCTTGCCTTTTGGTTTTAAGAGCTTTTGGCTTTTTCTGCTTGCTTTTTCTTTTTCTATTTTTTTCTCCATTTTTTTCTTTTTTTTTTCTGCAAGCTTTTGTATTCACTGCTTTTTCTTGCTTCAAGAATCATTTTTATGATTTTTTAGATTATCAAATAACATGTCTCCTGTTCATCATTCTTTCAAGAGCCAACATATTTAACATTCTAAAACACCAACTTCAAAAGACATATGCACTGTTCAAGTATTCATTCAGAAAACAAAAAGTATTTTCTCCACATCAATATAATTAAACTAAGTTCAAGGATAAATTCGAAACTCATGTACTTCTTGTTCTTTTGTAATTAAAACATTTTTCCATTTAAGAGAGGTGATGGATTCATATTCACTACTTTAAGGCATAGACACTTAGACACTAATGATCATGTTATAAAGACACAAACATAGATAAACATTTAATATAAGAAAACGAAAAATAGAAAGTTTAAGAACAAGGAATGAGTCCACCTTAGTGATGGTGGCATTTTCTCCTTGAGGAACCAATGATGTCCTTGAGCTCTTCTATGTCTCTTCCTTGTCTTTGTTGCTCCTCCCTTATAGCTCTTTGATCTTCTCTAATTTCATGGAGTATGATGGAGTGCTCTTGATGTTCCACCCTTAGTTGTCCCATGTTGGAACTTAGTTCTCCTAGGGAGGTGTTGATTTGCTCCCAAAAATTCTGTGGAGGAAAGTGCATCCCTTGAGGTATCTCAGGGATTTCTTGATGATGAGCTTCCTCACGTGTTTCTTGAGCTCCATGAGTGGGCTCTCTTGTTTGCTCCATCCTTTTCTTAGTGATGGGCTTTTCTTCCGCAATGGGAATGTCTCCTTCTATGAAAGCTCCAGCTGAGTAACATAGATGGCAAATAAGATGAGGGAAAGCTAGCCTTGCCAAGGGGGAGGGCTTTTCGGCTATTTTGTAGAGTTTAAGGGAGATGACTTCATGAACTTCTACTTCCTCTCCAATCATGATGCTATGAATCATGATGGCTCGATCCACAGTAACTTCAGATCGGTTGCTAGTGGGAATGATGGAGCGTTGGATGAACTCCAACCATCCTCTAGCCACAGGCTTGAGGTCCAGTCTTCTAAGTTGAACCGGTTTGCCTTTTGAGTCAATCTTCCATTGAGCTCCTTCCACACATATGTCCATGAGGACTTGGTCCAACCTTTGATCAAAGTTGACCCTTCTAGTGTAGGGGTGTGCATCTCCTTGCATCATAGGCAAGTTAAACACCAACCTCACATTTTCCGGACTAAAATCTAAGTATTTCCCCCGAACCATGGTGAGATAATTCTTTGGGTTCTGGTTCTTACTTTGATCATGGTTCCTAGTGATCCATGCATTAGCATAGAACTCTTGAACCATTAGAATTCTGACTTGTTGGATGGGTTTTGTTAGAACTTTCCAACCTCTTCTTTGGATTTCATGTCGGATTTCCGGATACTCATTTCTCTTGAGTTTGAAAGGGACCTCAGGGATCACCTTCTTCTTGGCCACAACATCATAGAAGTGGTCTTGATGAGCTTTGGAGATGAATATTTCCATCTCCCATGACTCGGAGGTAGAAGTTTTTGTCTTTTCTTTCCCTTTTTTAGAGGATTCTCCGGTCTTAGGTGCCATCAATGGTAATGGAAAAACAAAAAGCTATGCTTTTACCACACCAAACTTAGAATATTGCTCGCCCTCGAGCAAGAAAAGAAAGAATATATGAAGAAGAAGAAGAAATGAAGAAGAGGGAGAGAGAGATGTGTTTCGGCCAAGAAGAGGAGGAGGGGGTTGTGTTGTGTGAAATTGAAGAAGAATGGAGGGGTTTATATAGTGAAGGGAGAGGGGTTAGGTTCGGCCATTTAGGGTGGGTTTGGGTGGGAAAGTGATTTTGAATTTTGAAGGTAGGTGGGGTGTATGAAGTAGGTTTATGGGGAAGAGTGGGTAGATGTGAGTAGTGAATAGGTAATAGGGAAGAGAGCTTGAGGTGATTGGTGAAGGGTTTTGGGGAAGGGTATTTATTGGGAAGAGAGGATGAACATTGAGAAGAGGGAAGAGTATGAGTGGAGGTAGGTGGGGATCCTGTGGGGTCCACAGATGCTGAGATGATCTTGTGGGGTCCACAGATCCTGAGGTGTCAAGGAATTGCATCCCTGCACCAATTAGGCATGTAAAATGCCTTTGCATGCAATTCTGGCGTTTAAACACCGAATTGATGCTTGTTCTGGGCGTTCAGCGCCCAGATGCAGCATGTTTCTGGCGTTGAACGCCAGTTCTATGCTTGTTTCTGGTGTTCAGCGCCAGCTTTCCTCAGTGTGCATTCCTGGCGTCTGAACGCCAGGATGCTGCTTGTTTTGGGCGTTCAACGCCAGATCCATTCTCTGTTCTGGCGTTGAATGCCAGCCAGATGCTCCTTACTGCCGTTTAAACGCCAGTAAGCCCTTCCTCCAGGGTGTGATTTTTCTTCTGCTATTTTTGATTCTGTTTTTGATTTTTCTATTTATTTTGTGACTCCACATGATCATGAACCTAATAAAACATGAAAGAACCACAAAAATAAAAATAAAATTAGATAAATAAAAATTGGGTTGCTTCCCAACAAGCGCTTCTTTAATGTCAATAGCTTGACAGTGGGTTCTCATGGAGCCTCACAGATGTTTAGAGCATTGTTGAGACTCCCCAACACCAAACTTAGAGTTTGGATATGGGAGTTCAACTCCAAACTTAGAGTTTGGTTGTGGCCTCCCAACACTAAACTTAGAGTTTGACTGTGGGGGCTCTGGTTGACTCTGTTTTGAGAGAAGCTTATTGTGCCTCTTTTCCATGTTTACAGAAGGATGTCCTTGAGTTTTAAACTCAAGGGAGTCCTCATTCAATTGAAGGACTAGTTCACCTCTGTTAACATCAATCACAGCTCTTGCTGTGGCTAGGAAGGGTCTTCCAAGGATGATGGATTCATCCTCATCCTTCCCAGTATCTAGGATTATGAAATCAGCAGGGATGTAAAGGCCTTCAACCTTTACTAACACGTCCTCTACTTGTCTATAAGCCTATTTTCTGGAATTGTCTGCCATCTCTAATGAGATTTTAGCAGCTTGTACCTCAAAGATTCCCAGTTTCTCCATTACAGAGAGTGGCATGAGGTTTATTCCTGACCCAAGGTCACATAGAGCCTTTTCAAAGGTCATGGTGCCTATGGTACAAGGTATTAGGAACTTTCCAGGATCCTGTTTCTTCTAAGGCAATCTCAGTTGATCCAATGCATTTAGTTCATTGGTGAACAGGGGAGGTTCATCTCCCCAAGTCTCACTACCAAATAAATTGGCATTCAGCTTCATGATTGCACCAAGGAACTTGGCAACTTGCTCTTCAGTAACATCCTCATTCTCTTCAGAAGAAGAATACTCATCAGAGCTCATTAAGGGCGTAAGGAGGTTTAATGGAATCTCTATGGTCTCTAGATGAGCCTCAGAGTCCTTTGGTTCCTCAAAGGGAAACTCCTTGTTGATCACTGGACGTCCCAGGAGGTCTTCCTCGTTGGGATTCACGTCCTCCCCTTCCTCCTTGGATTCGGCCATGATGGTTATATCATTGGCCTTGCACTCTCCTTTTGGATTTTCTTCTGTATTGCTTGGGAGAGCACTAGGAGGGATTTCATTGATCCTTTTACTCAACTGGCCCACTTGTGCCTCCAAATTTCTAATGGAGGACCTTGTTTCATTCATGAAACTCAGAGTGGCCTTAGATAGATCAGAGACTAAGTTTGCTAAATTAGAGGTATTTTGTTCAGAGTTCTCTGTCTGTTGCTGAGTAGATGATGGAAAAGGTTTGCAATTGCTAAACCTGTTTCTTCCACCATTATTAAAGCCTTGTTGAGGCTTTTGTTGATCCTTCCATGAGAGATTATAGATGTTTCCATATGGTTCACCCATGTAATTCACCTCTACTATTGCAGGGTTCTCAGGATCTGGTGCACAAATTGTGAATCACACTTTTCATAACTCGTACCACTAACCAGCAAGTGCACTGGGTCATCCAAGTAATACCTTACGTGAGTAAGGGTCGAATCCCACGGAGATTGTTGGCTTGAAGCAAGCTATGGTTATCTTGTAACTCTTAGTCAGGATATAATATCAATAATAATTCTTAGTTTTAATTGTAAAAAGTCAAAGGGCATAAAATAAATACTTGTTACTCAATAATGGAGAATATGTTGGGGTTTTGGAGATGCTTTGTCCTCTTTATTTCAGCTTTTCTCTTGTACTCCTCTTCACACACGCAAGGCTCCTTCCATGGCAAGCTGTATGTAGGGTGTCACCGTTATCAATGGCTACTTCCCATCCTCTCAGTGAAAATGGTCCAAATGCTCTGTCACAGCACGGCTAATCATCTGTTGGTTCTCGATCATGTCAGAATAGAATCTATTGATTCTTTTGCGTCTGTCACTACGCCCAACAATCGCGAGTTTGAAGCTCGTCACAGCCATTCAATCCTTGAATCCTACTCGGAATACCACAGACAAGGTTTAGACTTTCCGGATTCTCATGAATGCCGCCATCAATTCTAGCTTATACCACGAAGATTCTGATTACAGAATCTAAGAGATACTCATTCAATCTAATATAGAACGGAGGTGGTTGTCAGGCACACGTTCATGGATTGAGGAAGGTGATGAGTGTCACGGATCATCACCTTCTTCTTAGTGAAGCGCGAATGAACATCTTAGATAGGAACAAGCGTGTTTGAATAGAAAACAGAGATAATTGCATTAATTCATCGGGACGCTGCAGAGCTCCTCACCCCCAACAATGGGGTTTAGAGACTCATGCCGTCAAAGAGTATAAAATTCAGATCTAAAAATGTCATGAGATGCAAAATAAATCTCTAAAAGTTGTTTAAATACTAAACTAGTAACCTAGGTTTACAGAAAATGAGTAAACTATGATAGATAGTGCAGAAATCCACTTCTGGGGCCCACTTGGTGTGTGCTGGGGCTGAGACTTAAGCTTCTCACGTGCCTGGGCTGTTTTGGGCGTTCAACGCCAGGTTGTAACCTGTTTCTGGCGTTGAACTCCAACTTGTAACTTGTTTCTGGCGCTGGACGCCAGACTGCAACATGGAACTGGCATTGAACGCCAGTTTACGTCGTCGATCCTTGAGCAAAGTATGCACTATTATATATTTCTGGAAAGCCCTGAATGTCTACTTTCCAACGCAATTGAGAGCGCGTCATTTGGACTTCTATAACTCCAGAAAATCCACTTTGAGTGCAGGACGGTCAGAATCCAACAGCATCAGCAGTCCTTTTTCAGCCTGAATCAGATTTTTGCTCAGCTCCCTCAATTTCAGCCAGAAAATACCTGAAATCATAGAAAAATACACAAACTCATAGTAAAGTCCAGAAATGTGATTTTTAATTAAAAATTAATAAAAATATACTAAAAACCAACTAAATCATACTAAAAACTAAGTAAAAACAATGCCAAAAAGCGTATAAATTATCCACTCATCACAACACCAAACTTAAATTGTTGCTTGTCCCCAAGCAACTAAAAACAAAGTAGGATAAAAAGAAGAGAATATACAATGAATTCCAAAAACATCTATGAAGATCAGTGTTAATTAGATGAGCGGGGCTATTAGCTTTTTGCTTCTGAACAGTTTTGGCATCTCACTTTTTCCTTTGAAGTTCAGAATGATTGACATCTATAGGAACTCAGAATTTAGATAGTGTTATTGATTTTCCTAGTTCAGTATGTTGATTCTTGAACACAGCTACTTTATGAGTCTTGGCCGTGGCCCTAAGCACTTTGTTTTCCAGTATTACCACCGGTTACATAAATGCCACAGACACATAACTGGGTGAACCTTTTCAGATTGTGACTCAGCTTTGCTAGAGTCCCCAATTAGAGGTGTCCAGGGTTCTTAAGAACACTCTTCTTTTTGCTTTGGACCTCGACTTTAACCGCTTAGTCTCAAGTTTTCACTTGACACCTTCACGCCACAAGCACATGGTTAGGGACAGCTTGGTTTAGCCGCTAAGGCCAGGATTTTATTCCTTTAGGCCCTCCTATCCACTGATGCTCAAAACCTTGGATCCTTTTTATTACCCTTGCCTTTTGGTTTTAAGGGCTATTGGCTTTTTGCTCTTGCCTTTTGGTTTAAAGAGCTTTTGGCTTTTTCTGCTTGCTTTTTCTTTTTCTTGCTCTCTCTTTTTTTTTGCATTTTTTTCCTGCAAGCTTTATTCTTCACTGCTTTTTCTTGCTTCAAGAATTATTTTTATGATTTTTCAGATTATCAAATAACATTTCTCCTTTTTCATCATTCTTTCAAGAGCCAACAATTTTAACATTCATAAACAACAAATTCAAAAGACATATGCACTGTTCAAGCATTCATTCATAAAACAAAAAGTATTGCCACCACATCAAAATAATTAAACTATTTTAAAATTCAAAATTCATGTACTTCTTTTTCTTTTTCAGAAAACAATTTTCATTTAAGAAAGGTGATGGATTCATAGGTCATTCATATCTTTAAGACATAGACACTTAGATACTAGTGATCATATAGTAAAGACACAAACATAATTAAACATGAAGCATAGTAAACGAAAAATAGGAAAATAAGAACAAGGAGATTAAGGAATGGGTCCACCTTAATGAGGGTGGCATCTTCCTCTTCTTGAAGAACCAATGGTGCTCTTGAGCTCCTCTATGTCTCTTCCTTGCCTTTGTTGCTCTTTCCTCATAGCTCTTTGATCTACAGTCAATTGCTCTACCACTGAATTATGGAAAAACAAAAGCAATACTTTTACCACACCAAACTTAAAAGGTTTGCTCGTCCTTGAGCAAAAGAAGAAAGAAGTGGAGAAGATGGAGGAGATAGAAGTGTGTTGGGTGGGTTTGGGAGGAAAATGGTTTGAATTTGAATGGTGAGGTAGGTGGGGATCCTGTGGGGTCCACAGATCCAGTGGGGTCAAGGATTTAGCATCCCTACTCCAATTAGGCGTACAAAATGCCCTTACTGTGTAATCCTGGCGTTTAACGCCAGACTGCTGCCTGTTTCTGGCGTTAAACGCCCAAATGTAGCCTGTTTCTGGCGTTTAACGCCAGACTGATGCTTGTTTCTGGCGTTAAACGCCAGCTTGGTGCTTGTTTCTGGCTTTTAAATGCCAGAAGGACATGTGAATGCTGTTTTCTCTTGGTCCTGAGGATCTACTGCAATTTGGTTGTAACCTGAATAGACATCCAAAAAGCAGTAATATTCATGACCTACTAGTCTCTCTAGCATCTGGTCTATGAATGGTAAAGGAAAATGATCCTTCCTGGTGGCTGTATTGAGCCTTCTGTAGTAAATACACATACGCCACCCTGTAACTATTCTTGTAGGAACCAGTTCATTCTTTTCGTTATGAACCACTGTCATTCCTCCTTTTTTAGGGACAACATGGACAGGGCTCACCCAGGGGCTATCAGAAATAGGATAGATAATCCCAGCCTCTAGTAACTTAGTGACCTCTTTCTGCACCACCTCCTTCATGGCGGGATTTAGTCGCCTCTGTCGTTGAACCACTGGCATAGCATCATCCTCCAATAGGATCTTGTGCATGCATCTGGCTGGGCTAATGCCCTTAAGATCACTTATGGACCACCCAAGAGCTGTCTTGTGTGTCCTTAGCACCTGAATTAGTGCTTTCTGTTCCTGTGGCCCTAAAGCAGAGCTTATGATTACAGGAAAAGTGTCACCTTCTCCCAGAAATGCATATTTTAGGGATAGTGGTAGTGGTTTGAGCTCGGGTTTAGGAGGTTTCTCCTCTTACTGAGGAGTTTTCAGAGGTTCTTTTATTTCCTCTGGTTCCTCCAGATCAGGCTGAACATCTTTAAAAATGTCCTCTAGCTCTGATTCGAGACTCTCAGTCATATTGACCTCTTTCACCAGGGAGTCAATAATATCAACGCCCAGGCAGTCGTCTGATGTGTCTGGATGTTGCATAGCTTTGACAACATTCAACTTAAACTCATCCTCATTGACTCTCAGGGTTATCTCCCCTTTTTGGATGTCAATGAGGGTTCGTCCAGTTGCTAGGAATGGTCTTCCTAGAATGAGAGTTGCACTCTTGTGCTCCTCCATTTCCAGCACTACAAAGTCAGTAGGGAAGGCAAATGGCCCAACCTTGACAATCATGTCCTCAATTATGCCTGATGGGTATTTAATGGAGCCATCAGCAAGTTGAAGACAGATCCGGGTTGGTTTGACCTCTTCAGTCAAGCCAAGCTTTCTGATAGTGGATGTAGGGATTAGGTTGATGCTTGCCCCAAGATCACATAGAGCTGTCTTGGTGCAGTTACCCTCTAATATGCATGGTATCATAAAGCTCCCGGGATCTTTAAGCTTTTCTAGGAAGCTTTTCAGAATGACTGCACTGCATTCTTCAGTGAGGAGAACTCTTTCAGTTTCTCTCCAATCCTTCTTATGACTCAAGATATCTTTCATGAACTTGGCATAAGAGGGTATTTGCAAGTGCCTCTGCAAACGGAATCTTTATTTCAAGAGTCCTGAGATAGTCTGCAAAGCGGGCAAATTGCTTATCCTGCTCCTCTTTGCAGAGTTTTTGAGGATAAGGCATCTTGGCTTTGTATTCCTCAACCTTAGTTGCTGCAGGTTTATTTCCTACAGAGGTAGGTTGAGAAGCCTTCTTGAGGGATTTATTATCAGCACTTGCAGGTGTCTGATCCCTCACTGGCATTTGAAAGCCAGGGTTGGAAGCTGGAGTGGCGTTGGACACCAACTCCTTACTTGTTCCTGGCGTTTGAACGCCAGAGTTATTCCTCTCTGGGCTCTTACTGTCCTCATAGGGATTTTGGATAGCCGGTTGTTCATTTCTTGGCTTCCTACTGCCTTGAAGTGAGGTATTTAATGTTTTCCCACTTCTTAATTGAACTGCTTGGCACTCTTCTGTTATTTGTTTTGATAACTGCTGTTCTGTTTGCTTCAACTGTACTTCCATATTCAGATTAGCCATTCTTGTGTCTTGTAGTATCTCCTTGAATTCGGCCAGCTATTTTGTTAGAAAGTCTAATTGTTGGTTGAATTCTGTAATTTGTTCTGCAGGACTGAGTTCAGCAGTTACTGTTTTAGCCTCTTCTTTCATGGAAGATTCACTGCTTAGGTACAGATGCTGATTTCTGGCAACTGTATCAATGAGCTCTTGAGCTTCTTCAATTATTTTTCTCATATGTATAGATCCACCAGCTGAGTGGTCTAGAGAAATCTGAGCTTTCTCTGTAAGCCCATAATAGAAGATGTCTAACTGCACCTATTCTGAAAACATTTCAGAGGGGCATTTTCTTAGCATCTCTCTGTATCTCTCCCAGGCATCATAAAGAGATTCATTATCTCCTTGTTTAAAGCCTTGGATGTCCAGCCTTAGCTGTGTCATCCATTTTGGAGGGAAGTATTAATTCAGGAATTTTTCTGTCAGCTGTTTCCGTGTCCTTATGCTAGCTTTAGGTTGGTTATTTAACCACCTCTTAGCTTGATCTTTTACAGCAAATGGAAACAATAATAATCTGTAGACATCCTGATCTACTTCCTTATCATATACTGTGTCAGCAATTTGTAAAAACTGTGCCAGAAACTCTGTAGGTTCTTCCTGTGGAAGACCAGAATACTGACAACTCTGCTGCACCATGATAATGAGTTGAGGATTCAACTCAAAGCTACTGACTCCGATGGAGGGTATACAGATACTACTCGCATATGAAGCAGTAGTGGGGTTAGCATATGACCCCAGAGTCCTTCTGGACTGTTCATTTCCACTTAGGTCCATGATGGAGAAAGGGAGATGATGTGTATTGTAAATATTTTTTTTTAAAAAACTGAAATTAAAATAAAATAAAATAAAATAAAATAAGTGAAAATTCGACTATAAGTTTAGAAATTAAAAGGAAATTGAAAACTAAAATAATTAATTAATTAAAAAGATTTGAAAAATAAGGGGTAAGGATTTTCGAAAAATGAAGAGAGAGAAAGTGGTTAGGAAGTTTTTAAATTTAAATTTTAGATTTGAAAATTAAAATTTGAATTTTTAAATTTTTGAAATTTGAAATTCGAATTTTGAAATTTGAAAATTTGAATTTTGAATTTTGAAAAAGTCAACGATATAAGATAAGGATTTGAAAGAGATTTAAATTTTGAAAAGATTTGATTTTTAAGTTTGAAAATTGAAATTTTAAAATTTGAATTTTGAATTTTGGAAGTTGAAAATTGAAATTTGAATTTGAAATAAGATAAGATTTTGAAAAAGATATGAATTTTTTTGAAAAAGATTTGAGTTTTGAAATTTTTTTTTAAAACTAAGATAAGATAAAATTTTGAAATTGAAATCTGAATTTTAAGAAAAAAATTTCGAAATATTTGCTTAAAAATAGTTAGAAAAGATATATTTTTTATTTTTGAATTTTATGATGAAAGAGAAAAACACACAAAAGACACACAACTTAAAAGTTTTAGATCTAATGCTCCTTGTTTTCGAAAATTTTGGAGGGAAAACACCAAGGAACACCAAACTTAAAAATTTTAAGATCAAAACACAAGGAAGACTCAAGAACACTTTGAAGACTCACAAGAACACAAGAACATGAAGAAAGAACACCAAACTTAAAATTTTTAGAAAACCTCAATAAAATTTTCGAAAATTATAGAAGATTAACAAGAAAATACCAAACTTAAAGGTTGGCACAAGATTTAATCAAAGAAAAATTATTTTAAAAAAAATTTTAAAAAGAAGATACCCAATTACCAAGAACATAGACCAACACTCTAGCCAATTAGGCTGTAAATGTAACACTTGTTTTGAAAAGGCACAAGAAAAACAAGAAAAGAAACAGAACAAGAAAAACTAAAGATCAAACAAGAAAAATTCAATTATTAGTAAAAGAAAAATAAAATTTCAAAAAAAAATAAAAAAATAAATTTTGAAAAAGAAAATAAGGATTCTAAAATTCTAACAAGAACAATAATAAAAGACTCAAAGACAAATTACAGATTAATAAAGAAAAATAAAAATTTTTGAAAGATTTTTTTGAAAAGAAAGTAAAAAGACTTTGACCCAAAAGACAAAATTTTTCTAATCTAAGCAACAGGATGAACCGTCAGTTGTTCAAACTCAACAATCCCCGGCAACGGCACCAAAAACTCGGTGCACGAATTGTGAATCACACTTTTTACAACTCGTACCACTAACCAGCAAGTGCACTGGGTCATCCAAGTAATACCTTACGTGAGTAAGGGTCGAATCCCACGGAGATTGTTGGCTTGAAGCAAGCTATGGTTATCTTGTAACTCTTAGTCAGGATATAATATCAATAATAATTCTTAGTTTTAATTGTAAAAAGTCAAAGGGCATAAAATAAATACTTGTTACTCAATAATGGAGAATATGTTGGGGTTTTGGAGATGCTTTGTCCTCTTTATTTCAGCTTTTCTCTTGTACTCCTCTTCACACACGCAAGGCTCCTTCCATGGCAAGCTGTATGTAGGGTGTCACCGTTGTCAATGGCTACTTCCCATCCTCTCAGTGAAAATGGTCCAAATGCTCTGTCACAGCACGGCTAATCATCTGTTGGTTCTCGATCATGTCAGAATAGAATCCATTGATTCTTTTGCGTCTGTCACTACGCCCAACAATCGCGAGTTTGAAGCTCGTCACAGCCATTCAATCCTTGAATCCTACTCGGAATACCACAGACAAGGTTTAGACTTTCCGGATTCTCATGAATGCCGCCATCAATTCTAGCTTATACAACGAAGATTCTGATTACAGAATCTAAGAGATACTCATTCAATCTAATATAGAACGGAGGTGGTTGTCAGGCACACGTTCATGGATTGAGGAAGGTGATGAGTGTCACGGATCATCACCTTCTTCTTAGTGAAGCGCGAATGAACATCTTAGATAGGAACAAGCGGGTTTGAATAGAAAACAGAGATAATTGCATTAATTCATCGGGACGCTGCAGAGCTCCTCACCCCCAACAATGGGGTTTAGAGACTCATGCCATCAAAGAGTATAAAATTCAGATCTAAAAATTTCATGAGATGCAAAATAAATCTCTAAAGGTTGTTTAAATACTAAACTAGTAACCTAGGTTTACAGAAAATGAGTAAACTATGATAGATAGTACAGAAATCCACTTCTGGGGCCCACTTGGTGTGTGCTGGGGCTGAGACTTAAGATTCTCACGTGCCTAGGCTGTTTTGGGCGTTCAACGCCAGGTTGTAACCTGTTTCTGGCGTTGAACTCCAACTTGTAACTTGTTTCTGGCGCTGGATGCCAGACTGCAACATGGAACTGGCGTTGAATGCCAGTTTACGTCGTCTATCCTTGAGCAAAGTATGAACTATTATATATTGCTGGAAAGCCCTGGATGTCTACTTTCCAACGCAATTGAGATCGCACCATTTGAAGTTCTGTAGCTCCGGAAAATCCACTTTGAGTGCAGGGAGGTCAAAATCCAATAGCATCAGCAGTCCTTTTTCAGCTTGAATCAGATTTTTGCTCAGCTCCCTCAATTTCAGCCAGAAAATACCTGAAATCATAGAAAAATACACAAACTCATAGTAAAGTCCAGAAATGTAATTTTTAATTAAAAACTAATAAAATATACTAAAAACCAACTAAATCATACTAAAAACTAAGTAAAAACAATGCCAAAATGCGTATAAATTATCTGCTCATCAGGATCATAAGCTTCTTCTTTAGAAGATGCCTCTTGAGTACTGTTGGATGCAGCTTGCATTCCATTCAGACTCTGAGAAATCATATTGACTTGCTAAGTCAATATTTTATTCTGAGCCAATATGGCATTCAGAGTATCAATTTCAAGAACTCTCTTCTTCTGAGGCGTCCCATTACTTACAGGATTCCTCTCAGAAGTGTACATAAATTGGTTGTTAGCAACTATGTCAATAAGTTCTTGAGCTTCTGCAGGCGTTTTCTTTAGGTGAATGGATCCACCTGCAGAAGTATCCAAAAATATCTTAGCTAATTCAGACAGACCATCATATAATATATCCAGGATGGTCCATTCTGAAAGCATGTCAGAAGGACACTTTTTGGTCAGTTCCTTGTATCTCTCCCAAGCTTCATAGAGGGATTCACCTTCTTTCTGTCTGAAGGTTTGAACATCCACTCTAAGCTTACTCAGCTTTTGAGGAGGAAAGAACTTGGCTAAGAAAGCCTTGACCAGCTTATCCCAAGAGTTCAGGCTATCTTTAGGTTGAGAATCCAACCATATTCTAGCTCTGTCTCTCACAGCAAAAGGGAAAAGCATGAGCCTGTAGACTTCAGGATCTACTCCATTAGTCTTAACAGTATCACATATCTGTAAGAATTCAGTTAAGAACTGAAAAGGATCTTCAGATGGAAGTCCATGAAACTTGCAGTTTTGTTGCATTAGATAAACTAATTGAGGTTTAAGCTCAAAATTGTTTGCTCCAATGGTAGGGATGGAGATGCTTCTTCCATGTAAATTGGAATTAGGTGCAGTAAAGTCACCAAGCATCCTCCTTGCATTATTATTATTTTCGGCTACCATCTCCTCTTCCTGTTCGAAAATTCCTGTAAGGTTGTCTCTGGATTGTTGTATTTTAGCTTCTCTTAGTTTCCTCTTCAGAGTCCTTTCAAGTTCAGGATCTGCTTCAACAAGAATGTTCTTGTCCTTGCTCCTGCTCATATGAAAGAGAAGAGAACAGAAAAATAATAATAGGGATCCTTTTTACCACAGTATAGAGGTTCCCTTGTTGTGAGTAGAAGAAAAGAAGAGTAGAAGAGAAAAGAAAGGAGAATCCAAACAGAAGGGTGAGGAGAGCAGAGATATGAGATGAAGAGAAGTGTTAGTAAATGAATAAATAAATAGAAGAAGATGAGGGAGAGGGAATTTCGAAAATTAATTTTTGAAAAAGAGTTGATGATTTTCAAAAATTAAAGGAGAATTAAAATTAAAATTAAAATGTAAACAATTAATTAACTAAAAAGAATTTTTTTGAAAAAGAGGGAGATATTTTCGAAAATTAGAGAGGGATAGTTAGTTAGGTAGTTTTGAAGGAGAAACAAATTTGAAAATCAATTTTGAAAAGATAAGAAGATAAGAAGTTAGAAAAGATATTTTAAAATCAAATTTTTGAAAAAGATATGTTTTAAAAAGATATGATTAAAAAGATATGAAAAAAAAGATAAGATAAAAGGATATTTTTGAAAAGATATGATTGAAATTAGTTTTGAAAAAGATTTGATTTTTAAATTCACAATTAATGACTTGATTCACAAGAAATCACAAGATATGATTCTAGAACTTAAAGTTTGAATCTTTCTTAACAAGTAAGTAACAAACTTGAAATTTTTGAATCAAAACATTAATTGATAATATTTTCGAAAATTATGAGATAAAACTAAGAAAAATATTTTTGAAAAATATTTTTAAAATTTTCGAAAATAAATAAGAAAAATGAAAAAGATTTTATTTTTGAAAAAGATTTTGAAAAAGATATGATTTTTAAATTGAAAATTTGATTTGACTCATCAGAAACAACTAAATTTTAAAAAGTTTTGAAAAAGTCAACTCAAATTTTCGAATTTATGAGAAGAAAAAGGGAAAGATATTTTTTTGATTTTTGAATTTTTAATGATGAAAGAGAAAAACATGAAAAAGACTCATAACATAAAAATTATGAATCAAAACACATGATGCATGCAAGAACACTATGAATGTCAAGATGAACACCAAGAACACTTTGAATGTCAAGATGAACATCAAGAACTTATTTTTTAAAAATTTTCAAGAAAAGAAAATATGAAAAAAACCAAACTTAGAAATTTTTCATGTATAGACACTATGAATGCAAGAATGCATATGAAAAATAAGAAAAGACACAAAACAAGAAAATATGAAGATCAAACAAGAAGACTGGCCAAGAAAGACTTGAAGATCATGAAGAACACTATGAATGCATGAATTTTCGAAAAATGCATAAAATTTTTAGAAAAAATGCAATTGACACCAAACTTAAAAATTGACTCAAGACTCAAACAAGAAACACAAAATATTTTTTATTTTTTATGATTTTATAAAATTTTTTTTATTTTTTCGAAAATTAATGTGAAAAAGAAAAATAAGGATTCCAAATTTTTTAATATGAATTCCAGGAATCTTGTGCTCTTTAGTCTAAAGCTCCAATCTGAGGGTTAGACATGGCTTAATAGCCAGTCAAGATTTAGAAGATACAAATCAGTCATACAATAACAAATTTGATTAGCAACAACTAGCTTGCTTTTGTAATGATGACTTGGAAGCCTCAGTCTAAATAAATTAGACATGGCTTTACAGCCAGCTAGGCTTCAACATGCTTCATGAAACACTAGAATTCATTCTTAAAAATTTTGAAGAAAAATATATTTTATTTTGAAAATTTTTTTTCGAATATTAATTAGGAAAAAACGAAAAAAGAAGAAAATATTTTTGAAAAATCTTTTTGAAAACTTTTTGAAAACAAAATAAGAAGAAAATTACCCAATCTGAGCAACACGATGAACCGTCAGTTGTCCAAACTCGAACAATCCCCGGCAACGGCGCCAAAAACTTGGTATGCGAAATTGTTACTCTGAGGTTGTAAAATTTGTTGTTCGTTCTCTCCCTGGCAATGGCGCCAATAACTGGTGCACAATACCATGGTCCAAACATAACTTCACAACTTCGCATAACTAACCAGCAAGTGCACTGGGTCGTCCAAGTAATAAAACCTTACGTGAGTAAGGGTCGATCCCACGGAGATTGTTGGTATGAAGCAAGCTATGGTCATCTTGTTAATCTCAGTCAGGCGGATATCAAATGAATATGGAGTTTTCGAATAATAATAATAAATAAACAGAAAATAAAGATAGAAATACTTTTGTAATTCATTGGTGAGAATTTCAGATAAGCGTATAGAGATGCTTTCGTTCCTCTGAAGCTCTGCTTTCCCGCTGTCTTCATCCAATCAGTCTTACTCCTTTCCATGGCAAGCTTTCTGTAAGGGCATCACTGTTGTCAATGGCTACATCCCATCCTCTCTATGAAAATGGTCCAAATGCTCTGTCACGGCATGGCTAATCATCTGGAGGTTCTCGATCATACTGGAATAGGATTTACTATCCTTTTGCGTTTGTCACTACGCGCAGCACTCGCGAGTTTGAAGTTTGTCACAGCCATCCCTTCCCAGATCCTACTCGGAATACCACAGACAAGGTTTAGACTTTTCGGATCTCAGGAATGGCCATCCATGGGTTCTAACTTATACCACGAAGATACTAATAACTCGGACTCGGTCCCCTGTATTAGATATCTAAGAGATACTCATTCTAGCTTGGTTGCATGTAGAACGGAAGTGTTTGTCAGGCACGTGTTCATAAGTGAGAATGATGATGAGTGTCACATAATCATCACATTCATCATGTTCTTGGGTGCGAATGGATATCTTAGAAGCGGAATAAGCTGAATTGAATAGAAAATAGTAGTACTTTGCATTAAATCATGAGGAACAGCAGAGCTCCACACCTTAATCTATGGAGTGCAGAAACTCTACCGTTTGAAAATACATAAGTGATAATGGTCCAGGCATGGCCGAATAGCCAGCCCCCATGAAAGTCTAAGATAGTATAAAACTGATCAAAGATCCCCCTTTATAAAATAGTAAAAAGTCCTATTTATACTAAACTAGTTACTAGGGTTTACAGAAGTAAGTAATTGATGCATAAATCTACTTTCGGGGCCCACTTGGTGTGTGCTTGGGCAGAGCATGAAGTTTACACGTGGAGAGGTCATTCTTGGAGTTGAACGCCAGTTTGTAACGTGTTTCTGGCGTTCAACTCTGGTTTGTGACGTGTTTCTGGCGTTTAACTTCAGACTGCAGCATAGAACTGGCGTTCAACGCCCTTTTGTGTCATCTAAACTCGGCCAAAGTATGGACTATTATATATTGCTGGAAAGCTCTGGATGTCTACTTTCCAACGAAATTGAAAGCACGCCAATTTGAGTTCTGTAGCTCTAGAAAATCCACTTTAAGTATAGGGAGGTCAGAATCCAACAGCATCAGCAGTCCTTCTTCTACCTCTGAATTTGATTTTTGCTCAAGTCCCTCAATTTCAGCCAGAAAATACCTGAAATCACAGAAAAACACACAAACTCATAGTAAAGTCCAGAAATGTGAATTTAACATAAAAACTAATGAAAACATCCCTAAAAGTAACTAGATCTTACTAAAAACATACTAAAAATAATGCCAAAAAGCGTATAAATTATCTGCTCATCACCTGCACAGAAATAGAGGATTGGAACACTAAGTGTTGCACAGTTGTCTCTTTCTTATTAAAGGGAGATTTGGGATTGGACATCTTGAACAATATATAGTCCTCTCCTAGTTGGAAAACAATTTCTCCCTTTGCCACATTAATCATGGCTTTTGCAGTAGCTAGGAAAGGTTTTCCTAGGGTGATAGAATCATCCTCATCCTCTCCTATGTCCAAGACTATGAAGTTTGTAGGGATATAGTGGTCCTTAACCTTTACCAAGACATCCTCTACTAAGCCATATGGCTTCTTCATTGACTTGTCTGCCATCTCTAGTGAGATGTTTGCAACCTGCACCTCAAAGATTTCCAACTTCTCCATCACAGAGAGTGGCATAAGGTTTATACACAGAGCCTTCTCAAAGGTCATGGTGCCTATGGTGCAAGGAATCAGGAAGCGTCCAGGATCTGGAAGCTTCTGAGGTAGATTCTGCTGAACCAAAGTATTGAGCTCATTGGAAAGCAATGGAGGTTCTTCCTCCAGAGGATTTGTACCAAATAACTTGGCATTCAGCTTCATAAGATCTCCTAGGTACTGAGCAACTTGATCTTTCCTAGTGTCTTCATCCTCATCAGAGGATGAGTATTCATCAGAACTCATGAACTATAGAAGTGCATGCAAAGGAACCTCTATAGTCTCTATATAAGCCTTGGCTTCCTTTAGGTCTTGGATAGGAGTTTCCTGAGTGGGTATTGAGCACTCAGAGGGTGTGCCTTTACTGGCATTTAACGCCAGCTCTGATGGCTCTTTGGGCATTGAACGCCCTTGCTGTGCACCCTTACTGGCGTTAAACGCCAGTTCCTCTATCCTTTTGGGCGTTGAACGCCCAGCATGGGTATCCTTACTGGAATTCAACGCCAGCTTCCCTGGCTGTGTGGGCGTTGAATGCCCAATAAGGGGTTGATGAGCGGATAATTTATACGCTTTTTGGCATTGTTTTTAGTATGTTTTTAGTAGGATCTAGTTACTTTTAGGGATGTTTTCATTAGTTTTTATGCTAAATTCACATTTCTGGATTTTACTATGAGTTTGTGTGTTTTTCTGTGATTTCAGGTATTTTCTGGCTGAAATTGAGGGACTTGAGCAAAAATCAGATTCAGAGGTTGAAGAAGGACTGCTGATGCTGTTGGATTCTAACCTCCCTGCACTCAAAGTGGATTTTTTGGAGCTACAAAACTCAAAATGGCGCGCTTCTAATTGCGTTGGAAAGTAGACATCCAAGGCTTTCCAGCAATATATAATAGTCCATACTTTGACCGAGTTTAGATGACGCAAAAGGGCGTTGAATGCCAGTTCTACGCTGCAGTCTGGAGTTAAACGCCAGAAACACGTCACGAACCAGAGTTGAACGCCAAAAACTCGTTACAACTTGGCGTTCAACTCCAGAAGAAGCCTCTACACGTGCAACATTTAAGCTTAGCCCAAGCACACACCAAGTGGGCCCCAGAAGTGGATTTATGCATCAATTACTTACTTCTGTAAACCCTAGTAGCTAGTTTAGTATAAATAGGACTTTTTACTATTGTATTAGACATCCTAGGACGTTTTGTTCTTAGATCATGGGGGCTGGCCTCTCGGCCATGCCTGAACCTTTCACTTATGTATTTTCAACGGTAGAGTTTCTACACTCCATAGATTAAGGTGTGGAGCTCTGCTGTTCCTCATGAATTAATGCAAAGTACTACTATTTTCTATTCAATTCAACTTATTCCGCTTCTAAGATATCCATTCGCACCCAAGAACATGATGAATGTGACGATTATGTGACGCTCATCATCATTCTCACTTATGAACGCGTGCCTGACAAACACTTCCGTTCTACATGCAACCAAGCTAGAACGAGTATCTCTTAGATATCTAATACAGGGGACCGAGTCCAAGTTATTAGTATCTTCGTGGTATAAGTTAGAACCCATGGATGGCCATTCCTGAGATCCAAAAAGTCTAAACCTTGTCTGTGGTATTCCGAGTAGGATCTAGGAAGGGATGGCTGTGACGAACTTCAAACTCGCGAGTGCTGGGCGTAGTGACAGACGCAAAAGGAGGGTGAATCCTATTCCAGTATGATCGAGAACCTCAGATGATTAGCCGTGCCGTGACAGAGCATTTGGACCTTTTTCACAAGAGGATGGGATGTAGCCATTGACAACGGTGATGCCCTTACAGAAAGCTTGCCATGGAAAGGAGTGGGAAGGATTGGATGAAGACAGCAGGAAAGCAGAGGTTCAGAGGAACGAAAGCATCTCTATACACTTATCTGAAATTCTCACCAATGAATTACATAAGTATTTCTATCTTTATTTTCTGTTTATTTATTATTAATTTTCGAAAACTCCATAACCATTTGATATCCGCCTGACTGAGATTTACAAGGTGACCATAGCTTGCTTCAGGCCGACAATCTCCGTGGGATCGACCCTTACTCACGTAAGGTTTTATTACTTGGACGACCCAGTGCACTTGCTGGTTAGTTGTGCGAAGTTGTGAAGTTATGTTTGGACCATGGTTCTGTGCTTCCGTTTTTTGGTGCCATTGCCAGGGAAAGAACAAACAAATAATTTTACAACCTAATCTGAGTAGCAATTTCGCATACCAAGTTTTTGGCGCCGTTGCCGGGGATTGTTCAAGTTTGGACAACTGACGGTTCATCTGGTTGCTCAGATTAGGTAATTTTCCTTTTTGTTTTATTTTCAAAAAAAAAATTTCAAAAATCTTTCAAAAAAATTTCTCATCTGTTTTCAAAAATTATTTCAGAATTTTTTTAAGAATGAATTATAGTGTTTCATGAAGCATGTTGAAGCCTGGCTGACTGTAGAGCCATGTCTAAATTCTTTTGGACTGAGGCCTCCACATGTTAGGGAATTGCTTGTACTGCTAAAGCTGACTGGCTATTAAGCCATGTCCAACCCTTTGATTGGAGCTTTGGGTTAATATTGAAAGATTCCTGGAATTCTTCTTAAAAATTTTGGAATCCTTATTTTTCTTTTTCACACTAATTTTCGAAAAATCCAAAAAAATTTCATAAAATCAAAAAAATCAAAAAAATATTTTGTGTTTCTTGTTTGAGTCTTGAGTCAATTTCAAGTTTGGTGTCAATTGCATTTTTTCTAAAAATTCTTTGCATTTTTCAAAAATTCATGCATTCATAGTGTTCTTCATGATCTTCAAGTTGTTCTTGGCCAGTCTTCTTGTTTGATCTTCATATTTTCTTGTTTTGTGTCTTTTCTTGTTTTTCATGTGCATTTTTGCATTCATAGTGTCTGAACATGAAAGATTTCTAAGTTTGGTGTCTTGCATGTTTTCTTTGCATTGAAAATTTTTCAAAAATATGTTCTTGATGTTCATCATGATCTTCAAAGTGTTCTTGGTGTTCATCTTGACATTCATAGCATTCTTGCATGCATTCATTGTTTTGATCCATAACTTTCATGCATTGAGTCTTTTTCATGTTTTTCTCTTTCATCATTGAAAAGTCAAAAATCAAAAAAATATCTTTCCCTTTTTCACTCATAAATTTCGAAAATTTGGATTGACTTTTTCAAAAATTTTTAAAATCTAGTTGTTCTTATGAGTCAAATCAAATTTTCAATTTAAAAATCTTATCTTTTTCAAAATCTTTTTCAAAAATCAAATCTTTTTCATTTTTCTTATTTATTTTCAAAAATTTTAAAAATATTTTTCAAAAATATTTTCTTAATTTTATCTTATAATTTTTGAAAATATTCTCAATAATTAATGTTTTGATTCAAAAATTTCAAGTTTGTTACTTGCTTGTCAAGAAAGATTCAAACTTTAAGTTCTAGAATCATATCTTGTGATTTCTTGTGAGTCAAGTCATTAATTATGATTTTAAAAATCAAATCTTTTTCAAAACTAATTCTAATCATATCTTTCTATCATATCTTTTTTTTTTAAATCTTATCTTTTTCAAAAATTTGATTTTCAAATATCTTTTCTAACTTCTTATCTTCTTATCTTTTCAAAATTGATTTTCAAATCTTTTTCAACTAACTAATTGAATTTTTGTTTGTTTCTTATCTTTTTCAAAACTACCTAACTAACTCTCTCTCTCTCTAATTTTCGAAAATATCTCCCTCTTTTTCAAAAATTCTTTTTAATTAACTAATTGTTTCAATTTTTAATTTTAACTTGATTTCATTCCTAATTTTCGAAAATCACTAACCCTTTTTCAAAATTTTATTTTCGAAAATCCTCTTTCCCTCTCATCTCCTTCTATTTATTTATTCATCTACTAACACTTCATCTCACACAAATTCGAACCCCCTCTTCCATCTGTGTTCGAATTTTCTCTACTTCCCTTCTTTACATTACATTCTTTTCTTCTTCTACTCACACAGGGGAACCTCTATACCTGGGCAAAAAGGATCCCTATTATTATTATTTTTCTGTTCCCTCTTTTTCATATGAGAAGGAGCAAAGACAAGAACATTCTTGTTGAAGCAGACCCTGAACCTGAAAGGACTCTGAAGAGGAAACTAAGAGAAGCTAAAATACAACAATCCAGAGATAACCTTACAGAAATTTTCGAACAGGAAGAGGAGATGGCAGCCAAAAATAATAATAATGCAAGGAGGATGCTTGGTGACTTTACTACACCTAATTCCAATTTACATGGAAGAAGCATCTCCATCCCTACCATTGGAGCAAACAATTTTGAGCTGAAACCTCAATTAGTTTCTCTGATGCAACAAAACTGCAAGTTTCATGGACTTCCATCTGAAGATCCTTTTCAGTTCTTAACTGAATTCTTGCAGATCTGTGATACTGTTAAGACTAATGGAGTAGATCCTGAAGTCTACAGGCTCATGCTTTTCCCTTTTGCTGTGAGAGACAGAGCTAGAGTGTGGTTGGACTCTCAACCCAAAGATAGCCTAAACTCTTGGGATAAGCTGGTCAAGGCTTTCTTAGCCAAGTTCTTTCCTCCTCAAAAGCTGAGTAAGCTTAGAGTGGATGTTCAAACCTTCAGATAGAAAGAAGGTGAATCCCTCTATGAAGCTTGGGAGAGATACAAGGAACTGACCAAAAAGTGTCCTTCTGACATGCTTTCAGAATGGACCATCCTGGATATATTCTATGATGGTCTGTCTGAATTAGCTAAGATGTCATTGGATACTTCTGCAGGTGGATCCATTCACCTAAAGAAAATGCCTGCAGAAGCTCAAGAACTCATTGACATGGTTGCTAATAACCAGTTCATGTACACTTCTCAGAGGAATCCTGTGAGTAATGGGACGCCTCAGAAGAAAGGAGTTCTTGAAATTGATACTCTGAATGCCATATTGGCTCAGAATAAAATATTGACTCAGCAAGTCAATATGATTTCTCAGAGTTTGAATGGAATGCAAGCTGCATCCAACAGTACTCAAGAGGCATCTGCTGAAGAAGAGGCTTATGATCCTGAGAACCCTGCAATAGCAGAGGTAAATTACATGGGTGAACCCTATGGAAACACCTATAACCCCTCATGGAGAAATCACCCAAATCTCTCATGGAACGATTAACAAAAGCCTCAACAAGGCTTTAATAATGGTGGAAGAAACAGGTTTAGCAATAGCAAGCCTTTTCCATCATCCACTCAGCAACAGATAGAGAACTCTGAACAAAATACCTCTAATTTAGCAAACTTAGTCTCTGATCTATCTAAGGCCACTGTGAGTTTCATGAATGAAACAAGGTCTTCCATTAGAAATTTGGAAGCACAAGTGGGGCAGCTGAGTAAGAAGATCACTGAAACCCCTCCTAGTGCTCTCCCAAGCAATACAGAAGAAAATCCAAAAGGAGAGTGCAAGGCCATTGATATAACTATCATGGCCGAACCCACAAGAGAGGAGGAGGACGTGAATCCCAGTGAGGAAGACCTCCTGGGACGTCCAGTGATTAATAAGGAGTTTTCCTCTGAGGAACCAAAGGACTCTGAGGCTCATCTAGAGACCATAGAGATTCCATTAAACCTCCTTATGCCATTCATGAGTTCTGATGAGTATCCTTCTTCTGAAGAGAATGAGGATGTCACTGAAGAACAAGTTGCCAAGTTCCTTGGTGCAATCATGAAGCTGAATGCCAATTTATTTGGTAGTGAGACTTGGGGAGATGAACCTCCCCTGTTCACCAATGAACTGAATGCATTGGATCAACTGAGATTGCCTCAGAAGAAACAGGATCCTGGAAAGTTCCTGATACCTTGTACCATAGGCACCATGACCTTTGAGAATGCTCTATGTGACCTTGGGTCCGGGATAAACCTCATGCCCCTCTCTGTAATGGAGAAACTGGGAATCTTTGAGGTGCAAGTTGCTAAAATCTCATTAGAGATGGCAGACAATTCCAGAAAACAGGCTTATGGACAAGTAGAGGACATATTAGTAAAGGTTGAAGGCCTTTACATCCCTGCTGATTTCATAATCCTAGATACTGGGAAGGATGAGTATTAATCCATCATCCTTGGAAGACCCTTCCTAGCCACAGCAAGAGCTGTGATTGATGTTAACAGAGGTGAATTAGTCCTTCAATTGAATAAGGACTCCCTTGAGTTTAAAACTCAAGGACATCCTTCTGTAAACATGGAAAAGAGGCACAGTAAGCTTCTCTCAAAACAGAGTCAACCAGAGCCCCCACAGTCAAACTCTAAGTTGGGTGTTGAACTCCCATATCCAAACTCTAAGTTTGGTGTTGTGGAGTCTCAACAATGCTCTGAACATCTATGAGGCTCCATGAGAGCCCACTGTCAAGCTATTGACATTAAAGAAGCGCTTGTTGGGAGGCAACCCAATTTTTACTTATCTAATTTTATTTTTATTGTTATTTCATATTTTATTAGGTTCATGATCATGTGGAGTCATAAAATAAATATAAAAATTGAAAACGGAATCAAAAACAGCAGAAGAAAAATCACACCCTGGAGGAGGATCTTACTGGTGTTTAAACGCCAGTAAGGAGCATCTGGCTGGTGTTCAACACCAGAACAGAGCATGGATCTGGCGTTGAACGCCAGAAACAAGCAGCATCCTGGCATTCAGACGCCAGAAATGCACAGTGAAGAAGAGTTGGCACTGAACGCCAGAAACAAGCATCTAGCTGGCGTTCAACGCCAGAAATATGCTGCATCTGGGCGCTGAACGCCCAGAACAAGCATCAATTCTGCGTTTAAACGCCAGAATTGCATGCAAAGGCATTTTACATGCCTAATGGGTGCAGGGATGCAAATCCTTGACACCTCAGGATCTGTGGACCCCACAGGATCAACTCAGCATCTGTGGACCCCACAGGATCCCCACCTACCACCACTCACTCTCTTCCCTCTTCTCAATGTTCATCCTCTCTTCCCAATAAACATTCTTCCCCAAAACTCTTCACCAATCACCTCAATCTCTCTTCCCTATCACCACTTCACCACTCACATCCATCCACTCTTCCCCATAAACCTACCTCATAAACTCCACCTACCTTCAAATTTCAAAATCAGTTTCCCACCCAAACCCACCCTTATGGCCGAACCTTACCCCCCCTCCCCTCCCTATATAAAGCCCTCCATTCTTCCTCATTTTCACACAACACAACCCTCTCTTCCTCTTCTTGGCCGAATACACCTCTCCCTCATCTCCTCCATATTTTCTTCTTCTTCTTCATCTATTCTTTCTTCTCTTGCTCGAGGGCGAGCAATATTCTAAGTTTGGTGTGGTAAAAGCATAAGCTTTTTGTTTTTCCATTACCATTGATGGCACCTAAGACCGGAGAATCCTCTAGAAAAGGGAAAGGGAAGACAAAAGCTTCCACCTCTGAGTCATGGGAGATGGAAAGATTCATCTCCAAAGCTCATCAAGACCACTTCTATGATGTTGTGGCCAAGAAGAAGGTGATCCCCGAGGTCCCTTTCAAGCTCAAGAGAAATGAGTATCCGGAGATCCGACATGAAATCCAAAGAAGAGGTTGGGAAGTTCTAACAAACCCTATCCAACAAGTCGGCATCCTAATGGTTCAAGAGTTCTATGCCAATGCATGGATCACTAGAAACCATGATCAAAGTAAGAACCCGAACCCAAAGAATTATCTCACCATGGTTCGGGGGAAATACTTAGATTTTAGTCCGAAAAATGTGAGGTTGGCATTTGACTTGCCTATGATGCAAGGAGATGCACGCCCCTACACTAGAAGGGTCAACTTTGATCAAAGGTTGAACCAAGTCCTCATGGACATATGTGTGGAAGGAGCTCAATGGAAGATTGACTCAAAAGGCAAACCGGTTCAACTTAGAAGACTGGACCTTAAGCCTGTGGCTAGAGGATGGTTGGAGTTCATCCAACGCTCCATCATCCCCATTAGCAACCGATCTGAAGTTACTGTGGATCGGGCCATCATGATTCATAGCATCATGATTGGAGAGGAAGTAGAAGTTCATGAAGTCATCTCCCTTGAACTCTACAAAATAGCCGAAAAGTCCTCTCCCTTGGCAAGGCTAGATTTTCCTCATCTTATTTGCCATCTATGTTACTCAGCTGGAGCTTTCATAGAAGGAGACATTCCCATTGAGGAAGAGAAGCCCATCACTAAGAAAAGGATGGAGAAAATATGAGAGCCCACTCATGGAGCTCAAGAAACACATGAGGAAGCTCATCATCAAGAAATCCCTGAGATACCTCAAGGGATGTACTTTCCTCCACAGAATTTTTGGGAGCAAATCAACACCTCCCTAGGAAAATTAAGTTCCAACATGGGACAATTAAGGGTGGAACATCAAGAACACTCCAGCATCCTTCATGAAATTAGAGAAGATCAAAAAGCAATGAGGGAGGAGCAACAAAGACAAGGAAGAGACATAGAAGAGCTCAAGGACATCATTGGTTCCTCAAGGAGAAAACGCCACCATCACTAAGGTAGACTCATTCCTTGTTCTTACATTCTCTATTTTTCGTTTTCTTTATGTTAAGTGCTTATCCATGTTTGTGTCTTATTACATGATCATTAGTATTTAGTAACTTTGTCTTAAAGTTATGAATGTCCTATGAATCCATCACCTCTCTTAAATAAAAAATGTTTTTAATTCAAAAGAACAAGAAGTACATGAGTTTCGAATTTATCCTTGAACTTAGTTTAATTATATTGATGTGGTGACAATACTTTTTGTTTTTCTGAATGAATGCTTGAACAGTGCATATGTCTTTTGAAGTTGATGTTTTAGAATGTTAAATATGTTGGCTCTTGAAAGAATGATGAACAGGAAACATGTTATTTGATAATCTGAAAAATCATAAAAATGATTCTTGAAGCAAGAAAAAGCAGTGAATACAAAAGCTTGCAGAAAAAAAAAAGAGAAAAAAAATGGCGAAAAAAAAATAAAAATAAAGAAAAAGCAAGCAGAAAAAGCCAAAAGCTCTTAAAACCAAAAGGCAAGAGCAAAAAGCCAATAACCCTTAAAACCAAAAGGCAAGGGTAAATAAAAAGGATCCCAAGGCTTTGAGCATCAGTGGATAGGAGGGCCTAAAGGAATAAAATCCTGGCCTAAGCGGCTAAACCAAGCTGTCCCTAACCATGTGCTTGTGGCGTGAAGGTGTCAAGTGAAAACTTGAGACTAAGCGGTTAAAGTCAAAGTCCAAAGCAAAAGAAGAGTGTGCTTAAGAACCCTGGACACCTCTAATTGGGGACTTTAGCAAAGCTGAGTCACAATCTGAAAAGGTTCACCCAATTATGTGTCTGTGGCATTTATGTATCCGGTGGTAATACTGGAAAACAAAGTGCTTAGGGCCACGGCCAAGACTCATAAAGTAGCTGTGTTCAAGAATCAACATACTGAACTAGGAGAATCAGTAACACTATCTGAACTCTGAGTTCCTATAGATGCCAATCATTCTGAACCTCAATGGATAAAGTGAGATGCCAAAACTATTCAAGAGGCAAAAAGCTACAAGTCCCGCTCATCTGATTGGAGCTATGTTTCATTGATAGTTTGGAATTTATAGTATATTCTCTTCTTTTTATCCTATTTGATTTTCAATTGCTTAGGGACAAGCAACAATTTAAGTTTGGTGTTGTGATGAGCGGATAATTTATACGCTTTTTGGCATTGTTTTTAGTATGTTTTTAGTAGGATCTAGTTACTTTTAGGGATGTTTTCATTAGTTTTTATGTTAAATTCACATTTCTGGACTTTACTATGAGTTTGTGTGTTTTTCTATGATTTCAGGTATTTTCTGGCTGAAATTGAGGGACTTGAGCAAAAATCAGATTCAGATGTTGAAGAAGGACTGCTGATGCTGTTGGATTCTAACCTCCCTGCACTCAAAGTGAATTTTCTGGAGCTACAGAACTCAAAATGGCACGCTTCGAATTGCGTTGGAAAGTAGACATCCAGGGCTTTCCATAAATATATAATAGTCCATACTTTGGCCGAGTTTAGATGACGCAAAAGGGCGTTGAACGCCAGTTCTACGCTGCAGTCTGGAGTTAAACGCCAGAAACACGTCACGAACCAGAGTTGAACGCCAAAAACACGTTACAACTTGGCGTTCAACTCCAGAAGAAGCCTCTACACATGCAACCTTCAAGCTCAGCCCAAGCACACACCAAGTGGGCCCTGAAAGTGGATTTATGCATCAATTACTTACTTCTGTAAACCCTAGTATCTAGTTTAGTATAAATAGGACTTTTTACTATTGTATTAGACATCCTGGGACGTTTTGTTCTTAGATCATGGGGGCTGGCCTCTCGGCCATGCCTGAACCTTTCACTTATGTATTTTCAATGGTAGACTTTCTACACTCCATAGATTAAGGTGTGGAGCTCTGCTGTTCCTCATGAATTAATGCAAAGTACTACTGTTTTCTATTCAATTCAACTTATTCCACTTCTAAGATATCCATTCGCACCCAAGAACATGATGAATGTGATGATTATGTGACGCTCATCATCATTCTCACTTATGAATGCGTGCCTGACAAACACTTCCGTTCTACATGCAACTAAGCTAGAATGAGTATCTCTTAGATATCTAATACAGGGGACCGAGTCCGAGTTATTAGTATCTTCGTAGTATAAGTTAGAACCCATGGATGGCCATTCCTGTGATCTGGAAAGTCTAAACCTTGTCTGTGGTATTCCGAGTAGGATCTGGGAAGGGATGGCTGTGACGAACTTCAAACTCGCGTGTGCTGGGCGTAGTGACAGACGCAAAAGGAGGGTGAATCCTATTCCAGTATGATCGAGAACCTCACATGATTAGCCATGCCGTGACAGAGCATTTGGACCTTTTTCACAAGAGGATGTGATGTAGCCATTGACAACGGTGATGCCCTTACAGAAAGCTTGCCATGGAAAGGAGTAGGAAGGATTGGATAAAGACAGCAGAAAATCAGAGGTTCAGAGGAACGAAAGCATCTCTATACACTTATCTGAAATTCTCACCAATGAATTACATAAGTATTTCTATCTTTATTTTCTGTTTATTTATTATTAATTTTCGAAAACTCCATAACCATTTGATATCCGCCTGACTGAGATTTACAAGGTGACCATAGCTTGCTTCAAGCCGACAATCTCCGTGGGATCGACCCTTACTCACGTAAGGTTTTATTACTTGGACGACCCAGTGCACTTGCTGGTTAGTTGTGCGAAGTTGTGAAGTTATGTTTGGACCATGGTTCTGTGCTTCCATTTTTTGGTGCCATTGCCAGGGAAAGAACGAACAAATAATTTTACAACCTAATCTGAGTAGCAATTTCGCATACCAGGGGTTCCTCACTGGCGTTCAGCGCCAGAGTTCCTGCCTATTTGGGCGTTGAACGCCCAGCCAGTGCACCCTGGCTGGTGTTCAATGCCAGCTTTGCTGCTAGGATAGGCGTTGAACTCCCAGTGAGGGCTTACTCACTGGCGTTCAGCGCCAGGCCTGCTGCTATTGTGGGCGTTGAACGCCCAGTGAGGCTCACTGGGCATTCAATGCCTTCCTAGTCTCCTCAGATTTGGCCTCAGCCTCAGAGGTGATGTCCTTACACTCTTCTCTTGGGTTCACCTCAGTGTTGCTTGGAAGAGTGTCAGGAGGAGTCTCAGGGATTCTCTTGCTCAATTGACTAACTTGTACCTCCAAATTTCTAATGGAGGACCTTGTTTCATTTATGAAACTATGGATGGTTTTAGAGAGGCTGGAAACCAGAAAGGCTCTACTTAGGGGTTTCCATGTTCTCTTGAGAGGATGGGAATTGTGGTCTGTTGTTGAACCTATTCTGGTTCCTTCCACCTTGATTGTTATTGAAACCTTGCTGAGGCTTCTGTTGATCCTCCCATGAAAGGTTAGGATGATTCCTCCATGAAGGATTGTAGGTGTTTCCATAAGGTTCTCCCATGTAATTCACCTCCTCCATGGTGGGTTGATCAGGATCATATGCATCTATATCAGAAGATTCTTCTTGGGTGCTGCCAGCTGCAGCTTGCATTCCAGTCAAATGCTGAGAGATCATATTGACCTGTTGGGTCAAGATCTTGTTCTGAGCCAATATGGCATTCAGAGTATCAACTTCAAGAACTCATTTCTTCTGAGAGACCCCATGATTTATAGGATTCCTCTCAGAAGTGTACATAAATTGGTTTTTTGCAACCATCTCAATGAGTTCTCTTACTTCTATAGGTGTTTTCTTTAAGTGGAGTGATCCACCTACAAAGCTGTCCAATGAGATTTTGGACATCTCAAATAGACTATCATAGAACACGCCTATGATAGACCATTCTGAGAGCATATCAAGAGGACATCTCCTGATCAGCTTCTTGTACCTTTCGCAAGCTTCATAGAGGGATTCACCTTCTCTTTGTCTGAAGGTTTGAACTTTCACTCTAATTTTGCTCATTCTTTGAAGGGGAAAGAATTTAGCCAGAAAAGCATTAACCAGCTTCTTCCACTACAAGAAAAAAGGCCTATGGCCACGCTTTTTTCTTGCCACGCTTTAAAAGCGTGGCCAAAAGTGGTCAATGGCCACGCTTTTATGAGGGTGGCGATAGATTAGAGATTTGGCCACCTTTTTTTTTGCCACGCTTCAAAAGCGTGGCGAAAAGGATCAACGGCCACGCTTTTATAAGGGTGGCAATTGATTAGAGAAACGGCCACGTTTTAAAACTGCCACGCTTCAAAAGCGTGGCCATAGAGAACAACAAGGACGTTTTAAAAGCGTGGCGAAAGGGTTTCATTAAGGCCACGCTTGGAAAACGTGGCCATATCCTGGTCCTCTTTTGGCACGCTTTAAAAGCGTGGCCAAAAGGTTTTTTTCTGCCACGCTTCGAAAGCGTGGCCGTAGAGAGAAACAGTTACGTTGTAAAAGCGTGGCAAGAGGGTCCCCAACCCATTGACACCAACCCGACCCGCAACCCGGCCCGCAACCCGGTCCCCAACCCGTTAGACACTAACCCTAATCTTCTTTTCCCTTCGAAACCACACTCGCCTGGAAGAGCTCCTTCGCCCTTCGCCCTCGTCACTGTTCATACTCTTCATACTCTTCATCTTCTTCATCTTCTTAATCTTCATCTTCTTCTTCATACTCTTCATCTCTCTGTTCACCTTCAAGCTCCACCAAACATGGGCGACGGCAAGGTATCCGCGACGCTCTCTTCTCCTCCAAGCCCTCCGATTCCAAAGGTATGATCTCTTCTCCTCTCTCACTCTCAACTCGATCTTACGCTGTCACTCTCAACTCCCATCTCTCAACCCTGGAAGAGCTCAGATCCCCGCCGTCACCAACACCGTCCTCACTGCGCCATTAGCCTCCCCTCTGCCTCGTCTCCCCCTCGTCACTAGGGTCGCCCTCCTCGCCGATCTCCTCTGCATCGTCAGTGTCGTCTCTCTCTCTGCTCCCAACGCTAACTGCAATGTAAGTCTCCTCAGTCAGATCTGTTCTCTTTGTACTTGATTTCTCCAATGGATCTGATCCTATGTTAATTTGTTGTTTTCTTATTTATTGACCTGCACTTAGGGTTGACGACGAACCCGTTGATCAAAAGAGATATCTCGAAGACTCTTGCAAACCAAAGTGTGTCAAACCATTACTTGAATATCAGGTATGGATTCCCTTATTTTTGTTGCTTTTTCTACAAGATGGCTTCTGGAATGGCAGAATAGATAGATTCAAAGATTTAGGACAAAATGGTAAAACAGTACTAGGAAATGAAATGCTTATATTTTATACCTTAGGTTCTGCCTTCTTATATGGATGATGTGAGTTGGTTATAATTTTTTACTGAACCATATAATCTAGAAACAAACAAGAGATGCTACCATTCTTTCATTCTATTCTTCAATTGCCTTCCTTTTTCTTCCTTCTGTGCAGAGGGTTGCCATGGCGATTTCTCCATCTGGTATAAACCCGGCAGTTGGCTCAAAACTCTCTCCTGGTTCTCCAGAGGCTCTTACACTAGCCAACTAGATCTGCTGCAGTTATAGGCAAGTCTGCATCTGTTGTATTGTGTTCAAGCTTTATTGTTGAATATTCATTCTTGAAAAGTATCTAATGATGCCCTTCACTTTTGTGTTCTTTTTTCTTCTAATAACAGTTATTATTTGGGGGCAGAGTTGCTGAGATTTGATTCTCAAATTGGTGAGTCAGTGCTTAAACATTTGTGGCATCATCAGGATGCCATTTTGTGCTATTCTTTGAAGGTATGGCAGATGTTTTGTTCATAGTAGAGTTCATCATTTCCATGAAAGCCTTTAATTTAAGATATATATGATTCTCTGTCTGGATCATAGTCAGTGCCGGTGTTTATCTTTGCAAACCAGGCTGGCCTTGACATGTTGGAAACAACTTTGGTGGCTTTACAAGACATCACATGGGTATTTAGAGGAAGGTAATTCATTAAGTCTGCAAAATTGTAACAATGAATCTTTCTCTAAGTGTTGTTTATGTATGTTCAACTTTAATTTGTGGGAAATGGGAATTGTTTCTTTAATTAACTGTTCTGTTTCTTTGTTTATCAGTGCCTTGTATTAACTCCATCTTGTGAAGGCAGAGAAAGCTAGAAGATACATTCCAAAAGAATTCAAATAGGTTGAAGCTTTTGGGTAGGTCCAATATTGTAATTTCCTCTCTTTAAATGCAGCAATTCTTTTATGGGTTTGAGTCTTTAGGCAATTTGTAAATATTGAATCCAAGAAATGTCGTCAGTTTGGAAGACTAACTATTACTGACGTGAACTCTGGGATATTTTTGTTTGATGTCTTCTGATTTGCATTTTAATCTTCTGATTTGTATTTTAATATTTTAATCTTTACCACTAGGCCGCCACCGTGTTGCTCCGGCCATTCACTCATCATCATCAATCTTTCCCTTCCTTTCCCCTGTTCCAATTCCCTGCTTCCCAGGTTCCCCTTTCATCTCATTTAATCTGGTTTAGCTCATTCTGTTTAGCTTGTTTAGTTCAACTAATTTAGTTTAGTTGAATTAGGTGGTTAGAGAATCTGGACTAGTTAGTGGATGTAGGTTTTGTTTTGTTTACTGCTGCTGTTCGGAATGAATTTGTCTTTCCTCTGAATGTTGCCCTGGATGAACTTGTTTATTATGCTGTTTTGGTGTTGAATTCTGGACTTGTGATTGCTGTTTATTGTATTTTTTTTTCATTGTCCAAAATAGATGCTGTGAAAGTGTTACTGTTTCATTAATTTTTCTTGGTTTGTTGTTGTTGAGTGCTGCTTTGCTTGTTGCTTGGTCCATATTATATGAACTGCAATGATTTCAGTTTGTGGAACTGGTTAAGTCATATGAATTCTGTTTGCTGCTTGCTTGAACCTCGAAAACATGCTATTTACTGCTACTGTTTAATAAACAATTGCTTCTGTTGATGATTCTTTCTTATTTTGAGTTGTGTCTTGAACGTTCTGAATCCTGACACCAAAGTTTGATAATAATAATAATGTGATTTTTCTTGTAGTATCATTGATTAGCATGTCAGATCTCCTTTTTTGAGTTACTAATGTTCAATTGTAATCAATTTCAGGGGGCCAATATTCTTGTAGATAATAAAGGTTGCATTAAACTTGCAGATTTTGGGGCCTCCAAACAAGTTGAGCTGGTAATCTAAGTCTTCTTTACTAATTCTAATATCCTTCCTACAAGTGTTGATAGAACTGAAGTATCGCCATCACAAGGTGAGTATGAAGATCTTGAAAGGGTGCTATCTCGAGATCTTTCAGGCCTAGATTTGTCTGACCAAAACAATGAAGTTACTGATGAAAATAGTTTTATTTTTAACCCAAGCCAATTGACTGGGAAAATCTATGCCCCTTGCTCAGACTTATGTTCATGGTTTTTTATTGTATTGGCTGATATTGATCTATACAAAGTTATTCTTTTTCTTTCTTTTTGTAACTTCTTGTAATTGAAATTGCACTTTTTTTTATCTTTATATTAGGGAAGTATTGGTATTCTGATTCAATGGTTGCATAACTTGCAAAGTGAGATTGGGATTCTAGCTGATGGCACCTTGGCTCTGAGACAAGTTCTAATTCAGGTAATTGCATCATCAGTGTTTAAAAAGTGGATATGATTTCTGATAATTAGGCCTTGTTAAGTGGTAATTTAAGTAACCGACTAACCTGTTAGTCTTCATGGCTTAGTTGTGCCTCTGACAGGTTGAAGAGGAGACTGGCATAAAGTTCAAACTTAAAGACATGGTTGATCTCACTGCTTTCTTGGATTCTTCAACATGATGCAGATTTTTTCCCTCACCGGTATACCTTAAGCATTCTGCATCAACCTTATTGCTTTATTGGTTTTGCAAATAAATAATTTTGTCGCTTGAAAAAAGAGCTAATAATGCATCTGCTTTATAGTTGTTCAATAATTTAGTTTGGTATTTTGAGCATAGTTTAGTTTCGTGTTATTGTACTTTTAGATTTGCATTTACCAATCAGTGAGCATTCAATTCAATTTCTGGCTATATGTGGTTCAATCTAACAGTATTTTATAGTGGAATGTGAACCTGGTTTAATTTGGAATTGTTAATACATGCATAAATTAGATTATTTTTTATAATATTTTTATATATATTGTTTTTGTTGGCTCAATTTGTTCTTGATATTTTGCTGCAGGCTAGTATTGGAATGGATAACTTGAACGCTTAATGCACAAAGTGGAGCAGTTTTAGGTTGATTTTGATCTTTTACTAAGTATTTAGGTTGATGATCATCTCTATTAGTGTAATTTGATATATTATGAGCAGTTCTAACTTGTATTGTTTCTATATTTTTCTTTGGTTTTTAGTTTTGGAATTTGAACTCGAGATTTATTTTGTATTTGAGTAATAGTTTTTTAATGTATAAAACAATTATAGTAAATTATATATCTCACTAATTATTGTTTGATTTGTCTTGTAATAAAAATTGCATACGATATTTGTAGGTTTGGTAATAAAAAAGGATTGAAAATTTATATTGTGTAGCAATGAAGATCAAGTAATGAAAAGAAATTTTTTTTTTTAATTTAACAAGGCTTTCGCCACGCTTTTAAAGCGTGGCTGTATATTTTGCTATGGAGCGTGGCCGTATCTCTACCTATCGCCACGCTTTAAAAGCGTGGCCGTATCTCCACCTATCGCCACGCTTTTAAAGCGTGGCCGTATCTCCACCTATCGCCACGCTTTTAAAGCGTGGCCGTATCTCCACCTATCGCCACGCTTTAAAAGCGTGGCCATATTTCCCACCTATAGCCACGCTTTTCCAAGTGGCAATTTGTAAAAAAGTGTGGCAAACAAAAAGCGTGGCAATAGGCTGCAAAAAGCGTGGCGATAGAGCAACCGCCACCCTTTGATAGGTCACCCTTTCAAAAGCGTGGCGGTAGTTCAAAAAGCGTGGCAAAAGACGTGTTTTCTTGTAGTCTTCCAAGAGTCTAAGCTCTCCTTTGGTTGGGAATCCAACCATATCTTAGCTCTATCTCTTACAGCAGAGGGAAAGAGCATAACCTTGTAGACTTTAGGATTTACTCCATTAGTCTTAACAGTATCACAGATCTGCAAGAATTTAGCTAAGAACTGATGTGGATCTTCCATTGGAAGTCCCTAAAATTTGCGGTTCTGTTGTAGGAGAGAGACCAACTGAGGCTTAAGTTCAAAACTGTTAGCTCCAATGGTAGGTACAGAGAAACTTCTGCCATAAAAGTCAGAGGTAGGCATGGTGAAGTCACCAAGAACCTTTCTGGCATCTCCTTCAGGTTTGGCCATGTCTCTAATTTCTTGTTCAAAATTTTCTGAAAAGTTTGTTCCGGAGTGTTGTGCTTTAGCCTATTGTAAGCTTGTCCTTAAGGTCTTCCTAGGTTCAAGATTAAGATTAAAGAGGGGTTCTTTATCTCTATTCCTGGTCATAAACAAGAAAAGAAGAAACAAGAGAGAAAAGAGAATGGGAGCTCTATGTTCAAGAACAGAGGACTCCCTGTGAGATGTGAAGAAAGAAAAAGAAGATAGAAAAGTGAAGATGGGAGAAGGGAAAGAATAATACTTTGAAAATATGAGAAGTGGAGTTCGAATAAATATAAGTAAAAAAAAAGAAAAGAATTAGAAATAAAAGAGATAAATAAGAATTAAAATATTTTTATTTTTATTTTATTTATTTATTATTTTCAAAAATTAAGGTTAATTAATTAAAAAGAATTAAAAATTAGTTAATAAATTTTCAAAAATAGAAGAGAGAGAAGAAGAAGGAATTTTCGAAAACTAAAAGAGAGAAGAGTTAGTTAGGAAGTTTTGAAAAAGAAGAAAGAGAAATAAGATAGAGATATGAAAAGAGGTTAAGAAAGATATGATCTAAATTAAAAAGATTTGAAAATAAGATAAGATAGAAGGTTAGAAAAGATTTAATTTTAAAAATCGAAATTAGAAAAGATAAGATAAGAAACTAAAAATATTTGAAAAAGATTCAATTTTAAATATTGAAATTAGAAAAGATAAGATAAGAGTTTGAAAAGATTTAAAAAAGATAAGATTTGAAATTTGATTTTGAAAAAGATTTGATTTTAAATTTTGAAATAAGATAAAAAGATAAGATAAGATTTTGAAAAAGATAAGATTTTTGAAAAGATTTGAATTTTGATTTTTAAAACTAAGATAAGATAAGATAAAAATTTTGAAATTAAAATTTGAATTTTTATTTAAAAATTTCGAAAATTAAGTAAAGATAAAGATAGAAAAGATATTTTTTAGATTTTTGAATTTCATGAAGAAAGATAAAAACAAGTAAAAGACACAAAACTTGAAATTTTTAAATCAAAACCACCTAGTTTTCAAAACTTTAAAGAAAAACACAAATGAACAATAAACTTAAAAATTTTTAAGATCAAAACAAAAAGAAAACACAAGAACACTTTGAAGATCAAGAAGAACACCAAGAACAAGACTCAAAAAACTCAAAGAATACAAGAACATGTAAAAGACACCGAACTTAAAAGCTTTGAAAACCAAACATAAAATTTTCGAAAATTTAAAAGAAAAAACACAAGAAGACACCAAACTTGAAGATTGACACAAGACTTAACCAAAGAAACTATTTTTGAAAATTTTTTTGAAAGAATGACTCAAAATTTTGAAAATTTAACCAAGAACAAAGATTAAACAATGAAAAGAAAAATATTTTTGAAAACGTTTTTTTTATTTCTTTCGAAAATAAGAAGAAGAAACTAAAAATAAAAGACTCAAATAAAATAAAGAAAATTACCTGATCTAGGAAACAAGATAATCCGTCAGTTGTCCAAACTCGAACAATCCCCGACAACGGCGCAAAAAACTTGGTGCACGAAACCCTACACTCTGTACAACTGTACCAGCAAGTGAACTGGGTCGTCCAAGTAATACCTGAGTGAGTCAGAGTCGATCCCACGAGGATTGTGGTTTGAAGCAAGCTATGGTTATGTTGCAGATTTTAGTCAGACGGATAGAAGAATTAGTTTGATTATTTGATAGAGTGAAAAAGGTCTAAAGAAAAGGGTATAAAACAGTAATACTTTTATTAATTCATGGAACTCAGTAGGCCTCCTCCCCTCAACCTAGGAGGTTTAAAAAATCATACTAAAAGGAAATACAATATGGTAAACGAAGAAATGGTGTAAAGTGGCCGAAGATCCTTAATAAAGAGTGATCTTCCACTTAAAATACTAAACTAATGACTAGTAAGGGTAAAACATTATTTTTCGTGCTAAAATTCACTTTTAGGGCCCACTTGGTGAGTGTTTGGGCTGAGTTTTGATGATATCCACGTGCTATGAGGCCTCTAGGGCATTGAACGCTGGCTGGGGGTCCACTCTGGGCGTTTGGACGCTGGTCTCTTCTCCTTGGGCGCTGGATGCCTGAAAGGGGGTAGGAGGCTGGCGTTGGACGCCAGTTTTGGGCCTTCTAATCTGAAGCAAAGCATGGACTATTATATATTGTTGGAAAGCTCTGGAAGTCATATTTCCATATCCGTTGAGGATGCTCCATTCATACTTCTGTAGCACCAGAAAAGCACTTCCAAGTACAAGGAGGTCAGATCCGGACAGCATCTACAGTGCTTTCTCTGTCTCTGAATCAGACTTTTGCTCCAGCTCCTCAATTTCAGCCAGATAATACCTGAAATTGCACAAAAATACAAAAACTCAAAGTAGAACCCAAAAATGTGAATTTAATACTAAAACCTATAAAAACTTAATAAGAAATAAACAAAACATACTAAAAACTATATGAAAATGATGCCAAAAAGCGTATAAAATATCCGCTCATCAAGGTAAAAGCTAATAGCTCTTTAAACCAAAAGGTTAGAGCAAGGATCCAAGGATTTGAGCATCAATGGTTAGGAGGGCCTAAAAGAAATATCATAGCCTAAACAGTTCAATTGAGATGCTTCCTTAACTATATGCTTGTGGTGTGAAGGTGTCAAGTGAAAAGCTTGAGACTGAGCAGTTAAAGAGTGTGCTTAAGAACTCTGGACCCCACTCTCTGGGGATTCTAGAAAAGCTGAATCACAATCCGAAAGGGTTCACCCAGTTAAGTATCTGTGGCATTTATGTATCCGGTGGTAATAGTGGAAAACAAAGCGCTTAGGGTCACGACCAAGACTCAAAAGAAGCTGTGTTCAAGAATAAAAAAGAACTGGACTAGGAGAGTCAATAATATCATTTGGATTATAAGTTCCTAAAGATGCCAACCATTTTGAGCTTCAATGGAAATTGAGATGCCAAAACTATTCAGAAGCAAAAAGCTACTAGTCCCGCTCATCTAATTGAAAATGAGCTTCATTAAGAATCTCAAATTTATTGTATCCTTCTCTTCTTTTTAATCCTACTTTGTTTTTAGTTGCTTGGAGACAAACAACAGTTTAAGTTTGGTGTTCTGATGAGCGGATATTTTATACGCTTTTTGGCATCATTTTCATATAGTTTTTATTATGCTTTGTTTAAGTTTTATTACATTTTTATAGGTTTTAGTGCAAAATTCACATTTTTGGATTCTACTTTGAGTTTGTGTGTTTTATGATGATTTCAGGTATTTTCTATTTGAAATTGAAGAGCTTGAGCATAAGTCTGATTCAGAGACAGAGAAAGGACTGCAGATGCTGTCAGGATCTGACCTCCATGTACTCGAAGGAGCATTTCTGGAGCTACAGAATTCCAAATGGCACCTTCTCAACGGCTATGGAAAGCTAGCATCTAGAGATTTCCATGAATGACCCATGACAATCATCCTCATTCTACATGGGTTCTTGCGAGTCCTTGATGGGATAGTATTGAACCACCAGCTTGATTATACATCTCTTAGACGGCTTATCCACGACTTTGTTGGGAACTTCTCGAGACATCAATTCAGCTGAGGTGCGGGGTGATTAGAGCCTTTGTGGTATAGGGTAGAATCTAAAGAAGCATCATTCTCTGCTCCGAAAGATCCGACCTTGTCTGTGGCACTTTGAGTAGAATCACCAAGGGAATGGACTGTTAGAGCTTTACCCCCGTTCAGATTGGATGACCGCTGACCAAGTGTTTGATTTAAAACAGAGGAGATTAATGACCACTGACCCGGTGTTAATCATATACAGCCTGCCATGGAATGAATTAATCAGAAGTTGGAGTAGACGGTGAAAAAAGTTGATCCAAAAGGAAGAAGCATCTCCAAAGCCTCAATCGTTCTCTTACCTTAGATTTCACACCTATCTAGTAAAGTTTTATTTATTTATCTGTTTTATGCATTTTTTCAAGACAACTATTTTTTCTATCTGCCTGACTAAGATCTGCAAGGTATCCACTACTTGCTCAAACCAACAATCTTCGTGGGATCTACCCTCACTTACCTGAGGTATTACTTGGACGACCCGATATAATTGGCGGTCTATCTGTGCGAAACGTGCAGAGTTAGTTCGTGCACCAAATGCCACTACTGGTGTTTAACGCCAGTACAAAACACCTAAACCACTACTCCCCTCATAGCGCTAAATGCCCTCCCTGGCATTTAGCACCCGCAGCATTGATCCTCCAGGGTGTTCTATTCTTCTGTCTGAGCTCTTCTATCCTTGATCTAAGCTCTGCACATGATCATAAATATTAGAAAACATAGAAAAACTATGAAAATCATTGAAAAATGAAATGAAATGAAATCAAACTGAAATAAACTGAACCAAACTAAAGGATACTGATGGTTGGGTTTCCTCCCAACAAGCGCTTCTTTACTGTCATTAGCTTGACATTCACATCTGATATGTGAGCAGATGGGTGAATATCTGACGGGCAATCTCATCACCAAGATAATATTTTACCCGCTAGCCATTAACTATGAATTTGCTGTCTAAATTCCTATCTTGAAGTTCCACATGATCATAGGGTGACACTCCAATGACCACAAAGGGTCTTGACATCTTGACTTGAGCTTCCCAGGAAAGAGCTTGAGCCGAGAATTGAATAGTAGAACCTTCTGACCAGGCTCAAATACTCTTGAAGCTATTTTTTATCATGTCACCTTTTGGCCTTTTTCCTTGTAGAGCTTGGCGTTCTCATATGCAGAGTGCCTGAACTCATCCAGCTCATCTAGCTGGAGCAACCTTTTCTCTCTTGCAGCCTTGGCATCAAAATTTAGGAACTTTGTTGCCCAATATGCTCTATGCTCCAACTCCACTGGCAAGTGACAAGCCTTACCATAGACTAGCTGGTATGGAGACATTCAAATAGGGGTTTTGAAAGCTGACCTGTATGCCCAGAGAGCATCATCAAGTCTCCTTGTCCAGTCCTTCCTTGAGGTGCTCACTGTCCTCTCTAAGATCTTCTTGAGTTCCCAATTTGAAACCTCAGCCTGTCCACCTGTCGGTGGGTGATAGGGAATTGCCACTTTATGACGGACTCCATAACTTTGCAGAAGTGAGTCTAGCTGTTTATTGCAAAAGTAGCTGCCTCCATCACTGATCAGTGTCCTTGGGACACCAAACCTGCTGAAAATATATCTCTGCAAGAAGTTTAGCACGACTCTGGTGTCATTAATGGGTGATACTATTGCCTCCACCCATTTGGACACATAATCCACTACCAGTAAGATGTATGTGTTTGAGTATGAGGGTGGAAAGGGTCCCATGAAATCAATCCCCATACGTCAAACAACTCAATCTCTAGAATCCCTTGCTATGTTATTTCATGATTTTAACGAAGATTCTCGGCTCTTTGGCATTTGTCACAGTTTCTTACAAATTCTCGTGCGTCTCTGAAGAGGGTTGGCCAGTAGAACCCGCTCTAAAGGACCTTGGTGGCTGTTCTTTCTCTCCCAAAGTGGCCTCCATACTTAGAACCGTGACAATGCTAGAGGATCTGCTGTGCTTCCTTATTTGAGACACAACGCCTGATCATCTGGTCTGAGCATCTCTTGAAAAGATAGGGTTCATCCCACAAATAGTACTTAGCATCATGTAATAGCTTTCTAACTTGTTGCTTAGTATACTCCTTGGGGATAAACCTCATGGCCTTATAGTTTGTAATATCTGCAAACCATAGAGCCCTCTGGATGATGAAGAGGTACTCATCTGGGAAGGTCTCAGTCACAGCAGCGGGGTGGTGTCCCGTCTTCAAGTTCACTCCTGGACAGATGATCAGCCCCTTGATTTTCAAATCCTTTCCTGTCTCTAATCTCAATGTCAAATTCCTGAAGAAATAGTACCCGCCTCATCAATCTTGGTTTAGAATCCTGCTTGGTTAGAAGGTACTTAAGAGCAGCATGGTCAATATAAACAATAACGTTGGAACCAATTAAGTAGGATCTAAACTTATCAATTGCATAGATAATAGCTAGTAATTCCTTCTCTGCAGTGGTGTAATTCTTTTGTGCGTCATTCAAAACACAACTGGCATAATAAATGACGTGCAAAATCTTATCTTGTCACTGTCCCAAGACAACCCCAATAGCATAGTCATTGGCATTACACATTAGTTCAAATAGCAAATCCCAGTTAGGGGGCAATAATGGATTCAAAGACAAGCTTCACTTAAAGTTTCAAAGGCGTGTAGGCATTCTTTATCAAAAACAAAAGGAGTGTCATCAACCAAAAGGATGCTCAGAGGTTTCACAATCTTGGAAAAATTCTTTATAAACCTCCTTTAAAATCCTGCATGTCCTAAGAAACTTCTTATTGCCTTAATATTAGTGGGTGGTGGTAAGTTTTCAATTACTTCCACCTTGGCTTTATCAACTTCTATTCCCTTGTTTGAAATTCGGTGATCAAGAACAATTCCCTGAGTTACTGATGCGTGGCAGAAGTTAACCAATTTAGAGATTTCAATTAAGAGACAACATTGCACGTACAGCTCTTAACCGGCTAAGATCTGCCTCACCAATTTAAAAAGGGTTGTCACAAATTTTAAAAATAAAATACTGGGAGTATGAGTCACAGGTCGTCTCCTAATGAGTTACAGGAAAGAGTGCTATTTTATTAACTAGAGGTTTTTCAGAAAAATTGAGTTTTGATAATGAGTAATTAAAATGATTAAAAATTAAAACAATAAAAATAGACTAAGAATAGTTATTGATACTCTGAATAAAAGGTCTTGACTGGGAGAATAATTAAGTGGAACTTCTATCCTTGTTGGGATCTTCTCAAGTGTGGTGTAAAAAGGTTGTTGTTCTCACTCGATTACCCATTACTAAATAAGGGAAAGCATGGTGATTGAACTAACTCTTACCCTCAGATCCTAGCTCTCTCCCTTGGGGAGGTCAAGTGTTAGTAGGTATGGAATTAGCTAACAACGTCCAGTTTAACCAAGCACTTGAGCATTCCAACTCAAGTATCACCTCTTAATCCCCATGTCAAGTAGAAATTCTACTCCATTGACATGAAATTAATAATCATAAAGATATGAGAAGACATAATTAATTAAAATAAAATAGAGAATTAAAATTAATTAAAATAAAAATAACTCTATATATTAATAAATTCAAAACGCAACATAATTATCTGAACAGAGTCAATGAGTAACTAATTAAAAATAAGAGAATAAGAAAACAAACTAAAGTAATGTCTTCAACGGAGGTAATGACTCTCAGCATCCAAAAATCCAAGCAAAAGCATAAACTATCAATGTAATGAAACTCTCAAAACTCAGATCTAAAACTAAGAGTAATCCTAATGTGATGAATCTGAATGTCTGTGGATGCGTGTTGAGTTTCTGCATGTTTCCTAGGTTTAGTCTGTGTTTCTGGGCCAAAAACTGAGTCAAAAAATGGCCCGAAATCACCCCCAGCGTATTCTGTTATTTTTGCAGATCGCGCAGGTCACGCGTACGCGTCGTCCATGTGTTCGTGTCAGTCAGCGATTTTCCTTGTCACGCGTTCGTTTCGTCTATGCGTTCGCGTCACTCGTGCAGACTCCAATCCACGCGTTTACGTCAGGAACCCGTCCGCGTCATTGCAAATTCTCTATTTTACACGTTCGCGTGGACCATGCGCTCGCGTCATTGCTCGCTAGTCATCTCCTTAGTTTCTTGTGTTCCTTCCATTTTTGCAAGCCTCCTCTCTAATTTCCAAGCCATTCATGCCCTATGAATCCTGAAACACTTAACACACCGATCACGGCATCGAATGGGATAAAGGAGAATTAAAATACATAATTAAAGGTATCTAGAAAGCAAGTTTTCAACCATGGAGTGATTTTGGGAAGGAATTGTAAATACATGCTAATCATATGAATAAGTGGGTAAAGATTATATAAAACCACACATTAAACATAATATAAATCATAAAATAATGGTTTATCAACCTCCCCACACTTAAACATTAGCATGTCCTCATGCTTAGTGGAAGGAGATAATGTAAATGAGTAGGAAAATGTAAAAATCATGAAATGCAATGCAACCTATATATATATATATATATATATATATATATATATATATATATATATATATATATATATATATATATATATATATGTAAATGCAACTATATGATTCTTGTCTACTTGGTTAAAAGTAAATAAGCGCTTCATGACAATTATAAATTAGATTTGACTAACTCAATTTATATAGTAAATACAGGTAACATTGTAAGAAGACAGCTCATGAAAGCAGAGAACATAGAATTAAGCACTGAACCCTTACTGGTAGTGTATGTGCACTCTAATCACTCAAGTGTATAGGGTAATCACTCTACTCTTCTCTATTCATGCTTTCTAAAATTTGATCTTCACCTAACCAATCAACAATATTTAACATACGAATGCAAACATCATGAGGTCTTTTCAAGGTTGTAATGGGGCTAAGGTAAGGGTGAAGGTATATGTATATGGCTAAGTGAGCTTTATAAATTGAATCTTTAATTAACCTAAGCTTTCACCTAACATACATATACTCTATATAACTTTAGAATCATGCCTAGATACCCATAGTTTTCACTTTTGCATTACATACTCATGCATCAACTTTCTTTTAATTTTTGTTACACATGCATTGATCTTTGAACTTAACTTAACTTAGAATCGGGGTAATTTTGTCCCCTTATATATATATATATATATATATATATATATATATATATATATATATATATTTTTTTTTTGAACATGAAAATAAATATAGCTTATCAATGCACATGGATTTTTAATTTTTTTTTTATAGTTTCACATGAGTAGGTACCCAAATTCCCATTATTTTATCATGACACATCCCCTTATTAACCTATGTTCCCAAAGTTTTCCCACACTTAATTGATACACAATTTCTATCTTAAGCTAACCAAAGATTCAATTGAGATATTTAATTGTTTTTCCGCTTAAGGCTAGTAATGTGGTAAAATATAGAACAAATGGGATTAAAAGGATCAAAGTGGCTAACAAAGGTGATTGAAAGGGTAGGTTTATTTGGGGTAAGTGAGCTAAAATCAAACAATGGCCTCAATCATATGCATGCATATAACATATTAAACATTGGACATATAGGATGAAACAAAATGAAGATCACAATCATAGAGAAGTAAACACACAAGAATAAAATATTTATGGTTAAATAATGTAACCATATAATTAAGCTCAAATTCTCACAGGTTGTGTGTTCTAGCTTTAAACTATGTTCCAAATACAACTTCAAACAAGTTTTAACAAAAAGGTTTTGATTTAAATTAGTGAAATTCCTCAAAAAGAAGGGTCTTAGAAGAAACTTATTATTTTCAATCAAGTAGAGCATGCATGCAACTAATTATTACTATGCAATCTATTCTATCCTAAACAAAAGAAAAATTAACTAAATATCCTATTTTACTGGTGTTTAAGGAAAAGAAATTACCTCTGGAAGTCAGGTACTGACCGACCTCCCCACACTTAAGGCTTTGCACCGTCCTCGGTGCCATCTGTCAGAAACAAAGGGGGGCTGGTAGCAGCATCTCCACCATCGGGATCGTCATGGCTCCCTGTGCTGGTAAATGAAGTGGACTCCGAGGTGTCTGGGTCTTTATAGTTTCCCAAAAGTAGCTCCTTGAGGTATGTGAATCGGCGCTTATTACGGCGCTCTCTTAGCTTTGCTTTGTGTTCCTGCCGATCCAACCTTTCAAGGATCTGATGGAGCAGTTGGTTTGTTGTAGGTGCTTGTGGTGTTGAAGAAGGAATGTCTTCAGCCGGTTCTGTAGGCTGGCTTGTAGTGGCTGCTGGTGATCTGATATATTTCCCGTTAGGGACATACTGATCATCCCATGGAAGGAAGGCTTTGGTGTCTCCAGCTCTGTAAGAGACTCCGGCTGCCGAGACGAGATCTGAAACTAAGGTGGGAAAAGGTAAGTTTCTTGCAATTTGTACGTGTCCCATTGCATTTTGGATGTGTCTTGGTAAGTTTAGGTGCTGGTCTGTAAGGATACACCAGAGTAAAACAGCCATGTCTGCAGTGAAGGAGGACTCATGAGTGCTCGTGAAGACGTAATGAGACATAATATGTGCCCATACTCGAGCCTCCAAGGTAAGTGCTGAAGCTGATATCCCTTTTGGTCGAGATCGATGGTATCCGTAGATCCATCTGCTGCCAGGTTGTGCTATAACTCTGAGAACAGAGTCCCGGTCAAATTGGTATGTCTGGCACTTGAGTGAGGCTTCTTGGAATGCGTCCAATCCTTCTGGAGCAGGGAAAAGATCTAAAGCTTGTTGAATGGCCTCTTCCGTTATGGGGACTTGCTTCTGACGGACATAGACAGACTGCATGGTTGGCATGTGAAAGTTGGAGTAGAATTCTACTACCCCTGAGAGATTAACCTGTCGTGGCTGTCTCCATAGGAATCCCCATTGTGTTCGTTCAATTTGCGGCTCAACAAATTCAGCAATGCGGGTCGGGAGGATGAGAAGGTATTCATTGTTGTAATTCCTCTCTGCCAGGATGGGGAACATCTGCTCTCAGTAGCGGTTAAAAAACCGCGCAGTGTCCTTTGCTGGGAAGGCTTTTTCTTTTTCGTTGACCTTGATGATCCTCTTGATTCTTTTTGTTGAGGGCTTTACTGCTGTTGAAGATGGCTCTGCCACTAATGCTCTTTTTGTACCTCTTCATGCTGGTTGTTTGGGAGTAGCTTTCTCCTTGCCTTTCTTGGTGGCCATCCTGAAAAGGAAAGAGAAAGTAATATGTAAAGCGAAGGGTTCGAGCAAGGGAGTGAACATGATGGTTGATAATCAATGCACGATGAAGAAGGATGTCGTTAACACATGGTTTAGACTACATGTGAAAAGTTCATCAAAGGTAATATAATAAGTGCATGTGATGGCAATTGAATGCGAGATGTTTATTAGCATGCTGGCAAAGGTATCAGTAGCACAGATCAAGCATTCATTATCCAAGTTAGATTACCAAGTCTTTCAAACTGGCAATCTGTTTGTATTGGCAATTATATGAAATTAATAAAATATAAAAGTGGTTTTGTGAAAAACAGGCATTAAAGTAGTAGTGTAGAATGAGTAAAAATAATGTGTAATTCCATACGGGCGTTTTCATAAACACTTGGCATGCATGTTGAATATGTTATTGGAAGTAGTAAATTTAGTCATGCAAGCGACCCTTTTTGAAAAGTAATATATAATTGTCAAACAAGTCCATGATAAACCACAAGCAAAATATAGAAAATAAAGACCTAAATAGATTTTCAACACCATTTTTTTTTGTGACATTTTCAACACCAATTAAAAGGAATAAAAAGAAGGAAGGAAAAAAAAAGAAAATATAGATAAAGAAAGTAAAAAGAAAAAAAGAAGTAGAATAATAATGGGAAAGGAAAGAGGGAAAGAAGGAAATAAAAATCTTGATAATGATGGTGAAAAGGAAGAAGTAGAAAGTGAGAAAGAAGTAAGAAGAAGGGGGAAGAAAGAAATAATAGGGGAAAAGAAAAATTAGGATTTGGGGAAGAAAAGATAAGATATTTTGGCTGATCTGGAGATTCTGTGCGCCGCATGTGACGCGGACGCGTGAGTCACGCGATCGCGTGGTGTGTGATTTTTGTCAAGCGACGCGGACGCGTGGGTCACGCGGTCGTGTGACTTGATTTGTGCGAATGGCGGGAGGGCAGCGACGCATTTGCGCAACTCTCTGTCTCAAACTGAATTTGCCAAAATGTTTGGTGACGCGATCGCGTGGTTCACGCGATCGCGTGGATGGCCATTTCTGGAGGATGACGCGAACACGTGGGGCACGTGGTCGCGTGACGTGGCTGGTGCTTCTAGCATCATTCCAGCCTCACTCCATCATAACTTTCTGCCATACACCTCTTTTACGTCGATTTTTAAGGGCACGCATTCGCGTGGGCGACGCGGACCCATGGGAGGCTTATTTTCCAAATGACGCGGCCGCGTGGTGACGCGGACGCGTGGGCATGTTTGTGTCTAAGGCACGCCTCCAGCCACGCTTTCGCGTGACTCTCTTTCCGATTCTCTTTTCTTCAATACGCCTTGGTGATGCGGACGCATCAGCGACGCTGCCGCGTCGCGTGCGTGCCTTTTTTTAAATAAAATGCAGAATGCTCATGCAAACTATATGCAGCTATATGCAGGGATGATGAGAAGAGTCATTAACATCATAAAAATAAAGTAAAAACAAAACTAAGACTGAAACGGAACGTTCATACCATGGTGGGTTGTCTCCCACCTAACACTTTGCTTTTACGTCCTTAAGTTGGACGCTCTTTAGGTTCATTCTATTTCTCTTGGTGGGTCTTCCAAGAGGAAGATCTCTAGTTCCTTTTGATTCTTTATCTTCTCACCATGATAAAGCTTTAAACGATGTCCATTGAACTTTTGAAATTTGAAGATAGTAAGATGATGCAGGTGGAAAACTCTGTATGGCTCTACCTTCTCTACTCTGTATGGACCTTCCCATCTTGATCTCAGTTTACCTGGCATGAACCTTAGTCTGGACTTATATAGTAGGACTAACTCCCCTGGTCTGAATTCTTTTCTTTTAATGTGCTTGTCATTGACAGCCTTCATTTTCTCCTTGTAACGCCTGGAGTTGTCATATGCTTCTAGGTGGAGGTTCTCTAGTTCTGCTAGTTGTAGCTTTCTTTCAGCACCAGCTTTCGTAAGATTCACGTTTCACTCTCTTACAGTCCCGAAAGCCTTGTGTTCTACCTCTACGGGGAGGTGGCAAGCCTTTCCGTATACCAAGTGGAAGGGGCTCATCCCAATGGATGTCTTGTACGCTGTTCTATATGCCCAGAGTGCATCTTGTAGCCTGGCACTCCAGTCCTTCCTATGGGGTTTTACTATCTTCTCCAGGATATGTTTAATCTCTCTGTTAGAGACTTTTGCTTGCCCATTGGTCTGGGGATGATAAGCTGTTGCTACTTTGTGAATTATCCCATGCTTTTTCAGTAATCCTGTTAGTCTCCTGTTACAAAAATGGGTGCCTTGATTGCTCACGATTGCTCGTGGTGATCCAAAGCGACAGATAATATGGTTTCTAACAAAGGAAACAACAGTGTTAGCATCATCAGTACGGGTAGGAATTGCTTCCACCCACTTAGAAACATAATCTACGGCTAACAGTATATAAAAATAACCGTTAGAATTTGGAAATGGACTCATGAAGTCAATACCCCAAACATAAAAAATTTCACAGAAAAGCATAAGCGTTGATGCATCTCATCCCTCCTGGATATATTACCAAACCTTTGTCATGGGGAACAAGATTTACAAAATTCAGCAGCATCTTTAAAAAGATTAGGCCACTAGAATCCACAGTCTAGAATTTTCTAGCTGTTCTTTGAGGGCCAAAATGTCCTCCACTCTCAGATGAGTGGCAGGCCTCTAAAATGGACTGGAATTCTGATTGAGGCACACATCGTCTAATTACTTGGTCAGTACCACACCTCCATAAATATGGATCGTCCGATATATAAGATTTAGACTCGCTTTTCAGCTTGTCTCTCTGGTGCTTAGTAAAATATGGAGGAAAAGTGTGGCTAACTAGATAATTAGCTACAGGTGCATACCAAGGAACTACTTCAGATACTGCTTGTAAGTTATCAAATGGGAAATTATCATTTATAGGAGTGGAGTCACCCTTAATGTGCTCAAGGCGACTCAGGTGGTCTGCCACTAAATTCTGGTTACCACTCCTGTCCTCAATTTCTAAATCAAATTCTTGTAACAACAGTATCCAACGTATTAGCCTTGGTTTGGACTCCTTTTTAGCCAATAAATATTTTAGAGCTGCATGGTCTGAGTACAATACTACCTTAGTACCAAGTAAATAGGCTCGAAATTTATCCAGAGCAAAAACAATAGCAAGAAGCTCTTTTTCAGTAGTAGTGTAATTAGACTGAGCAGCATCTAAAGTCTTAGATACATAAGTAATTACAAAAGGGTCCTTACCTTCACGCTGAGCCAGCGCTGCTCCTACTGCATGGTTGGAAGCATCACACATAATTTCAAATGGCTGGCTCCAGTCTGGTCCTCTCACAATTGGAGCTTGAGTCAGGGCGGTCTTCAGCTTATCAAACGCTTGCATACAGTTTTCACTGAACTCGAACTCAATTTCTTTCTACAGTAATCTGGATAAAGGTAATGCTACCTTACTGAAGTCCTTAATGAATCTCCTGTAAAAACCTGCGTGGCCAAGGAACGAACGGACTTTCCTCACAGAGGAGGGGTAAGGTAAACTAGAAATAACATCCACCTTTGCTGGATCTACAGAAATGCCAGTGTTAGACACAACATGTCCTAGTACAATTCCTTGTTTGACCATAAAGTGACATTTTTCAAAACTTAATACAAGGTTTGTACTAACACATCTGTCAAATACTCTAGATAAACTGTCCAAGCAAAGGCTAAATGAATCACCATATATGCTGAAATCATCCATAAAAAATTCCATACAGTTCTCAATCATATCAGAGAAAAGACTCAACATGCATCTTTGGAAAGTAGCAGGTGCATTGCATAAGCCAAAGGGCATTTTCTTATATGCATAAGTCCCAAAAGGACATGTAAAAGTATTCTTCTCCTGATCTTCAGGAGATATATAAATTTAGAAGTATCCTGTATAACCATCTAAAAAATAATAATGAGATTTACCTGACAGGCGATCAAGCATCTGATCAATGAATGGCAAGGGGTAATGATCCTTGCGAGTGGCTTGGTTGAGACGCCTATAGTTAATGCAAACTCTCCATGAATTCTGCACTCTAGTTGTCAAGAGCTCTCCGTGCTCATTTCTTATTGTTGTGACTTCAGACTTCTTGGGCACCACTTGTACTGGACTGACCCATTCACTGTCTGAGATGGGGTAAATGATATCTGCCTCAAGTAGTTTGGTTACTTCTTTCTTGACAACTTCTAAGATGGTGGGATTCAATCTTCTTTAAGGCTGACGGATAGGCTTTGCTCCTTCTTCTAAGAATATTATGTGTTCACAAACTTGAGGACTAATGCCTACTATATCTGCCAAGCTCCATCCAATTGCTTTCTTTTGTTTTCTCAGCACACTGAATAACTGTTCTTTCTGTTGAGAAGTGAGTTCCTTTGCAATGATGACTAGGAACTTCTGCTTGTCCTCAAGGTAAGCATACTTGAGGTGTGGAGGAAGGGGCTTTAATTCTAGTTTCTGCTCATAGCTAGGCTCTGGATCATCCGGGACTGGTGATAATAATTCTAGTTTCTGCTCATAGCTAGGCTTTGGATCATCCGGGGCTGGTGATAATGGTAAAGTCTTCTCATTATTTTCAGAAAGTGTCCCCACACTTGGACCTTGTCCATGTACTTCTCTTCTAATTCTTCCTGGTGAAATTCAGCTACAGTTTCATCAATAATGTCACATTGGAAGATAAAATAATCTTCCGGAGGATGCTTCATAGCTTCATTTAAACTGAAACTCACTGTTCTGCCATCTATTTCAAAAGAGTAAGTTTCTGAGAATGCATCCAGCTTAAACTTTGAAGTCTTCAGGAATGGTCTTCCAAGCAGGATTGATGATGGTATTCCTGAGTCATTAGGGGGCATTTCTAGGATGAAGAAATCAATGGGAAATGTAAGCCCCTTAATGCTCACTAATACATCTTCAGCAATTTCAACTACTGTAATAATGCTTTTATCTGCTAACACAAAACGAGCTACCGACCTTTTTAAGGGAGGGAGCCTCAAGGTATCATATATAGACAAAGGAATTATACTAACACATGCTCCTAAATCACACATACAGTCAGAAAATATCACACCTCCAATGGTACAGTTAACCATACATGGACCTGGATCACTACATTTTTCAGGTATATTTTCCATTAAAGCAGATATAGAACTACCTAAAGGAATAGTTTCTAATTCATTAATTTTATCTTTATGTATGCACAAGTCCTTTAGAAACTTTGCATATTTAGGTACCTGTTGAATAACATCAAAAAGGGGAACAGTTACCTCGACCTTTTTGAATATTTCTACCATTTTGGGATCGAGTTCCATCTGTTTTCTGGGTTTCCTTGCAAGTTGTGGAAATGGAATAGGAGGGGCACGATTTGTAGCTTCTGCATCCCTTGGGGCTTCTTTCTGTGGCTGAGCTTCCTCTTCTTCAACTATGTCTTGTGCGTCCTCTTCTTCTTCAGCATCTTCCACTTCCACCACATCCTCTGTTGACACGTTTTCTGGTGGGTTTGGCTCTTCATGGTTCCTTTCCTGTAATGTGGTTCCGGACCTTAGAGTGATGGCATTGATGCCACCCTTGGGATTAGGCAGTGGTTGAAAAGGAATTCCATTAGAGCTTGAAGGTTGATGTGTGAAATTAAGTGAGGAATCCATCCGGGAGACGAGAGCTTGTAAAGTGGCAGTCAAGCCATTCAGACTAGAGTTAAGCTGCGCTTGCATGTCTTGTTGTCCTTGCGCAAGAGAACGGAGCATCTCGTCATTTGATGAGGAATTAGAATAAGCAGTCTGAGAAACTTGTTGGGTTTGCTGGGGTCCTTGTGATTGTCTTAGGTGAGGTGCTCTGTAAGGCTGGTTCTGATTCTGCTGTCTGTTGTTGTTATTGTTATTCCACCTCTGGTTTCTATTATTGTCTCTGCCTCCTCTATTAAAGTTATCCCTCCAGCCATGGTTAGAATCATCTCTCCAACCTTGGTTGGAGTTTTCCTGCCATCCGTGGCTATAGTTACCACTTTGGTTGTAGTTGCCACCTTGTTGATTGTATCCTTGATTCGGGCGGTCATAGAAATTGTGAGTGGCTGCCACAGTGTTGTCTTCCTAGAGCTGTGGACATTCATCAGTATAATGACTATAATCAGCACAGATCCTGCATACTCTTTGTGGAACTAACTGTTGGCTCTGTTGTGGTGAAGGCTGAGCTTGTTGTGCTTGTTGTTGATTCAACTGCATCTGCTTCAGTAGGTTGGTCATTTCACATATACTCTGAGTGAGAGCAGTAGTCTCTTTGCTAGTGGAAATCTCTGCAACAGCTTTGGGATGGTTGCACCTCTGTCTATGATTCCTAGTGGACTCAGCTAAGTCACTGATCAGCTGCCATGCTTCATCTGCGGTTTTGTACTTTTTTAGAGAACCACTACTGGCACCTTCCAGTGTAGTCTTATCCTGGGGGTTCATGCCTTGAGTAAAGTAGCTGATCAATACTAGTTTACCAATCATGTGATAGGGACATGCGTCCAGGAGATTGTTGAAGCGGTCTCAATATTCATAGAGAGTCTCTGATTCACCTTGAACAATGCAGGAGATTTCTTTTCTCAGTCTATCTGTGACTTCAGCTGGGAAGTATTTTTCCAAAAATTCTCTTCTGAGTGTATCCCAGTTGGTAACAGTTACTTCAGGTTGGGAGTAGTACCACTCCCTTACCTTTCTCTCAAGAGAAAATAGAAAAGCGGTTAACAGAATGGAAGTTTCATCTGCACCATGACGCCTAACAGTAGAACAGGCTGTCTGGAAATTCCTAAGGTGCTTGAGAGGCTCTTGAGCAGGTAAGCCATGAAACTTGGGCATCAAGTTGATCAGTGCGGTTTTTAGTTCAAAATCTGCAGCTGCAGTCGGGTGATGCACTTGATACGGCTGCAGTGTAAAATCTGGAGCTCCATCTTCCTGGAGGGTAATTCTCCTAGCTGCTGCCATGGTATCTGCACGTGAATCAACTGAATTAGTAGTAAAGGAGCTTGTTTTGCTCTTAGATGGCGGTTCAGATTCGCCCTCAGATGAGACTGGTGAATTGATAATAATTACTTCACCACCCTCGGAGGCTAACCGACGTCGAGTTCGTCTAATATGTGAAATAGTTCTTTCAATTTCAGGATCGAATGGGACTAAACTCGGATCAGACAATGAACGCGTCATTCAATGAGAAAAATAAATAGCTCATGGTAACAGAAGTAAAAATAAAATATGCAAATAAAAATAAAATATATATACACTAATTAATAATTTAGAACACTATTGCAACTCCCCGGCAACGGCGCCAGAAATTGATGCGTGGCAGAAGTTAACCAATTTAGAGATTTCAATTAAGAGACAGCGTTGCACGTATAGCTCTTAACTGGCTAAGATCTGCCTCACCAATTTAAAAAGGGTTGTCACAAATTTCAGAAATAAAATACTGGGAGTATGAGTCCCAGGTCGTCTCCCAACGAGTTGCAAGAAAGAGTGCTATTTTATAAACTAGGGGTTTTCAGAAAAATTGAGTTTTGATAATGAGTAATTAAAATGATTAAAAATTAAAACAATAAAAATAAACTAAGAAAATAATTATTGATACTCTGAATAAAAGGTCTTGACTGGGGGAATAATTAAGTGGAACTTCGATCCTTGTTGGGATCTTCTCAAGTGTGGTGTAAAAAGGTTGTTGTTCTCACTCGATTACCCCTTACTAAATAAGGGAAAGTATGGTGATTGAACTAACTCTTACCCTCAGATCCTAGCCCTCTCCCTTGGAGAGGTCTAGTGTTAGTAGGTATGGAATTAGCTAACAACGTCCAGTTTAACCAAGCACTTGAGCATTCCAACTCAAGTATCACCTCTTAATCAACCCCATGTCAAGTAGAAATTCTACTCCATTGACATGAAATTAATAATCATAAAGATATGAGAAGACATAATTAATTAAAATAAAATAGAGAATTAAAATTAATTAAAATAAAAATAACTCTATATATTAATAAATTCAAAACGCAACATAATTATCTGGACAGAGTCAATAAGTAACTAATTAAAAATAAGAGAGTAAAGAAACAAACTAAAGTAATGTCTTCAATGGAGGTAATGACTCTCAGCATCCAAAAATCCAAGCAAAAGCATAAACTATCAATGTAATGCAACTCTCAAAACTCAGATCTAAAACTAAGAGTAATCCTAATGTGATGAATCTGAATGTCCGTGGATGCGTGTTGAGTTTTCGCATGTTCCCTAGGTTTAGTTTGTGTTTCTAGGCTAAAAACTGGGTCAAAAAGCGGTCCAAAATCGCCCCCAACGTATCCTGTTATTTTTGCAGATCGCGCAGGTCACGCGTACGCGTTGTCTAAGCGCTCGCGTCAGTCAGCGATTTTCCTTGTCACGCGTTTGCTTCGTCCATGCATTTGCGTCACTTGTGCAGACTACAATCCATGCGTTTACATCAGGCATGCGTCCGCGTCATTGCGAATTCTCCATTTTGCGCGTTCGTGTGGACCATGCGCTCACGTCATTGCTCGCTAGTCATCTCCTTAGTTTCTTGTGTTCCTTCGATTTTTGCAAGCCTCCTCTCCAATTTCTAAGCCATTCATGCCCTATGAAGCCTGAAACACTTAACACGCGGATTACGGCATCGAATGGGATAAAGGAGAATTAAAATACATAATTAAAGGTCTCTAGGAAGTAAGTTTTTAACCATGGAGTGATTTTGGGAAGGAATTGTAAATACATGCTAATCATATGAATAAGTGGGTAAAGATTTGATAAAACAAACAATTAAACACAATATAAATCATAAAATAATGGTTTATCAGTTACCATAAAGTGACATTTTTCCTAATTCAAAATGAGGTTTGTTTCTTGACAACGTTTCAAAACCAAGGCTATATGCTTAAGGCGACAATTAAAACAATCACCAAAAATAGAAAAGTCATCCATAAATACCTCAATGAACTTTTCAACCATGTCTGAAAAAATAGAAAGCATACACCTCTGAAAAGTTACCGGAGCATTACAGAGTCCAACTGGCATCCTCTGGTAGGCAAATACTCCAAAGGGACAAGTGATCGTCGTCTTCTCCTGGTCTTGAGAGTCTACTGTAATCTGATTATAGCTAGAGTATCCATCTAAAAAGCAGTAGAATGCATGACCGACTAGCCTCTCAAGCATCTGATCAATGAAAGGTAGGGGGAAGTGGTCTTTCCTTGTAGCGTTATTGAGCCTCCTATAGTCAATACACATGCACCATCCTGTGATAGTTCTTGTGGAGATAAGGTCATTCCTTTCATTTTGAATCACTGTCATACCCCTTTTCTTGGGAACTACTTGTACAAGACTCACCCATGGGCTATCAGAAATAGGATAAGTGATCTCGGCTTTCCAAAGCTTCATAACTTCCTTCTGGACCACCTCTTTCTTGGTTGGATTCAGTCGCTGGTGCACGAAATTGAACTCGCACAACTTCACCGGCAAGTGCACCAGGTTGTCCAAGTAATACCTCAAATGAGTGAGGGTCGATCCCATGAGGATTGTTGGATTGAGCAAGCAATGGATATCCTGCACTTCTTAGTCAGGTTAAACAAAAAAGGAGTTGTTGTTGTTATCGGCGCATAAAACAAAATAGTGAAGAAAAGTAATTACAGATTGGTAAAAAGATAATATATAGAAACAGTTAAGGCTTTGGAGATGCTTTATCTTTCCAGATTAGCACTTCTTACTGACTAGTTTAATAATGAATGATTCATTCTATGGCAATGTTGTAAGTGATTAACGCCAGGGTCAGTGGTCAATTAATCTCCTCTAATCCACATCAAACGCCATTGTCAGTGGTCATTTAATATAAAAGAAGATGAAGCTCACACATTCACTCTCACTTGATCCTACTTAAAACACCACAAACAAGGTCAGATCTTTTGGATCGGAGAATGAAGCTCAGTATTCTAGCTTTAGTACCACATAAACCTCAATTACCCATAACTAACAGGATTATATGTTGATGCACGAAAACTTGTATTGCTACAAATTTCCCTCGGCAAGTATACCGAATGTCGTCAAGTAAAAACTCACAGTAGAGTGAGGTCGAATCCCACAGGGATTGATTGGTTGAGCAACTTTAATTAGAGGATTTTTCTAGTTGAACTGAATCAAAATTGGATTGGGAATTGTAGAAAATTAAATGGCGGGAAAATTGAATAACAAGAAATAGAAATAGCTGGAAGTAAATGGCGGAATGTAAAGAGCATAAAGTAATTTGCAAGGAATTTAAATTGCATAAACTTAAATGGGAATGGGGATGATGAACATCAAAGTAAATAGTAGAAATTAAAGAGAATGGGTAAGATCAGAAGTGGGAATTCATTGGGCTTAGGAGATATTGCACTCTCTGGATCAAGTTCATTCTCATCTCTTCCTCAATCAATGCATTCATTGATCTTCTTGGCAATCTTAGGTGATTGGATCCCAATATCTTGGCAATCTAATCTCTTTAGGCTTGAACAATTGCCCAATGTCTTAATCTAATTGCTCATGGAAAGAGATGAAGTTTGGTCACTGATTATACCACACACTTTCATAGATCAAAGTATTGGTAGGATTACATATCACTATATCCATCCAACCTCCAACCTAATCCAATGTGAGAAAGCATTTCTAGCATGATTTCCTCATTCCTCTCTCAAGGTTTAGAGGAGATCCAAGTATGAACGATTTCTCTGTCGAGATAATTGTGCAATTGAATGAAGATTGAAAGCTTTCTAGCAAAATAAAGAGAAAAGACAAAAGAAGAAAAATGAAAACTATTATTGGCCCATCGAATTGCAACAGAGCTCCTTAACCCAATGAAAAAGGGTTTAGCTATTCATAGCTCTAGAAATGGAAAGTAGAAATGAAAAGTGCATTCCCGATAAACTGAATTACAAAGAAAGTAAAAGACAGAGTGTTTACAAGCCTGGATCCCCCAAGTCCCAATCTCCTTTATAGTTCAAAACTACCCTTATATATACTACTTCTCTAATCTTCAGTTTCGTCTGCAAGTCTCTGGATGTGGGCCTTTAAGCATAGTTGAAGCAGTTATAATCTCAATGGGCTTAGCTCAGCTTGCATGAAAAAAGTTGAGTCAAGTATGATTCACGTTAGTCAAGGCGTTAGTGTGGTTAACGTTAAGTGTAAATTCTGGTTTGAAGATGTTAGTGACACTAACTTTGTCACTAACGTCCCAACCCTCTTGAGCTACATTAACCCCAACGTTAGTGGCACTAACGTAACCACTAACGTAGCCTTTTCTAACCTTTGATAACATTAATGGTATTAACTTTACCATTAACGTTACATCCATTCTTTCTTCCACGTTAATGGCCCACTGATGAATCCATATTTGACGATATATTTTGGTTTGATTTGAGTAGATTTCATCATATAAACCCACATTTATTCATCCAAACATCATACTTTTGTGTTCTATCCCTTAATTAAGCTTAATTGTAAAAACATGCTATTTTGTGCTTATTATAATAATTTTATCCCACTTTTATCCCATTCGATACCTTGATGGTTTTGATGAGTGATTTCAGGTGTAATAGGTTGGAATGGCTTGATAAGAGTGAAAGAAAAGCATGGGATTGGGAGAAAACATGAAGAAAATAAAGGAGAAGCACACATTGGAGTGTGCGTGTGCACAACCTAGTGTGCATACGCACAAGAGCCACAAAACCATGCGTGCATGCGCACAACCTTTTGTGCGCGCGCACAAGAAGAAAATCAGCATGTGTGCGTACGCACACACCTGTGCGTACGCACAAGTCCCAGCACGTGACTCATTTATTGCAAATCGTTAGGGGCAATTTTTGGGCCTCCAGGGCCCAGTTTTGGACCTTCTGAAGCTGATTGAGTGCTATATCAAAGGAGGCCTCATTGTGAGGGGGGAGCAATTAGGATTAGATTTTAGTCATGTAGTTCATTTTCTAGAGAGAGAAGTGGGAGCTTCTCTCTAGAACCTAGGTTTTTTTAGTTTAATTTCTTATAATTTCCACTTTTAATTCTTGCTTTCATTTACTGTTCCTTGTCATTTATTGTTATTGCATCTTTGTTCTTCTTCATTTCCTTTGTTATTTCCTTTATTTTGCCATTTTTATGTTATGAACATTCTATGCTAATTTTATTTTCAATTAATGCAATTTATGTTTCCATGTCATTTATTGCTTACTTTGGTTGTTATTGCTATTTTCTTGCTTTTGCAGCTTTAGAATTTATTTTAATGCAATTTAATATTATTTTATTTTCATGCACACCAAGTGTTTGATGAAATGCTTGGCTTAGTTTTTACTTAGTTTTTCTTAACTCTTGGCTTGAAATTGATGACTTTGGTGATCCTTAAGTTATTGATGTCCATTCTTGTTTGATATATTAGAGTACTTAGTTGATTTGGTTTCCATTGACTCTATGTGATCCTTAGTGTTGACATAGGACTTATGGATTGAAATTAACTATGCATATTTGACTTATCCTCGATGTAGGGTTGACTAAGTAGGATTAACTCTTCATAATCATCATGTGTTTGTGGTCAATGGCTAGGATAGGTAACCTTAGCTCTCAATTACTTGCCAAGAGGTTTCTTGCATTTGAAGTTTTCCTTGTTTTGACTTTTATTGTTTTGACTTTTAATTTCTTGCAATTTATATTTCTTGCCATTTACATTCCTTGTCTCATGCCATTCAATCCCCATTTCCCTCATAGCCAATAAATGTACACTTAATTGCAACTCCTAGGGATAACGACCCGAGGTTTAATTACTCTCAATCTCGGTTATTATAATTTGAAGTTAAAACATTTGATTTGGGAATTAATTGTTGGTTTAGACTATACTTTCAACAATGGAATTCTATTTTGTGAAAATCTAGATCAACAACAAATTCTCTTATCACCCACGTTAGTGGTGCTAACATGGCCATTAACGTGGGTGTACTATGACTCGAAGACGTTAGTGACACTAACTTTGTCACTAACATTGCAAACCTTTTACCCTTCTACATTAGTGCCCACGTTAGTGGCACTAACATGGCCACTAACGTGGGCTTCTTGGCCATTTCCAACGTTAGTAATAAAGTTAGTGTCACTAACGTTGTCTCTTCTCTCCTTGCTCCATGTTAATACCCACGTTAGTGGCGTTAACGTGGGTATCCTAGGCCATTTTCAACATTAGTGACAATGTTAGTGTCACTAACGTTGGCTCCCCTTCATTCTCCACGTTAATGCCCACATTAGTGGCACTAACGTGGGCTTATGTTGGCCTTTCTAACGTTAGTGGTGTTAACTTTACCACTAACGTTGGAGCTTCTCTTTTCTTCCACGTTAGTGGCACTAACGTGGGCTACAATGGCCTTCGAAGACGTTAGTGGTATTAACTTCACCACTAACGTTGCAAGCTTGCTTCTCTTCTACGTTAATAGCCACGTTAGTGGCATTAACGTGGCCACTAACGCGGCTCTTCTTTGCTTCTTTTTTTCTGAAATCAAACAAACAAAGTGCATCAAAGTCCTGCCTTAGATCAAGAGATTATAAATCATCTATTTTATCATTTAATTCATGCATTATTCCCATGAAATCATGTAAAATTCACAATGTTTACTTGAATCAAAGCATTAATGAATATTCAACCAATTACTTACTTATCGCCTAAGAAAATGCATGAAACTACCTAAAACATACAAAAAATGGCTAGTAAAATTAGCCAAGATGCCCTGGCATCATATGTCACATACCCCAATTAGCCCAGATAACTTGTTGGTTTGGGTGATGTATTCTTAAGCTGCAGCTCAATATTATCCGGTCTAGGACTCGAAGAACTCATGCAGAATAAGGAGTCATACTTCCGCTCCACCCCATATTCATTAAGATGAAGAACGACAATACATCATAGAATAGAATCAAACATATATTAAAGGAGAAAAGTAATAATATTAATCCAAAGGAATAAACAGAGCTCCTAACCTTAACCTGGGAGGTTTAGTTGCTCATGATTTACAGAAAAAACAGAGAAGATCTATCTGTCAATTTGCGATCATTTTTCCTAAGTGATCTCTCTTTAAATAGGAAAATACTAACCCTAAAAGATGTAAATATAAATTTAAAAAGTACAAAGATGAGACTAGATAAACTAAGGAGTGCTAAAATCCACTTTAGGCCCACTTTGGTCTTGTGCTTCGTCCAAGCCTAGCGTTCAACTTGGAGAAAGGGCGTTGAACGCCCATTAGGGGGTGAGAGCACAGCTTCCTTGGTCCCTTGGTGGCGTTGAACGCCAGCTTTGGCCGTTCAACGCTGGGCTTGTTCCTCTTTGGGCATTGAACTCCAGATGTGGGCGTTCAGCGCCAGTATTGAGCAGTGATTCTATAAGAGAAGTATAGATTAGTATACATTGCTGGAAAGCTCTAGAAGTTAGTGATGAGTCCATATTTTCCGGTATATTTTGGTTTGATTTGAATGAATTTCATCACATAAACCCACATTTATTCATCCAAATAGCATGCTTTTGTGTTCTCTCCTTTAATTGTGCCTAAATGTGAAAACATGCTATTTTGTGCTTATTTTAATCACTTTTTATCTCACTTTTATGCCATTCGATGCCATGGCATGTTTGTTGAGTGATTTTAGGTCTAAGAGGCAAGTCTGGCAAGGCGAAAGTGGAAGAAAGTATGTATAAAGGGAGAAAGCATGAAAAAAACAAAGGAGAAGCACACATTGGAGTGTGCGTGCGCACAACAACCTGTGCGTACGCACAAAAGCCACAAAACTATGTGTGCATACGCACAAGAAGAAAATCAGCATGTGTGCGTCCGCACACGTCCCAGCGCGTGACTCATTTATTGCAAATCGCTGGAGGCGATTTTTGGGCCTCCAGGGCCCAATTTTGAGACTTTCTGAAGCTGATTGAGTGCTATATGAAGGAAGGCCTCATTCCATGTGAAGGAGGGGAGAAATTAGGGTTAGATTAGCATTATATAGGTTGTTCTCTAAAGAGAAAAGATCCCCCGCTCTCTCTAGAATTAGGGTTTTTAACTTAGTTTCCTTTTAATTTCAGCACTTTAATTCTTGTTTTAGTGTAATTTTATTTATCTTTCTATGCTTTATTGTCTTTATCTTCTTCATCTCTTTTGTTACTTTCTCTTTTATGTCAATTTTTATGTTATGAACACTTTTGTTATTTTAATTCCAATTAATACAAATTTATGTTTCCATGTCATTTATTGCTTTCTCTAGTTGTTGTTGCTATTTTCTTGCTTTGGTAGCTTTAGAATTTATTTTAATGTATTTTAATATTATTTTATTTTCATGCACACCAACTGTTTGATAAAATGCTTGGCTTAGTCTTTAGCTAGTTTTTATTCACTCTTGGCTTGGAATTGTTGACTTTGGTGATCCTTGAGTCATTGATGTCCATTCTTGTTTGATACATTAGAGTAGTTAGTTGATTTGGTTTCCTTTGACTCTATGTGACCCCTTAGTGTTCATAGGACTTAGGGATTGAAGGTTATTGATATCCATTTTCATTGGTGATTTAGGGTTGTTAGTTGGTTCTAGGACTAATTATGTCCACTTAACTTAACCTTCCAATGTTAGAGGAAAACTAAGTGGAATTAACTCTTTGTAATTACCATGTTGTGGTCAATGATCCAAGATAGGAAACCTTAACTCTTAGTACTTGCCATGAGTAGCTTTTGGCCTTTATAGTTTCTTAGTTATCAGTTTACTTTCTTGTCCATCAATCCCAAAACCCCAAAAGAAACCCCATAACCAATAATATGCACACTTCTTTTAAAGCCAATTAACAAGTCCTAATCGATACGTGTGTATGTCACGCTCGCGATTTTCTTTTAAATCCTTTAAGGCTTCTCAGTAAATACTTTCTTCTATTAATTATGTGTCTGTGTGTGTGTGTGTGTATATATATATATATATATATATATATATATATATATATATATATATATATATATATATATATATATATATATATATATATATATATCAACCCCACCCTGAGTCGTACTACCTTATTATCATTGACATATGACTCGAGTATAAGAATTTGAATGATAGGGTGTTACAGTAGCCAAAGGAACATAAAATTTATTGCACTTAGTAAATAACTAAATAAACTATCCTTTTTGATACAAAATTGTTGAGTTTAAATAAAAACAATAATAATTTGATAATGAAAAAACATTATTAGTTGGGTTAAAAGTCCAAAAATTTTTGTAATGTGTGTGGTTACTGTGCAGAAAAATAAATAGGCCCAATTCACTTGCCAACACTCACTTCTCTCCTCTAGCCCGTAACTAATGTGTCAAATTCTAGTGCAAACTCTCTCCTCCCTCCAGTAGTGAAATCCACATGCTGTACCCACAAATCAAGGGTGAAAAAGATGTTTCACAAGGATAAAAGTCATGTTCAAAAATGGGTTTACGCAAAATGAAAAAGTGAATCACCAACTTTAGCATTGAAAAGGAAAAAGAGGAAAAATTTCAAAGTTGGAGGCAAAAGAGAAAAAACAATTATTTGATATAGAAGCAAATCAAAGAAGCTAAGTTGCCGTCTTTGTGCAACCACTCTAACTTGTTGAAGCTACTATCTTTCTGATGCACATTTTCGGGTAAGAAGAAGAAAATTGAGGTTGACTTTCTCTGCTATAAATCAAAGGCCAAAATTGAAACTTGGAGTCAAAGAATGGATCAATGGTTTAGATCTTTCAAGTCAAAGGAAAAGAAAGAAAGAGAAGCAACATGGTCAAAAGTCAAGCAAACTCTACCAACAATAAAAATCTATTGTTGTCCCATCTCTTTTATACGTTCTCTGATATGATTTTTGGAGAATAAAAAACAAAGTCAAAGGGGTTTAACCAAGCTCAAGTTTTGGAAGCTTTACTCTTATATACAAGGGTAAACAGCCAAAAATTAAATCAAAGAGAGTGAGCACACTGTTTGGGTCTTCATAGCTTTCAAGCTAAACCTTCTTCTCCTTCATGGTTTAACATTATATTTTCTGTTCTATATTTTTGTCTTTCTTTGTTTAAATCAATGGAAAAAGGGCAAATATGTGAGGTATTAGTAAAAGCCATTGAGAGAAAGGACAAAGAGGGTAACGTTGGAGAAAAGTCAGAAAGTTTGTCAAATCTCTTTTTTAATTATTTCTATTTTGTTTTCATGAACCTGAGAGGTTTTCCTTGCTAAATTAGGTGACCACTTAGTGTTAAAAGTCTAGGGAGTGAATCTAGCCAAATCAAGCTTGGGTAGAAGTTTTGTTTGTCCCTGATAGAATTAGGTTGAATCCTTAGGATTGGTATTTGTAAATCTTTGATAAAGATAGTGGGAATTCCACCACAGTGGTGATGGAGATTGGATGTAGGCCACATTGCACATGGTAGTTGAAATAGGATACATGGTTGTGTTATTTTCCCTTCTCTGCTCTTTTGTATCGCTCGTTATGAGACAAAATAAAATTGTCTCATGCTTAATCAATTTCACAGAAATCAGCACAAAACCAAGAGTTAGCCTTATATCATTGCTCTGTTCCTAATTCTCTCAGTGAGAGACAAAATGGATTTGTCTCCTGCATAATCAATATTTCATATTCCACAGCAACAATGTATTAAATCTTGGTCTGATGTTTAAAAGAGTAGAAGTTTAAAAGAGGCCATAAATTCAACCCCGTTCTCTAGGTCATTGAGCACCTTCAATTAGTATCAAGAGTCCGGTCTCAAGGAATCAAGCTTCACAACTTGGAGCAAAGATCCAATGACTAACAACATGGGAGCAAATGTTTTGCTTACAAACTCACTGAGGGTCAGTCCAAACACAGACCTTATTTTTTTTAATGGCAGGAACTACACTTACCGGAAGGAGAGAATGCGAATTTTTGTGTAGTCCATAAACTATAATATCTAGAAAAGTATAGATAACGAATGGTCCATAAGTCCCAACAATCACAAGTGCTGAAGGACTTGTCACTCTCAAAGAAGAATCCAAATGGAATGATGAAAACAAGAAAAAAGTTAAGCTAAATGCCAAGACAATCAACATTATGCATTGTGCAATTAGCTTTGAGAAATTTTGGAAGGTCTCAAGATGTAAAATGACAAAAGTGATTTGGGATAAACTCCAAGTAACTCATGAGGGAACTCAACATGTCAAGAAAATAAGGATTGATATGCTTAGAAAATAATATGAAATGTTCACTATAAAGGAAGGAGAAACCATCGATGAGATATTTGAAAGATTTTTAATCATCATCAATAGCTTGGATGCTCTGAGGATGACTCACACTGAACAAATGCTAGTGAGAAAAATACTTAGAAGTCTCACTAAAGAGTAGAAAACAAAAGCAACTATTATTTCTAAGAGCAACAATCTGAATCAAATAACCTATGATGAGTTGAAAGGAAAGCTACTTGCTTATGAAACCGTCCACATGAACCGTGACACAAAAAATTAAGGAGTGGCCTTGAAATCTAGAATATTGATTCATTGGAAGAGGATTTCAACGACAATTTTTTGGATGACGAAATTATGTTTTTTGCTAGAAGGTTGAGAAGACTCATGAGATGTAAAGGAAAGAGTACATACACAAGTTCAAAAGAGCACAAGAGGAATTTCATCAAGGTCATATGTCATCATTGCAAGGAGGATGAATATTTCAAGTATGACTATCCTAAGCTCAAGAAGGAGGACAAGATGAAGAAAGTCAAGAAGAAGGTGCTAATGGGCATCATGGGAGGACTTTGAAAATGACTCTGATAATGAAGATGAATCAGAACATGAAGCATAAGTATGTCTCATGGCTGGTCAAGATCAACTAGAAGAGATAAATTATTCTGACCTGTCTAATAAAGACTTGCATTTAATCATTGATGACTTAATTACGCATGTTAAAAACATTCTGAAAAAATATAACAAATGCAAAGCTAAAAATGATGTCTTGAAAGCTAAAAACTATTCTCTCAAAGAGTAAGTGAAAGAAACCAAAAGTGTCACTAATTAATTGAAGAAAACAAATTCTTTAAATATGAAATTGAAAATTTTAAAGGCAAACATTTGGTCAATCATTCACTTGATCTCATTGCAGAAATAAAAGGTTGCTTGAGGTGATTAAAGGTTTAAAATATAATTTGACACAGTATCCCATGTAGTTTCCTTGTTTAGTGGTAGATTGGAATAGCTCACACCTTTTGTTCTTGTGTGCTCCATCACAAAAGTCACATGTAGGAGCTTGTGAAGCTTGAAATTGTTCTATGTGTGCTGTGAGTAGGGAGACTTGTTTAAACATGTAGTTATTGAGTGTGAGGATCGTATTCATGGTATCCATCTCCATTGATTCCTTGCGTGCACAAATAAAGAAAAATTACACACACCATTTTGAATAAAGAAGAATAAAAGAGAAAAGAAGAATTAAACAAAAATAAAGAAAAGAAAAGAAAATAGAATAAAATAAAATAAGATCTAATTTAGCGATTCAACTGGATGTATGCTGTCAATCTCAATTAATTCCCGGCAATGGGACCAAAAAACTTAATGAGCAAAAAATTAATGCGCTCGGATATTGGCAAGTGCACCAAATCACATCAAGTAATACCATGGTGAGTGGATATTATTTTTACGAGGATTAAGGGTTTGAGCAACCAAAATCGGATTGAATCATGATGCATATGCATCATTGTTGGTTTTACTTATTATTTTTAGTAGTTTTTAGTTGTTTTCATGCAAATATAGTTAATTAACAAACAATGGCATACATGCATTGGTGCATCAAAGATGAATCGAAATTGTGGTTAGTTCATGAAATTACAAGAATTATATAATGCAAGAAGTGGTGTTTAAGAGATGGTTTGACTAAGTGACTTCATTGCATTTGGATATGATAGAAAATCTTGAGTTAAATCATGAAATATCAAAACCTTGATGCACTTTATTTGGTTAAATGCATGGGAAGTATATATGGGAGGAATGGAGCCCTTGAGGACACTGGCATACAAGCTTGCACAAGCAAGCCACAGCCTAAGAATTCACACTCACCCTAGCACTCACCCCAATGCTCGCCCAAGAGCATCAAACATCAAGAAGGCCCAACGCTCACTCTAGCGCTCGTACCAATTCTCACTCAAGAGTGCCAGCACCAAATGCTGGGCGCTCCCCTCTCAGCACTTACAAAAGCAAGTGCCAGCACCAACGCCTCGCACTCCTTCCACAAACATTCCCTTTACATTAGCACCAAAGTGCCTACGCTCGCCTCAATGGTCGCCTGCATGCTCGTTGGAGAGCGCCTTCGACAAGGGTCACACATACGTGTGGGCAACGCATACGCGTGACAAGGAAAAAATTTCCAATGCTCGTTGCATGCTCTCACTCATGCTCGTTCCTAAGCATCCTTGACTAAGGGTCATGCGTACGCGTGGGCGACACATACACGTGACAACAAAGATTGGCATGCGCTCGCATGCGTGCTCTTATGACAGCGCAGCACTTGCCTAGAGTTGCCCCCACGTTCGTATCAGTGCTCGCGTTCACACTCTTGGTTGAGCATCAGCGACCAGACTCACGCGTACACGTGGACGACGCACTCGCATGACGATAAGAAAATGGCCAGCGCTCAATTGTCATGCTCAGTAGCAAGTGCCAGGATCCAGTCCCTAATTCATGCTTCCAACGTGAGTTCAAAAGCCCAATCCAAAAGTATGAGATAAAGACTCGAGAAGCCAAGGCATTAGTATAAATAGGGAAAGTTTTGAACTTAAAAGGGGGATTCCCTAGCAGGGATTACACACTTAACTTTTGCACCGTCTTTGCTTGTACTTAGTTAGTTACTTTTTACTTTTCTGCACTTCTAATTATGCAATTTCTTTGTAGAAGAGCTATAACCCACTAAACCCCCACTTCATTGGGAGAGGGAGCTCTATTGTAATTTGAGGGATCAATAGTAATTTTACTTTCTTCTTCTCTTCATCTCTCTTTGATTTACTAGAAAGAATTTCATTCTTCATTCAATCATTCAATTATCTTGGGAAAGAGATTGAATGTACTTGGATTCTATGTGATCCTTTGAAAAGGAATCATAGAATCATGCTTGAAATTCCATCTCACACTTGAATAGATATGGGTTTTGGGTTGGATATTGTGACATTTAATCTACCCGCTATTTGGATCTAGGAAAGTGTGTGGTATAATCAGGGACCAAGTTTCATCTCTTTTCTTGAGCAATTAGACCAACGAATTGGCAATTCATCAAAGATTATAGAGATTGAATCACCAGGAAATTGGGATTGGATCACTCATGATTGCCAAGAGGTCAATGAGTTGCATGAGTGAGGAAGAGATGAGAATGTGTTGATTTGGAGAATGCAATATCTCCTTAACCCAATGAACATTCCCTACTCTTGTATTCCACTTCTTAGTATTTTCAATTCCATTTAATTCAATTCCCTTTCGCCTTTCAATTCATTCATTTACTTTATGCAATTTAAGTTTCCAGCTCTTTACATTTATGCTCTTTATTTCAGTCATTTACTTTCATGCTCATTTACTATTTAGCCATTTAATTTCTTGCTACTTAATATCCATTAATGATTTATTTGACTAGAATATCCAATTGACTAAAAATTTCTCAATCTATCAATCTCTGTGGGATTCGACCTCACTCTAAGTGAGTTATTACTTGACGAGAATTCGGTATACTTGCCGGAGGGAATTTGTAGTGATACGATTTCTGTCATCAAGTTTATGGCGACATTGCCAGGGATTGATTTGAATTAACAATGACTAAGTCAGAGGATACCTAGATTAAACACTTTTCTTTTATTTTGTTAATTAGATTGATTTTAGTTTGTGTATTCTCCCTTGCAGTCATTGTTATTCAATTTTTCATTTTACATATTTTCATCTTTGTTTTAAGCCCACTAACTGTTTGATGCTTTGCATCATCCAATTATAATCCCCCTCTTCTTGAGAGGGTAATTACTTTCACTTAAATTTTTGCTTAATTTGTGTATCCCAGGTGGTAGAAGAGGGGAATCGACCTCTTTTGATTCTGAACCAGAGAGAACATTTCTAAGATTGAGAAGAGAAGCAACAGCAAGAGGCAAAAGGATAGTTAGAGAATAAGAGGATCTAGATCAAACCATGGAGGATGAAATGCATAATCATCATAGAGAGGGTGCTGACAATCATACCCCACCTGTTAGATGGGTGTTAGGCTCCTTCATCAATCCCAATCCTAGAAATTGTGGGAGTAGTATTCTTACACCTGGTGTGCATGTAAACGATTTCGAGTTAAAGCCTCAATTGATCACCCTTGTTCAAAATAATTGCCAATTTAGAGGAGGTGTTCAAGAGGACCCTAACCAGCACTTGACGACCTTCTTGAGGATATGTGATATAGTGAAGACAAACAGGGTTCCTCAAGACACATATAGACTGTTTCTATTCCCTTTCTCCATAAGGGATAAAGCATCTAAATGGTTAGAATCTTTCCCCAAGAAGAGCCTTACTACTTGGGATGATGTGGTCAATAAGTTTTTTACCAAATTTTACCCTCCTCAATGGATCATCAAGCTGAGAATAGAGGTGCAGACATTCAAGCAAATAGATGCAGAGACACTTTATGAGGTTTGGAAGAGGTACAAGGAATTAACAAGGAGATTCCCCCTGACATGTTCAATGAATGGGTCCAGCTTCATATCTTTTATGGAGGCCTCTGTCAAGAAGCAAAGAAAGCATTAGATCACTCCTTAGGAGGCTCCCTCAACACAAAAAAGACTCCCAAAGAAGCCATAGAACTCATTGAGACTGTGGCCAACAATCAGTATAACTATACTTCAAAGAGAAGCTCTAATCCAAAATAGGGAGTAATGGAACTTAAAGGTGTAGATGCTATATTATCACAAAATAAGCTGATCACACAACAATTAGAAACTATTGCTAAGCACATGGAAAAAGCACAAGTGTCAGCCATCAACACCCAAGTACCATCCTACAACATGCAAGAAGAAGCTCACTTTGGAGGCAATTATAAGGTGGAACAATCAACATGGGAGCAAGCTAATTTTGTAGGCAATTGTGCAAAAACTTACAATCCTAGATGGAGAAACTACCCAAATTTTGGGTGGAGAGGGCAACAAAATCAAAACCCAGACCATTGAACACAAAACACCAACCATTCCAACAACTATAACCACCAGCTCTCCAATCAGAAGCAATACCAAAACATACACAATGCCCCCTTCGAATCCCATCAACACTCACAAAATAGCCATTTCCAACCCCCAACAAATTCCAACCCACTATCACCAGCTCTACAATCATCTTTTGATAATGATATACTTGCAAGGATAGAGACCTTACTTGCAAAGATAGCAGAAGATTCAGAAACTTCAAAGATCCAACACGCAAGGGAGATGAAGGATTTTCAAGATGAAATAAGATCCAACATGCAAAATCAAGGAGCCTCAATTAAGAAACTTGGAGTAGAAGTTGGATACCTATCCAAGCAAGCACCCATGCCTACCAACATTCCCCAATGACACTATAATCAACCCACGGGAAGATGGAAAAGCCATCAAATAGGAAGAGTACAAGGCAATCACATTGAGAAGTGGGAAGATTGTGGAGAAGGAAGCCACACCTCAAGAGGACCACGACAAAGAAGGCTCAAAAGAAGAAGTAGAGAAGCAAAAGTAAGGACAAAAAGCCTCTATACAAGTAGATGATTCAATGACGAAGGCTCTGAAGCCATATGTGCCAAAAGCCGCATACTCTCAGAAGCTCAAAGGAGGGGTTAAGGAGAAGCAATACCCCAGGTTCCTAGAGATATTCAAGACACTCCATATCAATATTCCTTTTATAGAAGCACTTGAACAAATGCCCATACATGCCAAATTCATGAAAGAATTATTGTTGAAGAAAAAATCCTTGAAGGAAGGACAAACGCTTGTGATGACTGAGGTGTGTAGTGCTTTTATTCAAAGGAACCTACCAATGAAGAAGCAAGACCTAGGAAGCTTCCATATCCCCTACACCATAGGCAATATGACATTTGAGAAAGCCTTTTTGTGACCATGGTGCAAGTTTAAACCTTATGCCTCTATCTTTGATGAAAAAGCTCCAAATTAATGAGTTGAAACCCACACAAATAGCTCTCTAATTAGCGGATAGATCCATGAAGAAAGCATGTGGGGTTGTAGAGAATGTCCTGGTGAACGTGGGAAAATTCTTCCTCTCAACTGACTTTGTCATCCTTGACATAGAGGAAGATCACAACAACTCCATCATTTTGGGAAGGCCTTTCTTAGCCATGGGTAGAGCATTGATAGATGTTGAAAAGGGAGAGTTGCTGCTAAGAGTGCATGATGAACAACTAGTATTCCATGTCTTCAAGACCATGCATGATTCTACTCAAGAGAATGAGTGTATGAAGGTTGACTACAGAGACCCAAACTTGAAAGAGGCACCCAATGAGTCACCTCCAAAACTCCTAAGCCCAAGATTGAAGGAAAGGAAGGAAGTAGAAGTAGTGCAACAAGCTCAAGGAGTCATGGGAATCAAGGAAGAACCGCAACCAAAACCCCCATATGTGACAACCAACAGAATCCCTCTTGACATTGAGATCAAAAGTGAGAAAGAATCCCATATGTAATCTTATGCATGCATAAAAAGTTGAATTATGTACTCTGATTTTGCATAGAAGGATGAGCAAAAAACTAAGTTTGGTATTCACACACCAAAGTTAAGACAAAAAAATTTCACAAGCATACATGCATGATAACTAAATTTTTTTTAAGTGCTTGGAGACAAGCAACTTTCAAAGTTTATTATAGGCAGTCACTTCATTCCTTTGAGAAACTATGCATCATCACCCAAAGAGGCAAAGAAGGATACAAAGACCAAGAATGATAATGATAAGGAGTGAAGCAAGTGGACACCAAGACGTTGTATTGTTAAGTGATTGTCTTGTGTTCAATTTACTGTAATTGAAAGTGCTATTGTGCCCCTGTTTGGTTTAGTTTAGTTTTCTTTTAGCTTAATAACCATGATGCATGACATCTCATAGTACCATACTCTTGAAAATTTGCTTGCACCCAATATCTCTAAGAATGCAACAGAGAATATTTCTTTAAAAGAAAAGATAGAAGAATTTTAAAATTTTAAGGCAAGCAAAAGATTAAGAGAAGTGGGGGTTCTGATTGTGTGATTGTGTATTGAGATCTCATGTTTGTGAAAACTTGTATGGGATCTCATAGACATAGAATGAAGTTCAAAAAAGTATTGAGGAACTTCTCAAAAATCTTAATATCTAAGAAGCAGCAGAAAAAGAAAAAAAATGCATAAAGAAAAAGAAAAGAAAAATAAAAAACAAGCCCAAGGCTCTGAGCATCAATGCTTATGGTAGACTTGTGTCAAAGATAGAGAGGCTTGAGCAAGTAAATCCTAAGGGGTGCTTCAACACCTAGTATCTTAAACCAACTGGTTTGGGAATACTGATTGAAAGCTTATTATCTTAAGAGCCGCTTTGAGACATGACACTTAGAGTCGAGGCTAAGATATAAAAAGAAAAGAAAAATGTAAGAAAATAAGTGCTGCTTCAAGGTGACAATCTATAAAGAGGCTTCCATAATATCATTTGATTGAAGGTCCTAAGATCTAAGACATCCAAAATGTAAGGACTAATAAGCACTGGAATCCTTGCACAAGCATACAAATTGGAGTTCACCCCATTATCACCTAATCACTTCACTCACCAAGGCATCATAAGAAATTCTTCAACCTATTCCAATTAAAAGAAACCTTTATGCATAGTTCTTTTATTGCTTTGAGACAAGCAAGGTTTAAGTTTGGTGTTGTGATGCATATGCATCGTTGGTGGTTTTACTTATAATTTTTAATAGTTTTTAGTTGTTTTCATGCAAATATAGTTAATAAACAAGCAATGGCATACATGAATTGGTGCATCAAAGATGAATGGAAATTGTGGTTAATTCATGAAATTATAAGAATTATATAATGCAAGAAGTGGTGTTTAAGAGATGGTTTGATTAAGTGACTTCATTGCATTTGGATAGGATAGAAAATCTTGAGTTCAATCATAAAATATCAAAACTTTGATGCAATTTATTTCGTTAAATGCGGGGGAAGCAGAGATAGGAGGAATGGGGCCCTTGAGGACACTAGCACACAAGCTTGCACAAGCAAGCACCAGCCTAGGAATTCACGCTCACCCCAGCGCTCACCCCAGCGCTTGCCCAAGAGCATCATGCATCAAGAAGGCCCAACGCTCGGCCCAGTGCTCATACCAATGCTCACTCAAGAGCGCCAGCACCAAGGCCTGACACTCCTTCCACAAACACTCCCCTCACATTAGCACCAAGGCCTGGCACTCCCTCCACAAACACTCCCCTCACATGAGCACCAAAGTGCCTATGCTCGCTTCAACGCTCGCCTGCACACTCGTTGGAGAGTGCCTTCGACAAGGGTCATGCGTACCGTGGGCGACGCGTACACGTGACAAGGGAAAAATGCCCAACGCTCCTTGCACGCTCTCACTCACGCTCGTTGCTGAGCATCCTCGACTAAGGGTCACGCGTACGCGTGGGCAACACATATGCGTGACAAGGAAGATTGGCCTGTGCTCGCATGTGCGATCTTATGGCAGCGCAGCATTTTCCGGGAGATGCCCTCACGCTCGTGTCAGTGCTCACGTTCATGCTCTTGGTTGAGCGTCAGCGACTAGGGTCACGCGTATGCGTGGGCGACTCGCACGCATAACGATAAGAAACTGCCCAGGGCTCAATTGTCACGCTCAATAGAAAGCGTCAGGATCCACCGCCCAATTCATGCTTCCAACTTGAGTTCAAAAGCCCAATCCAAAAGTATGAGATGAAGACTCGAGAATCCAAGGCATTAGTATAAATAGGGAAAGTTTTGAACTTAAAAGGGGGGACTCCCTAGTAGGGATTACACACTTCACTTTTGCACTTTCTTTGCTTGTACTTAGTTAGTTAATTTTAACTTCTCTTCACTTTCAATTATGCAATTTCTTTATAGAAGAGCTATGATCCACTAAACCCCCACTTCATTGGGGGGAAGGAGCTCTATTGTAATTTGATGGATCAATAGTAATTTTACTTTCTTCTTCTCTTCATCTCTCTTTGATTTACTAGAAAGAATTTTGTTCTTCATTCAATCATCCGATTATCTTGGAAAAGAGATTGAACGTACTTGGATTCTATGTGATCCTTGGAAAAGGAATCATAGAATCATGCTTGAAATTCCTTCTCACACTTGAATAGATTTGGGTTTTGGGTTGGATATTGTGACATTTAATCCACCCACTATTTGGATCTAGGAATGTGTGAGGTATAATCAGGGACCAAACTTCATCTCTTTTCATGAGCAATTAGACCAAGGAATTGGCAATTGCTCAAAGATTAGAGAGATTGAATCACCAAGGTATTGGGATTTTATCACTCATGATTGCTGATGAGCAGATAATTTATACCCTTTTTGGCATTGTTTTACATAGTTTTTAGTATGATTTAATTACTTTTTATTATATTTCTATTATTTTTTATTCAAAAATCATATTTCTGGACTTTACTATGAGTTTGTGTATTTCTGTGATTTCAGGTATTTTCTTGCTGAAATAGAGGAACCTGAGCAAAAATCTGATTCAGAGGCTGAAAAATGACTACAGATGCTGTTGGATTCTGACCTCCCTACACTCGAAGTGGATTTTCTGGAGTTACAGAAGCCCAATTGGCACGATCTGAATTGCGTTGGAAAGTTGACATCCTGGGCATTCCATAAATATATAATAGTTCATACTTTGCCCGAGATTTGATGGCCCAAACTGGCATTCAAAGATAGCCTAAAACATCTTGGCGTAAAACGCTCAAACTGGCACCAGAATTGGAGTTAAATGCCCAAACTGGCACCAAAGCTGGCGTTTAACTCCAAGAAAAGCCTAAGCATGAAAAAGCTTCAATGCCCAGCCCAAGCACACACCAAGTGGGCCCCGGAAGTAGATTTCTGCACTATCTGCACTTAGTTACTCATTTTCTGTAACCCTAGGTTACTAGTTTAGTATAAAAATAACTTTCAGAGATTTATTTTATGTCTTTTGACCATATTTTGTTGAGCTTTTAGCCATATTTAACATTTGGAGAGGCTGGCCTCACAGCCATGCCTAGACCTTTTTCAGTTATGTATTTTCAACGGTGGAGTTTCTACACCCCAGAGATTAAGGTGTGGAGCTCTGCTCCTCTTCATGAATTAATACAAGTACTATTATTTTTCTATTCAATTCATGCCTACTTCTTCTCTAAGATATTCACTCGCACTTCAACCTGATGAATGTGATGATCCGTGACACTCGTCATCATTCTCACTTATGAACGCGTGCCTGACAACCACTTTCGTTCTATCTGCAATAGCTTGAGTGTTTATCTCTTGGCCTCCTGGTTCACGACACATGGTTGCCTCTCCTGACAACAGAGCATTCCATTCTGTGAGATCAGAGTCCTCGTGGTATAGGCTAGAACCATTGGCAGCATTCCTAAGATCCGAAAAGTCTAAACCTTGTCTGTGGTATTCCGAGTAGGATCTGGAAAGGGATGACTGTGACGAGCTTCAAACCTGTGAATGTGGGGCACAAGTGACAGTGTGCAAAAGGACAATGGTCCTATTCCGATGCTAGCGGGAACCGACAAATGATTAGCCGTGCGGTGACAGCGCATATGGATTTGTTTTCATCCGAGAGGATCATACAGCTTGCCATGGAAGGAGGTAACGCATGATTGGAAGAAGGTAGTAGGAAAGCAGACGTTCAAAAGCATCAAAGCATCTCCAGACGCTTATTTGAAATTCCCACCAAAACCTCATAACCATTTGAATCTGCCTGACTGAGATTTACAAGGATGACCATAGCTTGCTTCAAGCTGACAATCTCCGTGGGATCGTCCCTTACTCACGTAAGATATTACTAGGACGACCCAGTACACTTGCTGATAGTTGTGCAGAGTTGTGAAAAAGAGTTGAAATTCAGATTGTGCGTACCAAGTTTTTGGCGCCATTGTTAGAGATCACAATTTTAAAAATTGATTTTCAAAATCTTTTTCTTACTTTTTATTTCATATTTTCGAATTTATTACTAACATTTAATATTTTGAGTCAAAAATTTCAAGTTGTTACATGCCTATTAAGAAAGGTTCAATCTTTAAATTCTAGAATCATATCTTTTAGTTTCTTGTTAGTCAAGTAATCAACTTTAATTTCAAAAATCAAATATTTTCAATTTCCTTTTCAAATATTCTTCAAAATGATTTTCAATCATATCTTTTTCAAAATTTAATTTCAAAATCTTTTTCTAACTTCTTATCTTTTCAAAATTAATTTTCAAATCTTTTTCAATTAACTACTTGACTTTTTGTTTGAATTTAAAAGTTTTCTATTTCAATCATATCTTTTTTAAAACTACCTAACTACTTCTCTCTCTCCAATTTTTGAAAATAACTAACCCCTTTTTCAAAATTCTTTTTAATTAACTAATTGTTTTAAATTTTAATTTTATTTTATTCCTTTTTATGATTTTCGAATTATAACTATAACTAAAATAAAAACAAAAATACTTTCCTTTTATTTTAATTTAAAATTCGAATTCTCTTCCATCTCTTTCTATTTATTTATTTATTTACTAACACTTCTCTTCTTCTTATAATTCGAACCCTCTCTCTCTCTGTGTGTTCTAATTCTTCAACTTCTCTCTTCTTCATTCTACTCTTCTATTCTTCTACTCACATAAAGGAATCTCTATACTGTGACATAGAGGATTCCTATTCTTTTCTGTTCTCTTCTTTTTCATATGAGCAGGAGCAAGGATAAGAACATTCTTGTTGAAGCTGATCCGGAACCTGAAAGGACTCTAAAGAGGAAGCTAAGAAAAGCTAAAGCACAACACTCTGGAGAGGATCTGACAGAATTTTTCGAAAAAGAAGAAGAGATGACCGAACCCAACAACAATGGTGGAGATGCAAGGAAGATGCTTGGTGACTTTATTGTACCCTCTTCTGACTTCTGTGGAAGGAGCATCTCAATTCCTACAATTGGAGCAAACAACTTTGAGCTTAAGCCTCAATTAGTTTCTCTAATGCAGAAGAATTGCAAGTTTCATGGACTTCCATTGGAAGATCCTCATTAGTTTTTAGCTGAATTCTTGCAAATCTGTGACACTGTTAAGACCAATGGGGTTAATCCTGAGGTCTACAGACTTATGCTTTTCCCCTTTGCTGTAAGAGACAGAGCTAGGACATGGTTGGACTCACAACCTAAAGATAGCCTGAACTCTTGGAAAAAGTTGGTCAATACTTTCTTGGCCAAATTTTTTCTACCTCAGAAGTTGAGCAAGCTTAGAGTGGAAGTCTAAACCTTCAGACAGAAGGAAGGTGAATCCATCTATAAAGCTTGGGAAAGATACAAGCAATTGATCAGAAGGTGTCCTTCTGACATGTTTTCAGATTGGAGCATCATATGTATATTTTATGATGGTCTGTTTGAATTGTCTAAGGTGTCATTGGACCACTCTGCTGGAGGATCTCTTCATCTGAAGAAGACGCTTACAGAAGCCCAGGAACTCATTGAAATGGTTGCAAATAACCAGTTCATGTACACTTCTGAAAGGAATCCTGTGAATAATGGGACAACTCAGAAGAAAGGATTTCTTGAGATTGATACTCTGAATGCAATATTGGCTCAGAACAAAATATTGACTCAGCAAGTCAATATGATTTCTCAGAGTCTGTCTGGAATGGAAGCTGCATCAGGCAGTACTAAGGAAGCTTCCTCTGAAGAAGAAGCCTATGACCCTAAGAATCCTGCAATGAAAGAGGTGAATTACATGGGAGAATCCTATGGAAACACCTATAATCCTTCATGGAGGAATCATCCTAATCTCTCATGGAAGGATCAACAAAAGCCTAATCAAGGCTTCAATAATATTAATGGTGAAAGAAACAGGTTTGGCAACAGCACACCATTTCCATTATCTTCTCAGCAACAGACAGAGAATTCTAAGCAGAGCCACTCTGACTTAGCAACTGTAGTCTCTGATCTATCTAAGACCACTCTCAGTTTCATGACTGAAGCAAGGTCCTCCATTAGAAATTTGGAGGCACAAGTGAGTCAGCTGAGTAAAAGAGTTACTGAACTCCCTCCTAGTACTCTCCCAAGCAATACAAAAGAGAATCCAAAAAGAGAGTGCAAGGTCATAACTATAACCAACATGGCCGAACCTGGAGAGGAAGAAAAGGCAGTGATTTCCAATGAGGAAGACATCAATGGACATTCACTGGCCTCCAAGGAGTTCCTTAATGAGGAACCAAAGGAATCTGAGGCTCATATAGAGACCATAGAGATTCCACTGAACTTACTGTTGCCATTCATGAGCTCTGATGAGTATTCTTCCTCTAAAGAGGATGAAGACATTGTTGAAGAGCAAGTTGCTCAGTATCTAGGAGCAATCATGAAGCTGAATGCCAAGTTAATTGGTAATGAGACTTGGGAGGATGGACCCCCATTGCTCATCAATAAACTGAATGATCTGGTTCAACTGAAATTACCTCAGAAGAAACAGGATCCTGAAAAGTTCTTAATACCTTGTACCATAGGCACCATGACATTTAAAAAGGCTCTGTGTGACCTTGGGTCAAGTATAAACCTCATGCCCCTCTCTGTAATGGAGAAACTAGGGATCTTTGAGGTGTAAGCTGCAAGAATCTCACTAGAGATGGCAGACAATTCAAGAAAACAGGCTTATGGACTTGTAGAGGATGTCTTAGTGAAGGTTGAAGGCTATTACATCCCTGCTGACTTCATAATCCTAGAAACTGGAAAAGATGAAGATGAATCCATCATCCTTGGAAGACCCTTCCTAACCACAGCAAGAGCTGTGATAGAGTTAGTCCTTCAAGTGAATGAGGATTACCTTGTGTTTAAGGCTCAAGGATCTTCTTCTATAACCATGGAGAGGAAGCATGAAAAGCCTCTCTCAATACAGAGTCAAACAGAGCCCGCACACTCAATTTCTAAGTTTGGTGTTGGGAGGCCAACATCAAGCTCTGAGTCTCTATGAAGCTCTCTAAGAGCTTCACTGTCAAGCTACTGACATTAAAGAAGCGCTTATTGGGAGGCAACCCAATGTTATTTAATTTTATTTATTTTATTTTCCATTGTCACTCTATGTTTTCTTTAGGTTGATGATCATGTGAAGTCACAAAAATAACTAAAAAATCAAAAACAGAATAAAAAATAGCATTAAAAATAGCACACCCTAGAGGACAGGCTTACTGGCGTTTAAACGCCAGTAAGGATAGCAGAATGGGCGTTTAACACCCAGCCTGGCAGCATTCTGGGTGTTAAACACCAGAATGGGTAGCACTCTAGGCGTTTAACGCCAGAAAGGGCTGTCTGGCATAGGCTGGCGTTAAACGCCAGAAATGGGCAGCAGAGTGGCGTTTAACGCCAGAAAAGGTAGCAGGGCTGGTGTTTAACGCCAGGAAAGGTAGCAGAGCTGGCGTTAAATGCCAGAATTGGCACAGAATGGGCGTTTGAATGCCAGAATGGTCCAGGGACTCGAATTCCTTGACACCTCAGGATCTGTGGACCCCACAGGATCCCCATCTACCCCACTTCTTCTTGTCTCCTCTTTACATATTTCCATAACACTCTTCCCCAAATACCCTTGACCAATCCCATCATTAACTCTTCCCTAAATACCCTTCACCTATCAAATCCTACCCTCTTTCCCATATTCCCTTCACCGCTCACATCCATCCATCATTAAACCCCACCTACCTCACCATTCAAATTCAAACCATTTCCCTCCCAAAACCTAACCCCTCATACATGGCTACCCTCTCTCCCTTACCCTATAAATACCCCTTCTTACCACCTTCAATTTCACACTTCTTACACAATACACCCCCCTTGGCCGAACCAACACCAACCTTCCATCTCCTCCATTTCTTCTTCTTCTACTCTTTTCTTTCTTCTCTTGCTCGAGGATGAGCAAATCTTTTAAGTTTGGTGTGGGAAAAGCTAAAGCTTTTTATTTTCCATAACCATCAATGGCACCAAAGGCCGGAGAAACCTCTAGAAAGAGGAAAGGGAAGGCAATTGCTTCCACTACCAAGTCATGGAAGATGGAGAGATTCATCTCAAAGGTCCATCAAGACCACTTCTATGAAGTTGTGGCCAAGAAAAATGTGATCCCCGAGGTCCCCTTCAAGCTCAAAAAGAGCGAATATTTGGAGATCCGACATGAAGTTCGAAGAAGAGGTTGGGAAATCCTCACCAACCCTATTCAACAAGTCAGGATCTTAATGGTTCAAGAGTTCTATGCTAATGCATGGATCACTAAGAACCATGACCAAAGTGTGAACCCAAACCCAAAGAATTGGCTCACAATGGTTCGGGGGAAATACTTGGATTTTAGTCCGGAAAATGTGAGGCTAACATTCAACTTGCCAATGATGCAAGAAGATCTTCACCCTTTCACTAGAAGGGTCAACTTTGATCAAAGGTTGGACCAAGTCCTTAGGGACATTTGTGTGGAAGGAGCTCAATGGAAGAGAGATTCAAGGGGCAAGCCGGTTCAACTAAGAAGGCTTGACCTCAAACCCGTGGCTAGGGGATGGTTGGAGTTTATCCAACGCTCTATAATTCCTACTAGCAACCGGTCTGAAGTTATAATAGACCGGGCTATCATGGTCCATAGTATCATGAATGAAGAGAAAGTAGAAGTTCATGAGATCATATCTCTAGAACTCTACAAGGTGGAGGATAAGCCCTCTACTTTGGCAAGGTTAGCCTTTCCTCATCTCATTTATTATCTATGCAATTTAGCTGGAGTTGTCATAGAGGAAGACACCCTCATTGAAGAGGATAAGCCCATCACTAAGAAAAGGATGGAGCAAACAAGAGAGCCCACTCATGGACCTCAACAAGAGCATAAGGAAATTCCTCATCATGAAATCCCTGAGATGCCTCAAGGGATGCACTTTCCTCCATAAAATTATTGGGAGCAAATCAACACCTCCCTAGGAGAATTAAGTTCCAACATGGGACAACTAAGGGTGGAACACCAAGAGCATTCCATCCTCCTCTATAAAATTAGAGAAGACCAAAGAGCCATGAGGGAGGAGCAACAAAAGCAAGGAAGAGACATTGAGGAGCTCAAGCACTCCATAAGATCTACAAGAGGAAGTACTAGCCGCCATCACTAAGGTGGACCCGTTCTTTAATTTCCTTGTTCTTTATTTTCTGTTTTTTATTTCCTATGCCTTATGTTTTATTTATGTTGTGTCTTTATTACATGATCATTAGTGTCTAGTGTCTATGTCTTAAAGCAATGAATGTTCTATGAATCCATCACCTTTCTTAAATGAAAAATGTTTTAATTGCAAAAGAACAAGAAGTACATGGTTTTCGAATTCTATCTTGAAATTAGTTTAATTATTTTGATGTGGTGACAATACCTTTTGTTTTCTGAATGAATACTTGAACAGTGCATATTTTTTGAATTTGTTGTTTATGAATGTTAAAATTGTTGGCTCTTGAAAGAATAATGAAAAAAGAGAAATGTTATTGATAATCTAAAAAATCATAAAATTGATTCTTGAAGCAAGAAAAAGCAGTGAATATAAAGCTTGCGGAAAAAAGGCGGAAAAAAAAGAAGAGAAAGAAAGAGCAAGCAGAAAAAGCCAATAGCCCTTTAAACCAAAAGGCAAGGGTAGAAAAAGGATCCAAGGCTTTGAGCATTAATGGATAGGAGGGCCCACAGGAATAAAATCTTGGCCTAAGCGGCTAAACCAACCTGTCCATAACCATGTGCTTGTGGCGTGAAGGTGTCAAGTGAAAGCTTGAGACTAAGCGGTTAAAGTCGTGGTCCAAAGCAAAAAGAGTGTGCTTAAGAGCTCTGGACACCTCTAACTGGAGACTCTAGCAAAGCTGAGTCACAATAGGAAAAGGTTCACCCAGTTATGTGTCTGTGGCATTTATGTATCCGGTGGTAATACTGGAAAACAAAATGCTTAGGGTCACGACCAAGACTATAAAGTAACTGTGTTCAAGAATCAACATACTGAACTAGGAGAATCAACAACACTATCTGAATTCTGAGTTTCTATAGATGCTAATCATTCTAAACTTCAAAGGATAAAGTGAGATGCCAAAACTGTTCAGAAGCAAAAAGGCTACAAGTCCCGCTCATCTAATTGAAGCTAATCTTCATTGATAAGTTTGGAATTCACTGTATATTCTGTTCTTTTTATCCTATTTTATTTTTAGTTACTTGGGGACAAGCAACAATTTAAATTTGGTGTTGTGATGAGCGGATAATTTATACCCTTTTGGCATTGTTTTTACATAGTTTTTAGTATGATATAATTACTTTTTATTCAAAAATCACATTTCTAGACTTTACTATGAGTTTGTGTATTTTTCTATGATTTCAGGTATTTTCTGGCTGAAATTGAGGGACTTGAGCAAAAATCTGATTCAGAGGATGAAAAAGGACTACAGATGCTGTTAGATTCTGACCTCCCTACACTCGAAGTGAATTTTCTAGAGCTACATAAGCCCAATTGGTGCGTTCTCAATTGCATTGAAAATTAGACATCCTGGGCTTTCCAGCAATATATAATAGTCCATACTTTGCCCGAGATTTCATGGCCCAAACTGGCGTTCAAAGACAGCCTAAAACATCTTGGCGTAAAACGCCTAAACTGGCACCAGAATTGGAGTTAAACACCCAAACTGGCACCAAAGTTGGTGTTTAACTCCAGGAAAAGCCTAAGCACGAAAAAGCTTCAATGCCCAGCCCAAGCACACACCAAGTGGGCCCCGAAAGTGGATTTCTACACTATCTGCACTTAGTTGCTCATTTTCTGTAACCCTAGGTTACTAGTTTAGTATAAAAACTACTTTTAGAGATTTATTTTATGTCTTTTGACCATCTTTCATTGAGCTTTTAGGCATATTTTACATTTGGAGAGGCTGGCCTCACGGCCATGCCTAGACCTTTTTCACTTATGTATTTTCAACGGTGGAGTTTCTACACCCCATAGATTCAAGTGTGGAGCTATGCTGTTCTTCATGAATTAATACAAGTACTATTGTTTTTCTATTCAATTAACGCCTACTTCTTCTCTAAGATATTCACTCGCACTTCAACCTGATGAATGTGATGATCCGTGACACTCATCATCATTCTCACTTATGAACGCGTCCCTGACAACCACTTCTGTTCTATCTGCAATAGCTTGAGTGTGTATCTCTTGGCCTCCTGGTTCACGACGCATGGTTGCCTCTCCTGACAATAGAGCATTCCATTCCGTGAGATCAGAGTCTTCGTGGTATAGGCTAGAACCATTGGTAGCATTCTTGAGATCCGGAAAGTCTAAACCTTATCTGTGGTATTCCGAGTAGGATCTGGGAAGGGATGACTGTGACGAGCTTCAAACCTGCGAATGTGGGGCACAAGTGACAGTGTGCAAAAGGACAATGGTCCTATTCCGATGCTAGGGGGAACCGACAAATGATTAGCCGTGCGGTGACAATGCATATGGATTTGTTTTCATCCGAGAGAATCATACATCTTGCCATGGAAGGAGGTAACGCATGATTGGAAGAAGGCAGTAGGAAAGCAGACGTTCAGAAGCATCAAAGTATATCCAGACGCTTATATGAAATTCCCACCTATGAATTACATAAGTAACTTTATCTTATTTTATATTTTATTTATATTTTAATTATCAAAACCTCATAACCATTTGAATCTGCCTGACTGAGATTTACAAGGATGACCATAGCTTGCTTCAAGCCGACAATCTCCGTGGGATCGACCCTTACTCACGTAAGGTATTACTTGGATGACCCAGTGCACTTGCTGGTTAGTTGTGCGGTGTTGTGAAAAAGAGTTGAGATTAAGATTGTGCGTACCAAGTTTTTGGCGCCATTGTTAAAGATCACAATTTCGTGCACCAATTGCCAAGAGGTCAATGAGTTGCATGAGTGAGGAAGAGATGAGAATGTGTTGATCCGGAGAATGCAATATCTCCTTAACCCAATGAACCTTCCCTACTCTTGTCTTCCACTTCTTAGTATTTTCAATTCCATTTAATTCAATTCCCCTTCCCCTTTATATTCAGTCATTTACTTTATGCAATTTAAGTTTCCAGCTTTTTACATTTATGCTCTTTATTTCAATCATTTACTTTCATGCTCATTTACTATTCAGTCATTTAATTTCTTACTACTTAATACCCATTAATGAATTATTTGACTGGAATATTTGCCAATACTTCTAACCTTTAAAGAATGAAAAAGAAAATTCAATCTTGAAAATAGATCAATGTATAACTTCAAAATAAAATAAAACACTTAGATTAATGATCCATGAAAAAGTAAACAAACCTCCTAACACTTAACAAAAAGGGATTAGTTATTCAGGGAGAAGGATGAAAATAAAAGATGGAAACTATGCTGGCCTAGAATACCTTCTCTGTGAACTATGTTCACTTATTTATATCCTAAGTCTAACTAAAATTCAAATTCAAAAACTAAATCTTATCTTATCTATAGGAAGAATAAGATAACTAATAATAATTCAAATCCTAACTAAAACTGAAACCGAATCAGAATTAAATCAAATCCTATCTTTAACATAATCGTTCTTAATTTTGATTGAAATTGCACCTTTTAGGGGTAGGCCTTGCTAAGTAAACTTGCTGGCGTTTAACTTCATGGGCTTGGCGATGCACTTTGATAGAGTGGACCTTGATTGGCATTGCACTTTCCATTGTGGGATTTACCTTGGGCTTTGAATTTGGTCATGGGCATTAGACGCATGTTATGGCATTAAACGCCAACTTTATTTCCCTTGATAGTGTTGAACGCCTGACTTAGCATTGCACGCCAGCTCCTTCGTGTCTTTGAAGGCATTAAAGGCCACCTTCTTATGGGCTTCGAAGGCGTTACATGCCTTGTTTGGCATTGCACGCCAACTTCTCTTCTTTTTTGAAGGCGTTACATGCCACTCCTTGGCCTTCGATGCCGGTTCCTATCCCTTTGATGGTGCTTCCTTTGCTTTTTGGTTTTCTTATTATATTTTTTTGAAAGTACTTAGAAAACATATTAGCAACAGAAAATACCTCAAATAAATCGATTTAGAGGAAAGAAATTGTAATTAACTTTATGAAAATATAAAAAGAAAGCAAGAAAAACTATGAAAGATGCGAATGCATCACCCGTACATATATATTGTTCCCTAGGTGTCCCCAACACATGGGTGCTGGGTGCCCAAACAAGGCGTTGGGCGCCCAAACTAGGCACTGGGCGCCAGTTATCACACCCATTGAAGGCACTAGTCACCCTCTTTGGGTGCTGGGCACCACCCCTCTTTTTTTAAAGAAAAAAAAACTAAAAACCACTTTAAAGAAAGAAAAGAAAAATATTTTAATGCAAAAGACTTTAATGATGAAGAGAGAAAAGAGCAAAATTCTTTAATAAAAAAGAGAAGAAATAGATACTGATCGTGGTTGGATTGCCTCCCAACAAGCGCTCTTTTAACGTCACTAGCTTGACGCATAGTTCTACTAGTTGTAAAGTTGGATCATGTCACAGCACCTTCTTCTAGTGCCTTCCTCCATTAAATGTGCATCGTCTATCTTTTCTTCCATTTCAGAACTTATGTGCTGTAGAGAGTCCTCATGGGATCCTTTATCAACAATTTCTTGGACTAAAGAGTCAGTTAGATCAACCTTCATACAGATTTCTGATTCACTAGAATGTTGCATGACTTTAAAGACATTGAAAACCATGTGTTCATCATGCACCCTTAGTGTTAGCTCACTTTTTTAGACGTCTATGAAAGCTCATCTGGTGGCTGAGAACGGTCTTCTTAAGATGATGGAAGCATTATCATCTTCTTCTATGTCAAGGATTACGAAGTCAGTAGAGAAGATGAACTTTTCGACTTTGACCAATGCGTTTTCCACTATCCCATGTGAAAACTTCATTGATCAGTCAGCTAGTTGTAAGGATATTCTTGTTGGTTTTACTTCTTTAATTTGTAGCTTTCTCATCATAGATAGGAACATCAAATTCATACTTGCCCCTAAGCCACAAAGAGCTTTTTCGATGGTGACCTCTCCAATTGTACAAGGGATTTGGAAATTTCTTGGATATTTCAACTTTTGTGATAATTTTCTTTGAATAATGGCACTGCATTCCTTGGTGAATATCATTGTCTCATCTTTCTTGAGGGTTCATTTTTTGAACAGCAGCTCCTTCATAAATTTGACATAGAGCGGCATTTGTTCTAAGGCTTCTGCAAAAGAAATGTTTATTTGCAGGTTTTTGAACACTTCCAAAAATTTGGAAAAGTGCTTCTTCTGATTCTGCTTTTGTAGTCTTTGAGGATATAAAATTCTCAGTTTATAAGCCTTCACATTCTCTTTCTTGATTTCTATTGGTGTAGGAGTGTTCTCTACCTCTAGTTTATCCTCCATTTTCTCCTCTAAAGGATCTTTGGCTTTTTTCTGATTCTCTTTGGAAATTTTCTTGTTAACTACTCTCCTGCTCCTTAGGGAGATAGCCTTTATTCTTCTCTAGGGTTTAGTACTGTGTCACTTGAAATAAAATTTGCTGACTTTTCTACCAATTACTTGGCAATTTGTCCCACTTGCACCTCTAGTTTTCTTATGGAAGCTTCTTGATTTTTGAAGTTTGCTCTTATTCCTTGTATGAAGTTTTGGGTTTGTTGCACAAACAAGGCACTGAATTGGGAAAGTTTTTCTATGGCAAGCTCAAGAGGTGATGGTTTCTAAGGGTTGGCTTCATATTGGTATTGAACATTGAAGTTCCTTTGTCTTTGACTTTTTCAACCAAAATTAGGGTGATTTTTCCAGCCATGGTTATACATTTTTGAGAATAGGTCATTCTCTGACCGTGAGGAATGTCCCATGAAATTCACTTGCTCAGTGGATAAGTGGACTTCCTTGCATAGTTCAAACCCCTCACTTGGATGTTTTTCTCCACACAAGTCACATGTAGCTTGTGTTCTAATGGCTGAAACTTGCCTCTGCTCTAGTTGTTTTGTAAGTGAGGAGAGTTGTTGAGACATAATTCTATTTTGTACTAGAATTGTATCCATGGTGTCTAATTCCAAAAGGAGAGTGCAAGGCCATTGAAATGACCATCATGGCCGAACCAACAAAAGAGGAGGAGGACGTGAATCCCGGTGAGGAAGACCTCCTGGGACGTCCAGAGATCAATAAGGAGTTTCCCTCTGAGGAACCAAAGGAATCTGAGGCTCATCTAGAGACCATAGAGATTCCATTGAACCTCCTTATGCCATTCATGAGCTCTGATGAGTATTCTTCTTCTAAAGAGAATGAAGATGTTACTGAAGAGCAAGTTGCCAAGTACCTTGGTGCTATCATGAAGGTGAATGCCAAATTATTTGGTAATGAGACTTGGGAAGATGAACCTCCCTTGCTCACCAATGAACTGAGTGATCTGGCTCAACTGAGATTGCCTCAGAAGAAACAGGATCCTGGAAAGTTCTTAATACCTTGTACCATAGGCACCATGACGTTTGACAAGGCTCTATGTGACCTTGGGTCAGGGATAAACCTCATGCCCCTCTCTGTAATGGAGAAATTGGGAATCTTTGAGGTGCAAGCTGCCAGAATCTCACTAGAGATGGCAGAGAACTCAAGAAAACAGGCTTATAGACTAGTAGAGGACATGTTAGTAAAGGTTAAAGACCTTTACATCCCTGCTGATTTCGTAATCGTAGACACTGGGAAGGAAGAGGATGAATCCATCATCCTTGGAAGACCCTTCCTAGCCACAGTAAGAGCTGTGATTGATGTGGACAGAGGAGAGTTGGTCCTTCAACTGAATAAGGACTACCTTGTGTTTAAAACTCAAGGTCCTCCTTCTGTAACCATGGAGAGGAAGCATGAAAAGCTTCTCTCAGTACAGAATCAAACAAAGCCCCCACAATCAAACTCTAAGTTTGGTGTTGGGAGTCCTCAGCCAAACTCTAAGTTTGGTTTTGGAAATCTATAAAATTGACCTGATCACCTGTGTGGCTCAGTGAGAGCCCACTGTCAAGCTATTGACATTAAAGAAGCGCTTGTTGGGAGGCAACCCAATGTTATTTAATATATTTTATTTTATTTTCTCTTTGTTATTTCATGATTTACTAGGTTGATGATCATGTGGAGTCACAAAAACTACAAAAAAAATTCAAAAATAGAATAAAAAATAGCATTGAAAACAGAACACTCTGGAGGAAGGGCTTACTGGCATTTAAACGCCAGTAAGGAGCATCTGGCTGGCGTTTAACGCCAGAACAGAGCATGAAACTGGCGTTAAACGCCAGATACAAGCAGCATTCTGGCGTTTAAATGCCAGGAATGCACCCCAAAGGAAAACTGGCGTTCAACGCCAGAAGCATGCTGCAGACTGCGTTGAACGCCCAAAATAAGCATGGAAGTGGCGTTTAACGCCAGAAACATGCTGCAATCTGGCGTTAAACGCCAGGATTGCATATATGGGGCGTTTTACACGTCTAAAAGGTGCAAGGATGAGAAATTCTCAAACACCTCAGGATCTGTGGACCCCACAAGATCCCCCACCTACTTCTTCTCTCTTCTTCACACCTTTCCATAACTCTCTTCCCCAAATACCCCTCACCAATAAACTAAATCACTCTTCCCCATCACCTCTTCACCACTCACATCCATCCTCTCTTCCCCAAAAACCCCACCTACCTTTAAATTCAAAATAATTTCCCTCCCAAACCCAACCCTAAATGGCCGAACCCTAAACCCCTCCCCACTCCTATATAAACCCCTCATTCCTTCTTCATTTTCACACAATACAACCCTCTCCTCACCCCTTGGCCGAAACCACTTCTTCCTCTATCTCCTCTATTCTCTTCTTCTTCTACTTCTTTCTTTCTTCTTTTGCTCGGGGACGAGCAAACATTTTAAGTTTGGTGTGGCAAAAGCATAGCTTTTTGTTTTTCCATAACCATTCATGGCACCTAAGGCCAGAGAAACCTCTAGAAAGAGGAAAGGGAAGACAATTGCTTCCACCTCTAAGTCATGGGAGATGGAGAGATTCATCTCTAAGGTCCATCAAGACTACTTCTATGAAGTTGTGGCCAAGAAGAAAGTGATCCCTGAGGTTCCTTTCAAAGTCAAAAAGAATGAGTATCCTGGAGATCCGACTTGAGATCCAAAGAAGAGGTTGGGAAGTTCTCACCAACCCCATTCAACAAGTCGGGATCCTAATGGTTCAAGAGTTCTATGCAAACGCATGGATCACAAGGAACCATGATCAAAGTGTGAACCCAAATGCAAAGCATTGGCTTACTATGGTTCGGGGGAAATACTTAGATTTCAGTCCGGAAAATGTAAGGCTGGCGTTCAACTTGCCAATGATGGAAGAGAACGCACGCCACTACACAAGAAGGGTCAACTTTGATCAAAGGTTGGACCAAGTCCTTATGGACATATGTGTGGAAGGAGCTCAATGGAAAATTGACTCAAGGGGCAAGCAGGTTCAACTAAGAAGGCTTGACCTCAAACCAGTGGCTAGAGGATGGTTGGAGTTCATTCAACACTCAATCATTCCTACTAGCAACCGGTCTGAAGTTACTATAGACCGGGCCATCATGATCCATAGTATCATGATTGGGGCGGAAGTGGAAGTTCATGAGATTATACCTCAAGAACTCTACAAGGTGGCTGACAAGACCTCCACTTTGGCAAAGTTAGCCTTTCCTCACCTCATTTGCCACCTCTGTAATTCGGCTGGAATTGACATAGAGGAAGACATCCTCATTGAAGAGGATAAGCCCATCACCAAGAAAAAGATGGAGCAAACAAGAGAGCATGGACCTCAATATGAGCATGAGGAAATTCCTCACTATGAAATCCCTGAGATGCCTCAAGGGATGCACTTTCCTCCACAAAACTATTGGGAACAAATCAACACTTCCCTAGGTGAATTAAGTTCTAACATGGGAAAATTAAGGGTGGAACATCAAGAGCACTCCATCATCCTCCATGAAATTAGAGAAGATCAAAGAGCTATGAGGGAAGAGCAAGAAAGACAAGGAAGAGACATAGAGGAGCTCAAAAGCACCATTGGTTCTTCAAGAAGAGGAAGACGCTACCCTCACTAAGGTGGACTCATTCCTTAATCTCCTTGTTCATTTATTTTCCTGTTTTTCGTCTTTTATGTTAAATGTTTGTTTATGTTTGTGTCTTATTACATGATCATTAGTGTCTAAGTGTCTATGCCCTAAAGTAGTGAATATGAATCCATCACCTCTCTTAAATGAAAAATGTTTTAATTACAAAAGAACAAGAAGTACATGGTTTCGAATTCATTCTTGAAACTAGTTTAATTATTTTGATGTGGTGACAATACTTTTTGTTTTTTTGAATGAATGCTTGAACAATGCATATATCTTTAGAAGTTGTTGTTTATGAATGTTAAATATGTTGGCGCTTGAAGAATAAGGAAAAAGGAGACATGTTATTTGATAATCTGAAAAATCATAAAAATGATTCTTGAAGCAAGAAAAAGTAGTGAATACAAAAGCTTGTAGAAAAAAATGTGAAAAAAATAGCGAAAAAAATGGGAAAAAAAAGCAAGCAGAAAAAGCCAAAAGCTCTTAAAACCAAAAGGCAAGAGCAAAAAGCCAATAACCCTTAAAACCAAAAGGCAAGGGTAAATAAAAAGGATCCAAGGCTTTGAGCATCAGTGGATAGGAGGGCCTAAAGGAATAAAATCCTGGCCTAAGCGGCTAAACCAAGCTGTCCCTAATCATGTGCTTGTGGCGTGAAGGTGTCAAGTGAAAACTTGAGACTGAGCGGTTAAAGTCAAGGTCCAAAGCAAAAAAAGAGTGTGCTTAAGAACCCTGGACACCTCTAATTGGGGACTCTAGCAAAGCTGAGTCACAATCTGAAAAGGTTCACCCAATTATGTGTCTGTGGCATTTATGTATCCGGTGGTAATACTGGAAAACAAAGTGCTTAGGGCCACGGCCAAGACTCATAAAGTAGCTGTGTTCAAGAATCAACATACTGAACTAGGAGAATCAATAACACTATCTGAACTCTGAGTTCCTATAGATGCCAATCATTCTGAACTTCAATGGATAAAGTGAGATGCCAAAACTATTCAAGAGGCAAAAAGCTACAAGTCCCGCTCATCTGATTGGAGCTATGTTTCATTGATATTTTGGAAATTATAGTATATTCTCTTCTTTTTATCCTATTTTATTTTTAGTTGCTTGGGGACAAGCAACAATTTAAGTTTGGTGTTGTGATGAGCGGATAATTTATACGCTTTTTAGCATTGTTATTACATAGTTTTCAGTATGATTTAGTTAGTTTTTAGTATATTTTTATTAGTTTTTAATTAAAATTCACATTTCTGGACTTTACTATGAGTTTGTGTGTTTTTCTGTGATTTCAGGTATTTTTTGGCTGAAATTGAAGAACCTGAGCAAAAATCAGATTCAGAGGTTGAAGAAGGACTGCAGATGCTGATGGATTCTGACCTCCCTGCACTCAAAGTGGATTTTCTGGAGCTACAGAACTCCAAATGGCATGCTTCCAATTGCGTTGGAAAGAAGACATCCAGGGATTTCCATCAATATATAATAGTCCATACTTTGCTCGAGTTTAAATGATGCAAACTTGCGTTGAACGCCAGTTCCATGTTGCAGTCTGGCGTTCAGCGCCAGGAACAAGTTGTAAAGTGGAGTTCAACGCCAGAAACACGTTACAAACTGGCGTTCAACTCCAAGAATGACCTCTCCATGTGTAAACTTCAAGCTCAGCCTAAGCACACACCAAATGGGCCCCAGAAGTGGATTTCTGCATCATTTACTCATTTCTGTAAACCCTAGTAACTAGTTTAGTATAAATAGGACTTTTTACTATTGTATTTACATCTTTGGATATCTTTGGAAATCTTTAGTTTCATCTTTAGATCATGTTTGGGGGCTGGCCATTCGACCATGCCTAGACCTTATCACTTATGTATTTTCAACGGTAGAGTTTCTACACACCATAGATTTAGGTGTGGAGCTCTGCTGTCCCTCAAGGATTAATGCAAAGTACTACTGTTTTTCTATTCAACTCAACTTATTCCACTTCTAAGATATTCATTCGTACTTCAATATGATGGATGTGATGATCGTGACAGTCATCATCATTCTCAACTTATGAACGCGTGCCTGACAACCACTTCCGTTCTACCTTAGATTGAATGGATATCTCTTGGATATCTAATACAGGGGACCGAGTCCGAGTTATTAGTGTCTTCATGGTATAAGTTAGAACCCATGGATGGCCATTCCTGAGATCTGGAAAGTCTAAACCTTGTCTGTGGTATTCCGAGTAGGGTTTGGGAAGGGATGGCTGTGACGAGCTTCAAACTCGCGAGTGCTGGGCGTAGTGACAGACGCAAAAGGATAGTAAATCCTATTCCAGAATGATCGAGAACCGACAGATGATTAGCCATGCAGTGACAGTGCATTGGACCATTTTCACAGGAGGATGGGATGTAGCCATTGACAACAGTGATGCCCTACATAAAGCTTGCCATGGAAAGGAGTAGGATTGATTGGATGAAGACAGCAGGAAAGCAGAGATCAGAGGAACGAAAGCATCTCTACACGCTTATCTGAAATTCTCACCAATAAATTACATAAGTACCACTATCCTATTTTATATTTTATTTATTTTCATCCACTATAATTTTTTAATACAATTTAATCCGCCTGATTGAGATTTACAAGGTGACTCACGTAAGGTTTATTACTTGGACGACCCAGTGCACTTGCTGGTTAGTTGTACGAAGTTGTGAAACAGATATAAGATCATGAACGTGCGTATTGAGTTTTTAGCGCCGTTACCAAGGAATGGAATGATCATGATTTCGCACACCATTATCACATATGCATTGGAGCTTTACTTAACTTAGAATTGGGGTAATTTTGTCCTCTTATTTATTTAAATATTTATTGAATATTTTTGAATTTGTTTTTAAATAGAAATAACATACCAATGCACATGGAATTTCAATTTTTTTCTGTTTTACATGAGTAGGTATCCAAATTCCTATCATGATACATTCCCTTATTAACCATTATTCCCACAATTTTCCCATGCTTAATTAACACACTTTCTATCTTAAGCTAACCAAAGATTCATTTTGGTATATTTAATTATTTTTCTGCTTAAGGCTAGTGATGTGGTAAAATATAGAATAAATGGGATTTAAAAGGCTCAAAGTGGCTGACAAAGGTAATTGAAGGGTATGCTTATTTGGGATAAGTGAGCTAAACAATTAATGTCCTCAATCATATGCATGCATATAGATACATTAAACATTGGACATACAGGATGAAACAAAATAAAGATTACAATAATAAAGAAGTAAACACATAAGAATAAAATATTTATGGTTAAATAATGTAACCATGTAATTAGGCTCAAAATCTCACGGGTTGTGTGTTCTTAGCTTTTTAAACTATGTTCCAAATACAACTTCTAACAAGTTTAACACAAAAGATTTATTTAAATTAGTGAAATTTTTCAAAAATAGGGTCTGAAAAAAAGGAAACTTATTATTTTTCAATCAAGTAGAACATGCAAGCAATTTACCTATTACTATGCAATTTATCCTATTCTGAATAAAAGAAAAACTAACTAAATATTCTTATTTTATTGGTGTTTAGGGAAAAAGAAAATACCTCCGGAAATCAGGTGCTGACCAACCTCCCCACACTTAAAGCTTTGCACCGTCCTCGGTGCCATCTGTCAGGAACAAAGGGGGGCTGGTAGCAGCATCTCCATCATCGAGACCGTCATGGCTCCCTGTGCCGGTAAATGAGGTAGAGTCCAGGGTGTCTGGGTCTTCTCTAGGTGGGTGGTTACCAACAAGTAGCTCTTTGAGGTATGTAAATCTGTGCTTGTTACGACGCTCTCTTTGCTTTCCTTTCTGTTTAAGCCGTTCTAGCCTCTCAAGTATCTGATTGAGCAGTTGGTTTATAGAAGGTGCTTGTGGTATGGAAGAAGAAGGAATATCTTCTGCTGGTTCCGTGCTCCAGTTGATAGTTGTTGCTGGAGGTCTGATATACTTCCTGTTAGGGACATGTTGATCATCTCATGGAATCATGGCTTTGGTGTCCCCAGCTCTATAGAAGACTCCGATTGCTGAGACTAGATCTGAAACCAAGGCAGGAAAAGATAAGTTGCTCGCAATTTGTACGTGTCCCATAGCATGCCGAATGTGTCTTGGTAAATTGAGGTGCTGGTCTGTAAGGATACATGAGGAACGAATGATTGACGGTTTAGAATTCAGAATAAATTCCCGTTGCAAGTATAGTTTCTAAACCAAGCAATCATCCTTTCTTACAAACGTTTTGGTTGTCACAAGTAACAAACCCAATAAAATTTATAAACCGAAGTATTCAAACATCGGGTCGTCTTCTCAAGGAATTGCAGGGAGGTGTTCTTATTATTAGTTATAGAAAACAGTGTTTTTGGGTTTTGAAAGGTTTGAACAAGGAAAATAAATTGAAAGAATTAATAAATTAATATCTAATAAAACTCTTAGCAAGGTATGAAAATTCGGAAGTCCTATCCTAGTTATCCTTATGAGAATTAAGTTTAATCCCACTTAGTTAACCTTTACGAAAGCAAGGGAAAGTCAAGTGGACTAATTAGTTAGATCCCCAAGTCCTAGCCAACTCCTAAGGAAAGACTAGAGTTAGTGGAATTCAATTCAATTAGAAAAATTAATTAACAATCACGATAAGTTTGATAACTCAAGAGCCTCCAGTTAATCAATTAAAGCCAAGAATATAAAAAGCTAAATAAGAATGATAAATCTGAAATACCTCAATTTATATCAAATAAAGAAAATCCTAACATGTATGGTTAATAAGCCAATTTGGCAACATAAGTAATTAAATAAAAGCATTAAAGTATCTGAAGGTAAAAGAGAAATATAAAGTAAAAAGAATATTGAACCTGAGAGGAAGTTGAAATAAAAAGAAATCCTAATTCCTTTAAGAGGAATCCTAATCCTAAAACCTAAGAGAGAGGAGAGAACCTCTCTCTCTAAAAACTACATCTAAATTATGAAGAGTGAATAATCTGAAGGCCTCCTTTGAATGGATGCATTCCCCCATTTTATAACCTCTAATCTGTGTTTTCTCGACTTGGATCTAGGCCAAAACGGCTTCAGAAGTTGCTGGGGGCGTTTTCTACAGTTTCTGGTGCGTGGTGTCTGTCATGCGTTCGCCTCGGTCATGCGTCCGCGTCATTTGGGTTCTGCTCAAGGAACGCGTCCGCGTCAGTCACGCGTTCGCGTCGCTGCCTTTTCGCGCTGGGCACGCGGCCGCTTCGTCCATGCGTTCGCGTCGCTGCCCTTTTTCTTCAAAACTCCATTTTTGTGCTTTCCTTCCATTTTTGTATGTTTCCTTTCCATCCTTTAAGTCATTCCTGCTTTATAAAGCCTGAAAGCACTCAACACACAAGTCACGGCATCAAATGGTAATAAAGGATGATTAATTTTAATATTTCTAAAGCATAGAAAACATGTTCTTCACATATATCACATAATAAGGAAGGAAAAGTAAAACCATGCAAATTACATGAATAAGTGGGTGAAGGATTGAATAAATCACTAAAATTTAGCATAAAATACATCATAAAATATGGGTTTATCAATACACCAGAGTAAAACAGCTATGTCTGCAGTGAAGGAGGACTCATGAGTGCTCGGAAAGACGTAATGGGACATGATCTGTGCCCATACTCAAGCCTCTAAGGTGAGTGCGGAAGCCAATATGCCCTTAGGTCGGGAACGATGGTATCCGTAGATCCATCTGTTGCCAGGTTGTGCGACAACTCTGAGAATGGCGTCCCAGTCAAATTGGTATTTCTGGTGCTTGAGTGAGGCTTCTTGGAATGCGTCCAATCCCTCTGGAGCAGGGGGAAGATCTAAAGCTCGTTGAATGGCCTCTTCAGTTATGGGGACTTGCTTCTAACGGACATAGATAGACTGCATGGTTGGCATGTGAAAATTGAAGTAGAATTCAACTACCCATGATAAATTAACCTGTCGTGGCTGTCTCCGTAGGAATCCCCATTATCTTCGCTCAATGTGGGGCTCAACAATTTCAGCAATGATGGTTGGGAGGATGAGAAGGTGCTCATTGTTATAGTTCCTTGCTGCCAGGATGGGGAACATCTGCTCACAGTAGCGGTTAATGAACCGCGCAGTGTCTTTTGCTGGGAAGGCGTTCTCTTTTTCATCGACCTTGATGATCCTCTTGATTCATTTTGTTGAGGGTTTCACCGCTGTTGAAGATGGCTCTTCCACTAATGCTCATTTTGTTCCTCTCCTTGCTGGTGGTTTGGGAGTAGCTTTCTCTTTACCTTTCTTGGTGGCCATCCTGAAAAAGGAAAAGAAAAGTAATATATAAAGCTAAGGGTTCGAGCAAGGGAGTGAGTATGAAGGGTGGTAATCAATTCATGGTAAAGAAGGATGTCGTTAACACATGGTCTAGACTACATGTGAAAAGTTCATCAAAGGTAATATAGTAAGTGCATGTGACGGCAATTAAATGCAAGATGTTTATTGGCATGCCGGCAAAGGAATGAGTAGCATAGATCAAACATTCAATGTCCAAGTTAGATTACCAAGTCTTTCAAACTAATAATCTTTTTGTATTGACAATTATATTTAATCAATAAAATATAAAAGGGTTTTGTGAAAAACAGTCATTAACGTAATAGAATAGAATAATTTAAAATAATGAACAATGCCATACGGGCTTTTTCACAAACACTTGGCATGCATGGTGAATATGTTATTGGAAGTAGTAAATTGAGTCATGCAAGCAACCCTTATGAAAAGTAATATATAATTGTCAAACAATTCATAATAACTCACAAGCAAAATATAAAAGAAGATAATGACCCAAATAAACCTCTAACACCAATTAAAGGAATAAAAAGAAAAGTAAAAGAAAAATAGAATATAGATAATAAAAGTAAAAGAAGAAGTAAACATAAATAAAAAAATGGAAAAATAATAATAAAGAGAGAAAGAAAAGAACCTTGATAATGGATGTGAAAATAAGGGAGGAGAAGGTAAAAAGTGAGAATGAATAGAGGAGGAAGAAGGGAGAAGAAAGAAATAAGAATGAAAAAGAGAAATTAGGATTTGAGGAAGAAAAGATATGATATTTGGCTGATCTGGATAATCTGTGTGCCGCATGTGACGCAGATGCGTGGGTCACGCAGTCGCATGACTTAATTTGTGCGATTGGCGCGAGAGCAGCCTCGCGTTCGCGCGACTCTCTATTTCAAACTCATTTTGCCAAAATTTAGGGTGACGCATTCGCGTGCGTGACGCAGACGCGCGGGCATGTTTGTGCCTAAGGCACGCCTCCAGCCACGCTTTCGCGTGACTTTCTGTTTAATTATCTTTTCTTCAGAACGCACATATGACGCAGACGCATCAGCGACGCTTACGCATCGCCTGTGGGTTTTTTTTATATATATGCAATATGCAAATGTAAATGCATGCTATATGCAACTTTATGCAGAGATTATGAGAAGAGTCATTAACAAAAATAAAAAATAGAATAAAGTAAAATAAAACTAAGACTAAAACGGAACGATCATACCATGGTGGGTTGTCTCCCACCTAGCACTTTGCTTTTACGTCCTTAAGTTGGACGCTCTTCAGACATATTCTGCTTCTGTTGGTGGGTCTTCCAAAAGGAAGACCTCTAGTTCCTTTTGATCCTTCGTCTTCTCATCATGATAAAGCTTTAGGCGATGTCCATTCACCTTTAGAAATTTGGAGCTAGAAGGATGACGCAGGTGGAAAACTCTGTATGGCTCAGCCTTTTCTACTCTGTATGGACCTTCCCATCTTGATCTCAGTTTACCTGGCAAAAGCCTCAGTCTGGAGTTATAAAGAAGAACTAACTCCCCTGGTCTGAATTCTCTCATTTTTATGTGCTTGTCTTGGACGGCCTTCATCTTTTCTTTGTATCTCCTGGAGTTGTCATATGCTTCTAGGCGAAGGTTCTCCAGTTCTGCTAGTCACAGCTTCCTTTCAGCACCAGCTTCTACATAGTTCATGTTGCACTCCTTCACAGCCCAGAAAGCCATGTGTTCCACCTCTACTGGAAGGTGGCAAGCCTTTCTGTATACCAAGCAGAAGGGGCTCATCCCAATGGGTGTATTGTACGCTCCAGAGTGCATCTTGTAGCCTGGCACTCCAGTCCTTCCTATGAGGTTTTACTATCTTTTCCAGAATACGCTTTATTTCTCTGTTAGAGACTTCTACTTGCCCATTGGTCTGGGGATGATAAGTTGTTGATACTTTATAAACTATCCCATGCCTTTTCAGTAATCCTGTTAATCTCATGTTACAAAAGTGAGTGCCTTGATCGCTCACGATTGCTCGTGGTGATCCAAAGCGACAAATAATATGATTTCTAACAAAGGAAACAACCGTGTTAGCATCATCAGTACGGGTAGGAATCGCTTCCACCCATTTAGAAATATAATCTACGGCTAACAGTATATAAAAGTAATCATTAGAATTTGGAAATGGACCCATGAAGTCAATGCCCGAAACATCAAAAATTTCACAGAAAAGCATAATCTGTTGAGGCATCTCATTCCTCTTGGATATATTACTGAACCTTTGGCATGGGAACAAGATTTACAAAAAGGAGCAGCATCTTTAAAAAGAGTAGGCCACCAGAATCCACAGTCTAAGATCTTTCTAGCTGTTCTTTGAGGGCCAAAATGTCCTCCACTCTCAGAAGAGTGGCAGGCCTCTAAAATGGACTGGAATTCTGATTGAGGCACACATTGTCTAATTACCTGGTCAGCACCACACCTCCATAAATATGGATCATCCCATATATAATATTTAGACTCGCTTTTCAGCTTGTCTCTTTGATGCTTAGTAAAATTTGCAGGAAAAGTGTGGCTAACTATATAATTAGCTACAAGTGCATACCAAGGAGCTACTTCAGATACTGCATGTAAGCTATCAAAAGAAAAATTATCATTTATAGGAGTGGAGTTATCCTTAATGTGCTCAAGTCGACTCAAGTGGTCTGCCACTAAATTCTGATTACCACTCCTATCCTTAATTTCTAAATCGAATTCTTGCAGCAGTAGTATCCAACGTATTAGCCTTGGTTTGGATTCCTTTTTAGCTAATAAATATTTTAGAGCTGCATGATCTAAGTATACTACTACCTTAGTACCAAGTAAATAAGCTCGGAATTTATCCAGAGCAAAAACAATAGCTAAAAGCTCTTGTTCAGTAGTAGTATAATTAGATTGAGCAGCATCTAAAGTCTTAGATGCATAAGCAATTACAAAAGGATCCTTACCTTCGCGCTGAGCCAGCGCCACTCCTAATGCATGGTTGGAAGCATCACACATAATTTCAAATGGCTGGCTCAAGTCTGCTCCTCTCACAATTGGAGTTTGAGTCAGGGCGATTTTCAGCTTATCAAACGCTTGCATACAATCCTCACTAAACTCAAACTCAATATCTTTTTGCAGCAATCTGGATAAAGGCAGTGCTACCTTACTGAAGTCCTTAATGAATCTCCTGTAAAAACCTGCGTGGCCAAGGAACGAACAGACTTCCCTCACGGAAGAGGGGTAAGGTAAACTAGAAATAACATCCACCTTTGCTGGATCTACAGAAATGCCAGTATTAGACACAACATGTCCTAATACAATTCCTTATTTTACCATAAAGTGACATTTTTCAAAATTTAATACAAGGTTGGTACTAACACACCTGTCTAACACTCTAGATAAACTATCCAGGCAAAGGCTAAATGAATCACCATATATACTAAAATCATCCATAAAAATCTCCATACAGTTCTCAATGAGATCAGAGAAAAGACTCATCATGCATCTTTGGAAAGTAGCTAGTGCATTGCATAAACCAAAAGGTATTCTTTTATAAGCATATGTTCCAAAGGGACATGTAAAAGTAGTCTTTTCTTGATCTTCAGGAGCTATATGAATTTGAAAATATCCTGTATAACCATCTAAAAAATGATAATGAGATTTACCTGACAGGCGATCAAGCATTTGATCAATGAATGGCAAGGGGTAATGATCCTTGTGAGTGGCTTGGTTGAGACACCTATAGTCAATGCAAACTCTCCATGAATTCTGCACTCTAGTTGTCAGGAGCTCTCCATGCTCATTTCTTATTGTTGTGACTCCAGACTTCTTGGGCACCACTTGTATTGGACTTACCCATTCACTATCTGAAATGGGGTAAATGATATCTGCTTCAAGTAGTCTGGTTACTTCTTTCTTGACAACTTCTAAGATGGTAGGATTCAATCTTCTTTGAGGTTGATGGACAGGCTTTGATCCCTCTTCTAAGAATGATCTGTGTTCACAAACTTAGGGACTGATGCCTACTATATCCGCCAAGCTCCATCCAATTGCTTTCTTATGTTTTCTCAGCACATTAAGAAGTTGCTCTTCTTATTGAGAGGTGATTTTCCTTGCAATGATGACTGGGAACTTCTGCTTATCCTCAAGGTAAGCATACTTGAGGTGTGGAGGAAGAGGCTTTAATTCCAATTTTTGCTCATAGCTAGGTGATGAGAGAACTTTTGCGTGGTCTAGAAATTTGCGGATAAATCCTCGTTGCAAGTATAGTTTCTAAACCTTCAAAAGTCCTTTCATACAAACGTTTTGGTTGTCACAAGTAACAAACCCTTTTTTTAAAATTGATAACCGAGTATTTAAACCTCGGGTCGTCTTCTCAAGGAATTGCAGGGAGGTATGTTCTTATTATTGGTTATGAGTCTTGTAAATTAGGGGTTTTAGAAAGTAAGGAAGCAGTATGTTGAATGATAAGAAAAATAAAATAATAATAAAATAAACTCTTGGCAAGGTATTATAACTGGAAGTCCTATCCTAGTTATCCTTATCAATTGTAATGAGAATTAGATTTTTCTCCCACTTTGTTAACCTCTAACTATGAAGGTAAGTTAAATGGATGAATTAATTCTGATTCCTCAGGTCCTAGTCTTTCCTTGGGAAAGGCTAGATTTATTGGAACTTGAATTAATTCTTGAAGAATTCCAATTTTCAATCAACAATGAGTTTGATAACTCAAGAGTCACCAATTATTTAACCAAAGCCAAAAGGGAAGAAAGTCTACTTAAATGAAAATAATTTGGATAAACAGATAACATTAATAAATTAAAGAGAGCAATCATAAGTCTGAAATACATCGAATTATATTAAATAAAATATTCAAATCTTAACATGGATATTCATAAATAAAATTGAAAAAGTAAATAAAAGGAACATTGACCCTGGGATCGAGAGTCACTCCTAAAACTAAGAGAAATCCTAAATCCTAATCCTAAGAGAGAGGAGAGAACCTCTCTCTCTAAAAACTACATCTACTCCTAAAATTGTGAATTGTGAGCTTTTTTTTTTATGAATGGATGCATTCCCCCACTTTATAGCCTCTAATCTGTGTTTTCTGGGCCGCAAACTGGGTCGAAAACAGCCCAGAATTCGCTAGTTGCGAATTCAAACACGCTAATTTTTTGTCATTGCAACGTGGCCGCATAAAGCACGCGGTCATATTATATATCAAATTGAAGCCCCGGACATTAGCTTTCCAACGCAACTAGAACCGCGTCATTTGGACCTCTGTAGCTCGAGTTATAGCCGTTTTAGTGCGAGAGGGTCAGGCTGACAGCTTTGCAGTTCTTTCAGCTTCTTGTATTCCTTCTGCTTTTGCATGCTTCCTTTCCATCCTCTGAGCCATTCCTGCCCTATAAACTCTAAAATCACTTAACACACATATCAAGGCATCTAATGGTAATAAGAGAGGATTAATAATAAGCAAATATAAGATCAAAGAAGCATGTTTTCAATCAAAGCACATAATTAGGAAGGCAAATGTAAAACCATGCAAATAGAATGAATAAGTGGGTAAAGAGTTGATAAAAACTACTCAATTGAGCACAAGATAAACCATAAAATAGTGGTTTATCAACCTCCCCACACTTAAACATTAGCATGTACTCATGCTAAGCTCAAGAGAAGCTATAAAGAATGAAGAGGAGTGGTAGAATGTATGAAATACAACCTATGAATGCAACTACATGCAAAATGTTTTTATCTACTTGGTTTAAAAATAAATAAGTTCTCTAAGACAAACATAAATCAGATTTCACTAATTTAAATTATACAATAAAAGACAAGTAAACTTGTAAGAAGATAGCTCATGAAAGTAGGGAACATAGAATTGAGCACTGAACCCTTACTGGTAGTGTATATCACTCTAACTCTCAAGTGTCTAGGGTCAATCACTCTACTCTTCTCTAGTCATGCTTTCTAAAATTTGTTCTTCACCTAACCAATCAACAATATTTAATATACCAATACAAACATCATGAGGTCTTTTCAAGGTTGTAATCGGGCTAAGGTAAGGGTAAGGGTATATGTATATGGCTAAGTGAGCTTTATAAATTGAATCTTTAATTAACCTAAGCTTTCACCTAACATACATATACTCTATATAACTCTAGAATCATGCCTAGCTACCCATAGTCTTCACTTTTGCATTACATACTCATGTATCAATTTTTCTTTAATTTTATCACATATGCATTGATCTTTTATTAACTTAATATTGGGGTAATTTTGTCCCCTTATTTATTTATTTATATTATATATATGTTTTCTCTTTTTTTTTTCTTTTTTTTCTTTTTTTTAGAGAGACATAAAAACTAGAATAACATATCAATGCATATGAAATTTTTAATTTTCTGTTTTACATGAGTAGGTACCCAAATTTTCCAATATTCAAAATTAGAAACATGATACATTCCCTTATTAACCCAAGTTCCAACAGTTTTCCCACACTTAATTGTTGCACAATCCCTATCTTAAGCTAACCAAAGATTCAATTGGGATATTTAATTATTTTTCTGCTTAAGGCTAGTGATGTGGTAAAATACAGAACAAATGGGGATTAAAAGGCTCAAAGTGGCTGACAATGGTGATTTTAAAGGGTAGGCTTATTTGGGATAAGTGAGATAAAATCAAACAATGGCCTCAATCATATGCAAGCATGTAAATATACTAAATAATGGACATATAGATTGGAACAAAATATAGATTATAATCATAGAGAAGGAAACACACAAGAATAAAATATTTATGGTTAAATAATGTAACCATGTAAATAAGCTCAAAAATCTCACAGGTTGTGTGTTCTTAGCTATAATTCATGTTCCAAATACAACTTCAAACAAGTTTTGACATAAAAAATTATAATTTTTTTTATTCAAATTAGTGAAATACTATAAAAATTTCTTGAAAAAGAAAATATTATTTCAACCAAGTAGTAACTAAATGCATAAAATCAAATAAACATGCAATCAAACATGCAAACGCAACAACTAACAAAAAATAAACCATTGGTGTTGAGATAGAAGAGTAACTAACCCATGGAGATTGGTATCGACCTCTCCACACTTAAAGATTGCACCGTCCTCGGTGCATGCTAAGATGTGCAAGTGGACGGTTGGCTTCAACTGATGCTTTTCTTCAAGGATTGTGCATATGGACTTGTTTGTCTCCTCTTTTAGAGATTTCTCCCTTTTTTCGTCTTCAAGTTGCCAGCCTGAAAGAAGAGAAAAAGAAGAACAGTAACCCAGAAATAAAGATAAGAAAATAAATGAAGTATGGGTGGGTTAATGCCAAATGATAAGGGTCTCATTTACATGGAAGCTTCAACATGTACGTGAGAAAACAATAGAAGCCATGGCATACCAGTGGTGCAAAATTTGTAACAATGGGAAGAGAGTGGGGAAGGAGAGATAATATAAATTCATGTCAATGCAAAAGTAATACAGATATAAAAGATTGGCATTGATTTAAATAATATTACTTAATCAGAATTAAACAAGTCACTAAGCACCAAGAAAATACCAGAAAAGATGTAACAGTTGAATAAGAACATTTGAACACCAATGGAAAAATAATAAACTTAGAAAAGAAAATAAAAATATGCACAAAATTAAAATGCAATGAATGAAATATGCAAATAAATTAAGAAAAATAGAATGAAGGTGAAAAGGAATGAGAAGTAAAAGAAATAAAGTAAGAAAGAAAGAAGAAAAGATAGAAGAAATAAGGATTAGAAAAGAAGAGAGAAGATAATTGGCGTTGATTTGGATGAGTTGTGCGGCGCAGGCGACGCGGACGCGTGGGTGACGCGGTCGCGTGGTGTGCGATAAGGTCAGGTGACGCGGACGCGTGGGTCACGCAATCGCGTGGCCTGATTTGTGCGATTGGCGCGAGTGCAGCCTCGCGTTCGCACAACTCTCTGTTCGAAACTATTTTCGCCAAATATTTGGGTGATGCGGTCGCGTGGTCGACGCGATCGCGTGAGTGGCCATCATGGGGATATGACGCGGACACGTGAGCCATGCGTCCGCGTGGTAAAGCGTGTGCGATCAACACCAGTCCAGCATCACTCTCCCACAACTTTCGGTCGTGCACCCTTTCTTACGTCGATTTCCAGGTCACGCGGCCGCGTGAATGACGCGGTCGCGTGGGAAGCAAACTTTCCACCTGTCGCGGACGCGTGGGGCACGCGGTCACGTGGGGCGATTTGTGCCAAAGGCACGCCTCCAGCCACGCTTTCGTGTGACTCTCTGTTCGATTATTTTCTTCCAAAATGCACTGGTGACGAGGACGCGTCAGCGACGCTGCCGCGTCGTGTGCGTACTTTTTTTTTTAATAATGCAGTATGCAGAATGCAATGCTAATATGAATGTTATGAAAAACTCCAGGTTCAATACAATAAAATAAAATAAAACTCGAAAACAAATAAAACTAAATAAAAATGAAAAAGGAACGATCATACTATGGTGGGTTGTCTCCCACCTAGCACTTTTAGTTAGAGTCCTTAAGTTGGACATTTGGTGAGCTCCCTGTTATGGTGGCTTATGCTTGTATTCATCCAGGAATCTCCACCAATGTTTGTGATTCCAATAGCCTCCGGGATCCCAAACAAGGCACGTAAAGCCCTTGAGCAGTTTTAAACAGGTTTTCAGGCTTCCAGTGTGCTGAATGTCAGAACAGACTCCAGGATCCCAAACTTTGCTTTTACACCCGTCTTTGTGTTGATCATCATGATTCCATCCGGGTAGCAAGCAATCTGAATTCTCACTAAAGCGCCCAACCAACTTCCTAGACCCATTCAGTTGAGCTTTACACCAACCTTTGCGTTTAAACTTAAAGCTTCCAACCATAATGAACCTTGCAGGACAATTCTTACCACTGACCATCTTCCTCTTACTCTTTATGCCACAAAGAGCTCTAAGTTGACCATCCGTCTCCAGTAGCCCATATTCAAGTGGAATTAGAAAGCTAAGGGATATGAATTTTACCCACTTGAATGTTGTGAATGATGATGGCAACTTAGGGGGAGGGGTCTCCAATAGCTTTGGCAAGGTGATTTCAAGCTCCACTCCCTTGTGCTCTTTGACAACTTCCACCTCTTTGCAAACTTCTTTAATTTCAACCTCTTCCTCTTGGTATCTTTCTTCCAATTCAATCTCTTCTTTATTACTCACCAAGGGCATGGGAGGTAGTGCTTCTTTTTCTTGAATCTCCATCTCTTGATCGACCTCTTCCAAATCCTTAACCATGACATGCCTTGGAGGTTGTACACCCTCCTCAGCATCAATTTCAATCGCCTTGGAAGGAGGTTTTATAACCTGACTTTCCCATGGAGGTTCAGCATCTCCTAAGTCTTCAACCACTTCTTCCTCTGCAACTATTATGGCTTCCTCCACTTGTTCCAATACAAAGCCATGTTCCTCATTGTCCACCGAAGTTTCTAGTGTCTCCTTCATGCTTTGCTCTTCTTTTGATTCTCCACATGTAGCCATGGGAGTTCTTTGAGTGCTCAGATATTGGGAAGCTATTATATTTACGAACTCGCCTAAGGCGGCTGCGAAATTTAGCACACTCTTATTCATCCTTTCTTGCCTTTGAAGAATAACACGAAGTCTGTCATCTATTGGAGGTTGGGGTGGATATGAGGGTTCATTGGTTAGGAGAGAGGGTTCATAATTGGAAGGTGGTTTATCTTGATAATGATATGGAGATGGTGAGTATTGAGGTGGTGGTTCATGAGAGTAGTTGTGTTGGAAAGGTGGTGGTTCTGTGTATGGTTCATTTGGCTCATAAGGTGGTTGGTATGGTAGATACGGATTAGGGTCATATGGAGGTGATTGGCGGAAAGGGGCTTGTGAGTTTGGTGGTCCAGAGTTATTTTGAGGAGAGGGTTCATAGGCATATGGTGGTGGTTGTTGATAGTCCATTGGAGGTGGTTGTTGCCATGAGGGTTGATCAAATCCTTGTGGCTCCTCCCATCTTTGATTCCAACCTTGATGCCTGTTCTCCCTGTAATTTCCTCTTCCTGCAACATAATTGTAACCAGACTCATAGTCAAAGGGGTGAGAGTTCATAGTAGCAAATAAAAATTAAAATGAAAATAAAAATAAATTTTAAATTAAAAGGTTATTGAAATTTAAATTTTTGAATTTGAAAATTAAATTTTGAAATTTGAGTTTTTAAATTTTAAAATTTTGAAATTAAAATTTTGAATTTTGAATTTTTGAAAATTGAATTTTGAAATTTTATTTTTGAAATAAGATAAGATAAGATTTTTGAAAAAAGATATGATTTTTGAAAAAGATTTGAATTTTGAAATTTAAATTTTGAAATTTTAAATTTTGAAATTTGAAATTTGAATTTAAAAAAATTTTAAATTTGAATTTTGAAATTTGAAATTTGAAATTTGAAATTTGAGTTTTAAATTTTGAATTTTTTGAATTTAAAGAGAAAAACAATAAAATGACACCAAACTTAAAATTTTTAGATCAAAACGAAGAAAACAACTAAGAACAACTTGAAGGTCAAGATGAACACGAAGAACAACTTGAAGATCAAGATGAACACCAAGAAAAAAAATTATGAAAAATTTTTAATAACTAAATAAAAACCAATAACCTCTTAATTTATAAAAAAGCAAAAATAAAAACAAAAATAAAAATAAATAAACAGGTAAAAGAAAATATTTACACTAACCAATAATAAGGCACATGTTTGCAATTCCCCGGCAACGGCGCCATTTTGATGAGAGAACTTTTGCGTGGTCTAGAAATTTGCGGATAAATCCTCGTTGCAAGTATAGTTTCTAAACCTTCAAAAGTCCTTTCATACAAACGTTTTGGTTGTTGATGAGCGGATATTTTATACGCTTTTTGGGGTTAATTTCATGTAGTTTTTAGTATGTTTTTTTAATTAGTTTTTAGTTTATTTCCATTAGTTTTTAGGAAAAATTCATATTTCTGGACTTTACTATGAGTTGTGTGTTTTTCTGTAATTTCAGGTATTTTTCTGGCTGAAATTGAAGGAGCTGAGCAAAAATCTGATTCGGGCTGAAAAAGGACTGCTGATGCTGTTGGATTCTGACCTCCCTGCACTTAAAGTGGATTTTCTGGAGCTACCGAACTCGAAATGGCATGCTTCCAATTGCGTTGGAAAGTAGACATCCAGGGATTTCCAGCAATATATAATAGTCCATGCTTTGCACAAGGATAGACGACGTAAACTGGCGTTCAACGCCAGTTCTCTGCCCAATTCTGGCGTCCAGCGCCAGAAAAGGATCAAAAGCCGGAGCTGAACATCCAAACTGGCGTTCAACTCCACAAATGGCCTCTGCACGTGAATTGCTTAAGTCTCAGCCCCAGCACACACCAAGTGGGCCCCAGAAGTGGATCTCTGCATCATCCATTATAGTTTACTCATTTTTTGTAAACCTAGGCTACTAGTTTAGTATTTAAACAACTTTTAGAGACTTATTTTGTATCTCATGACATTTTAGATCAAAACTTTGTATTCTCTGATGGCATGAGTCTCTAAACCCCATTGTTGGGGGTGAGGAGCTCTGCTGTGTCTCGATGAATTAATGCAAGTATTTCTGTTTTCCATTCAAACATGCGTGTTCCTATCTAAGATATTCATTTGCACTTTAACCTGAATGTGATGAACGTGACAATCATCATCATTCCTCCATGAACGCGTGCCTGACAACCACCTACGTTCCATTATAGAATGAATGAATATCTCTTAGATTTCTTAATTGGAATCTCCGTGGTAAAAGCTAGATTGATGGCGGCATTCATGAGAATCCAGAAAGTCTAAACCTTGTCTGTGGTATTCCGAGTAGGATTCTGGGATTGGATGGCTGTGACAAACTTCAAACTCACGAGTGTTGGGCGTAGTGACAGACGCAAAAGGATAGCAGATCCTATTCCGGTATGATTGAGAACCTGCAGATGATTAGCCGTGTGGTGACAGCGCACTGGGAATCTTTTCACTGGAAGGATGGATGGTAGCCATTGACAACGGTGATCCACCTACACACAGCTTGCCATAGGAGGACATGCGTGCGTGAATCAGAAGACAGAGGAAAGCAGAGATTCAGAAAACAAAGCATCTCCAAAACTCCAACATATTCTCCATTACTGTTTAACAAGTAACTTTTAATCCATGCTCTCTTGTTTATTTGCAATTTAACTGATAAATATAATTAACTTCCTAACCAAGATTTACAAGATATCCATAGATTGCTTCAAACCAACAATCTCTGTGGGATTCGACCCTTACTCACGTAAGGTATTACTTGGACGACCCAGTGCACTTGCTGGTTAGTGGTACGAGTTGTGAAAAGTGTGATTCACAATTTGTGCACCAGTTGTCACAAGTAACAAACCCCTTTTTAAAATTGATAACCGAGTATTTAAACCTCGGGTCGTCTTCTCAAGGAATTGCAGGGAGGTATGTTCTTATTATTGGTTATGAGTCTTGTAAATTAGGGGTTTTAGAAAGTAAGGAAGCAGTATGTTGAATGATAAGAAAAATAAAATAATAATAAAATAAACTCTTGGCAAGGTATTATAACTGGAAGTCATATCCTGGTTATCCTTATCAATTGTAATGAGAATTGGATTTTTCTTCCACTTTGTTAACCTCTAACTATGAAGGTAAGTTAAGTGGATGAATTAATTATGATTCCTCAGGTCCTAGTCTTTCCTTGGGAAAGGCTAGAGTTATTGGAACTTGAATTAATTCTTGAAGAATTCCAATTTTCAATCAACAATGAGTTTGATAACTCAAGAGTCACCAATTATTTAACCAAAGCCAAAAGGGAAGAAAGTCTACTTGAATGAAAATAATTTGGATAAACAGAGAGCATTAATAAATTAAAGAGAGCAATCATAAGTCTGAAATACCTCGAATTATATTAAATAAAATATTCAAATCTTAATATGGATATTCATAAATTAAATTGAAAAAGTAAATAAAAGGAACATTGAACCTGGGATCGAGAGTCACTCCTAAAACTAAGAGAAATCCTAAATCCTAATCTTAAGAGAGAGGAGAGAACCTCTCTCTCTAAAAACTACATCTACTCATAAAATTGTGAATTGTGAGCTTTTTTTTTATGAATGGATGCATTTTCCCACTTTATAGCCTCTAATCTGTGTTTTCTGGGCCGCAAACTGGGTCGAAAACAGCCCAGAATTCGCTGGTTGCGAATTCAAACACGCTGATTTTTCGTCACTACGACGCGGCCGCATGGAGCACGCGGTCGCGTCACCTAGCGCAAGAGCAACTATGGCATATTATATATTAAATCGAAGCCCCGAACGTTAGCTTTCCAATGCAACTGGAACCGCGTTGTTTGGATCTTTGTAGCTCGAGTTATAGCCGTTTTAGTGCGAGAGGGTCAGGCTGACAGCTTTGCAGTTCCTTCAGCTTCTTGTATTCCTTCTGCTTTTGCATGCTTCCTTTCCATCCTCTGAGTCATTCCTGCCCTATAAACTCTGAAATCACTTAACACACATATCAAGGCATCTAATGGTAATAAGAGAGGATTAATAATAAGAAAATATAAGATCAAAGAAGCATATTTTCAATCAAAGCACATAATTAGGAAGGCAAATGTAAAACCATGCAAATAATATGAATAAGTGGGTAAAGAGTTGATAAAAACCACTCAATTGAGCACAAGAAAAACCATAAAATAGTGGTTTATCACTAGGCTCTGGATCATCTGGGGTTGGTGATAATGGTAAAGGGTCTTCATTGTTTTCAGAAAGTGTCCCCACACTTGGACCTTGCTCCATGTGCTTCTCTTCCATTTTTTCTTGGTGAACTTCAGCTACAGTTTCATCAATAATGTCGCACTGGAAGATAGAATGATCTTCTGGAGGGTGCTTCATAGCTTCATTTAAACTGAATTTCACTGTTCTGCCATCTATCTCAAAGGAGTAAGTTTTTGAGAATGTATCCAGCTTGAACTTTGAAGTCTTCAGGAATGGTCTTCTAAGCCGGATTGATGATGGTCTTCCTGAGTCATTAGGGGGCATTTCCAGGATAGAGAAGTCAATAGGAAATGTGAGCCCCTTAATGCTCACTAATACATCTTCAGCAATTCCAACTACTATAATAATGCTTTTATCTGCTAACACAAAATGAGCTGCCGACCTTTTTAAGGGAGGGAGCCTCAAGGTATCATATATAGACAATGGCATTATACTAACACATGCTCCTAAATCACACATGCAGTCAGAAAAAATTACACCTCCAATGGTACAGTTAACCATACATGGACCTAGGTCACTACATTTTTCAGGGATACCTCCCATTAAAGTAGATATAGAACTACCTAAAGGAATAGTTTCTAATTCATTAATCTTATCCTTATATATGCATAAATCTTTTAGAAACTTTGCGTATTTAGGTACCTGCTGAATAACATCAAAAAGGAGAACAGTTACCTCAACCTTTTTTAATATTTCTACCATTTTAGGATCAAGTTCCGTCTGCTTTCTGGACTTTCTTGCAAGGTGTGGAAATGGGATAGGAATGGCGTCCTGTACAGCCTCTGCATCCTCTGGTGTTTCGTTCTGTGGTTGAGCTGCTTCTTTTTCAACTATGTCTTGTACGTCCTCTTCCTCTTCAGCATCTTCCACTTCCACTACATCTTGAGTTGGGCGTGTTCTGGTAGGCTTGGCTACTCCTGGTTCCTCTCCTGCAATGTAGTTCCAGACCTTAAAGTGATAGCATTAATGCCACTTTTGGGATTAGGTAAGGGTTGAGAAGGAATTCTACTGGAGCTTGAAAGTTGATTGGTGGAATTTGGTGAAGAATCTAACCGGGAGACGAGAGCTTGTAAAATGGTGGTCATGCCATTTAAAGTAGAGTTCAGCTGCGTCTGCATGTCTTGTTGCCCTTGTGCAAGAGAACGGAGCATCTCGTCATTTGATGAGGAATTGGAGCAAGTGATCTGAGGAACCTACTGTTGGTTTTGCTGAAATCCTTGAGATTGTCTTAGGTGAGGTGCTCTATAAGGCTGGTTCTGATTCTGCTGTCTGTTGTTAATGTTGTTATTCCATCTCTGGTTTTTATTATCATCTCTGCTTCCTCTGTTATAGTTGTCCCTCCAATTATGGTTAGAATTATCTCTCCAACCTTGGTTGGAGTTATCCTGCCATCCTTGGTTATGGTTTCCACCTTGGTTGTAATTGCCGCCTTGTTGGTTGTATCCTTGATTCGGGCGGTCATAGAAGTTATGAGTAGCTGCCACAGTGTTGTCTTCCTGTTGGAACTGCGGACATTCATCAGTGTAATGACTATAATCAGCACAGATTCCACATACTCTTTGGGGAACTAAATGTTGGCTCTGTTGTGGTGGGTGAGGCTGAGCTTGTTGTTGTTGGTTCAACTGCATCTGCTTCAGTAGGTTGGTCAGTTCACATGTACTCTATGTAAGAGCAGTAGTCTCAATACAAGAGGAAACCTCTGCAACAGCTTTTGAGTGACTACACCTCGGTCTGTGATTCCTAGTGGACTCTGCTAAGTCGCTGATTAGTTGCCATGCTTCATCTGCGTTTCTGTACTTTTTCATAGAAACATTACTAGCACCATCCAATGTAGTCTTATCCTGGGGATTCATTCCTTGAGTGAAGTAGCTGATCAACACTAGTCTATCAATCATGTGATGGGGGCATGCGTCTAGAAGGTTCTTAAAATGCTCTCAGTATTCATAGAGAGTCTCTGAGTCACCTTGAACAATGCAGGAGATATATTTTCTCAGTCTATCTATGACTTCAGCTGGAAAGTATTTTTCCAAAAATTCTCTCTTGAGTGTATCCCAGTTGGTAACAGTCGCTTCAGGTTGGGAGTAGTACCACTCCCTTGCCTTTACCTTAAGAGAAAACGGAAAGGCAGTTAACAGAATAGAAGTTTCATCAGCACCATTACGCCTAACAATAGAACAAGCTGTCTGGAAATCCCTAAGGTGCTTAATAGGCTCTTGAGCAGATAAGCCATGAAACTTAGGCATCAAGTTTATTAGTGCAGTCTTCAATTCAAAATCTGCAGCCAGATTTGGATGATGTACTTGACAAGGTTGCAGTGTAAAATCTGGGGCTCCAGCTTCCTGGAGAGTAATTCTCCTAGGTTCTGCCATGTCACATGCACGTGAATCAACTGGATTAGTAGTAAAGGAGCTTGTCTCGCTCTCAGATGGCGGTTCAGATTTGCCCTCAAATGAGACTGGTGAATCGATAACAATCACTTCACCACCCTCAGAGGCTAACCGATGTCGAGCTCGCCTAATACGTAAAAGAGTTCTTTCAATTTCAGGATCAAAAGCGGCTAAGCTCGGATCAGGCAATGAACGCGTCATTCAATGAGAAAGATGTATAGCTCAGGGTAACAGAAATAAAAATAAAATATGCAAATAAAATAAAATATGTACACTGATTAATAATCTAGCACACTATTGCAACTCTCCGGCAACGGCGCCAAAAATTGGTGTGAGAGAGCATAAGTTAGAACAATTAAGAGAGTCTTAATAAGAGAAATGCGTTGCGAGTATAGCTCTCAACCAGCTAAAGCCTGCCTCACCAATTTAAAAAGGGGTTGTCACAAATTTTAGAAATAAAAATACTGGGAGTATGAGTCCCAGGTCGTCTCCCAACGAGTTGCAGGAAAGAGTGCTATTTTATTAACTAGAAGTCTTCCAGAATAGTTGAGTTTTGATAATGAGTAAAAATAATTGTAAATTAAAGCAATAGAACTAAGAATTATTATTAATATTAAAAGGCCTTGACTAGGGGAATGATTAATTGGAAGTTCTATCCTAGTTGGAATCTTCTCAAGTGTAGTGTAAAGAGGTTATTGTTTTCACTTAGTTAACCCTTACTAAATAAAGGAAAGTCAAGTGATTGAGCTAACTCTTACCCGCAAATCCTAGTCCTCTCCCTTGGGAAGGTCTAGCGTTAGTAGGTACAGAATTAGCCAACAACGTCCAATTTAACTAAGCACTTGAGCATTCCAACTCAAGTGTCTCCACTTAATCAACCCCCATGTCAAGTAGGAAATCTACTCCATTGACATGGAATTAATACTCATAAAAATATAAGAAGACATTAAAACAAAATAAAATAGAGAATTAATAATTAATTAAAAATAAAAGTAACTCTGTATGTTAATAAATTCAAAATGCAACATATTTAATTGAATAGGATCAATAAGCAACAAATAAGAGTAAAGGAATATGGAAACAAACTAAAGTAATGTCTTCACAGAGGTAATGACTCTTCAGCATCCAAAAATGCAAAGCAAAAGCATAAACTACTAATGTAAAGCTAATCTAGATTCAGATCTGAAACTAAAAGCAATCCTAATATCGATGTATCTAAATGTGTGTCTATGCCTCTTGAGTCTCTACATGTTCCCTAGCTTTAATCTGTGTTTATGGGCCAAAAACTGGGTCAAAATGCGGCCCAAAATTACCCCCAGCGTATTCTGTTATTTCTGCAGATCGCGCAGGTCACACGTACGCGTCGTCCACGCGTTCGTGTCATTCGGCAATTTTCCTTGTCACGCATTCGCGTCGTCCACGCGTTCGTGTCATTCGTGCAGACTCCACTCCACGCGTTTGCGTCAGGCACGCGTTCGCGTCGCTGCGATTTCTTTATTTCGCGCGCTCGCGTGAGCCATGCGATCGCGTCAGTGTTCGCTGGTCATCTCCTTAGTTTCTTGTGTTCCTTCCATTTTTTCAAGCTTCCTCTCCATTCTCCAAGTCATTCCTGCCCTATGAAGTCTGAAACACTTAACACACGGATCACGGCATCGAGTGGTATAAAGGAAAGTTAAAATGTACTAATTAAAGGTTTCTTGGAAGCAAGTTTTCAACCATAAACAATATTAGGAAGGAATTGTAATATCATGCTAATCATATGAATAAATAGGTAAAGACTTGATAAAACCACTCAATTAAACACAATATAAATCATAAAATAATGGTTTATCAGCCTCCCTTTGCAAAGTCAGCCAGAAGAAGCCGGCTCGGACCACTTTCTTGGCTAGGGCCCGGGATCCCAGGTGATTTCCACACATGCCACTGTGGGCGTCTTCTAAAACTTCCTTTGTGTCGGAAGTTAGAATGCATTTTAAGAGAGGTATTGAGATCCCTCTTTTGTACAGGGCATTCTGGACCAGTGTGTAGTTTTGTGCTTCCCTTTTAAGCCTTTTTGCTTCCATCTCTTCTGATAGGAGGATCTCGTGTTTAAGGTAGTTGACTATAGGGCTCATCCACCCTAAGTGTTGATTAGATACGTTCATTACCTCCTCCTCCTTTGAGATTGACGGAGACTGTAAGGTCTCTTGGATAAGGCTTCCGTTGTTCCCTCCCGGCTTGGTACTGGCTAATTTTGAAAGAGCATCTGCCCAATCATTATGTTCCCGGGTTATGTGTTGGACCTCCCTTTCTATAAAGTGTTTGAGTTCTCCCAGGGTTCTTTCCAGATACTTCTTCATAGTGGGATCTTTTGCCTGGTAGCTCCCATTTATTTGTAAGGTGACTACCTATGAGTCGCTGAAGACTGTTATCCTTTCAGCTCTGACTTCTTTGGCCAGTTTTAAGCCAGCTGGCAAGGCTTTATATTCTGCTTGGTTGTTGGAGGCATGGAACTCAAATTTCAACGATAGTTCTATTCGAGTCCCTTGGTTACTTTCCAGTATGATGCCGGCGCCACTCCCAGCTTTGTTTGACGAACCATCAACGTATAGGCACGTTACGGGCTCTTCTGGGCTATCGGTATTTTCGGGGACGAAGTCAACCAGGTGCTACAACTTGATGGCTGTCCGCGTTTCATACTAGAGGTCGAACTCGGACAGTTCTACTGCCCATTGTAGGATTCTCCTTGCTAGGTCGGTCTTCTGTAGAATGTGCTTCATCGGCTGATTTGTGTAGACCTTAATGGTGTGGGCTTGGAAGTACAGGTGGAGCCTTCGGGAGGTGAGCATGAGGACGTAGGCAAATTTTTCTATCTTCTGATAGTTTAGCTCAGCCCCTTATAGGGCTTTAATGACAAAGTAGATGGGTTGTTGCCCTTTTTCATCTTCTTGGACCAGGGCCGACTGGTTCACGAAAATTTGCCTCTCAACAAATTTTCTACCGGCAAGTGCACCGGATTGTCTTCAAGTAAAAACTCACTGTAGAGTGAGGTCGAATCCCACAGGGATTGGTAGATTGATCAATGTTAATTGGAGATTTGTTCTAGTTGAGCGAAATCAGATTTAGTTGAGAATTGCAGAAAGTAAAATTGGCGGAAAACTTACATTGCAAGAAATTAAAGGAACAGAAATTAAATTACAGAATATAAAGAACAAAAGCTTAAATTACAAAAAATTAAATGGGAATGGGGTTTAGCATGAAATTAAGGAAGCAGAATATAAAAGAATGGGTAGATCAGAGATGGGGAAGCTCATTGGGGTCAGGAGATGCGAGAATTCTCCGGATCAAATTCATTTTCATCTCTTCCTCAATCAATGCATTCATTGATATCCTTGGCAATCTTAAGTGATTAGATCCCAATTCCTTGGCAATCTAATCTCTCTAAGCATGAATAATTGTCCAATTCCTTGATTTAAGTGATCATGGGAATAGATGAAGTTTGGTCACTAATTATACCACACAAATTCATAGATCACAGTATTGGTAGGATTACATATCACTATATCCATCCAAACCCCAATCTAATCCAATGTGAGAAAGCAATTCTAGCATGATCTCCTCATTCCTCTTCCAAGGTTCCGAGGAGATCCAGTTATGAATAGCTTTTTTCCCAAGATAACTATCCAATTGGATGAAGTACGAAAGCTTTCTAGTAAAATCAAGAGAAAAGAAAGAAGAAGAAGATTGAAAACTAGTATTGATCCATTGAATTTACACAGAGCTCCCTAACCCAATGAAAGGGGTTTAGTTGTTCATAGCTCTCAAAATGGAGATTGGAATTGAAAGATACATTGCGAAAGAAATTGAACAGAAAGTAAAATATGTAGTGCAGTACAAGTCAAAAAAATATCAAAAATTCTCCCTAACTTAAATTCTAAACTATTTATACACTCTCTTCCATTGATCTTCAATCTCTGAATTGGGCTTTTGGCCTTGATAGAATTGGGTTGAAATGGTTCCAATTGGTTTCCCTTGCCGTTCAGACGATATCTGTTTGAGTTGCAGAGTTCTGGTGCTCAAGTTGGAGTCAACGTTTGATAGCCAACGTTGACTCAAACGCCCTTTTTAAAAAACCAAAAGAGTTTGCTGTCATTGGCGTTTGACTCAACGTTGCAGGGCCAACGTTTCGCTACCCACGCGTACGCGTGCTTTGCGCGTTTGCGCACAAGGGGCAAAAATGTTCATCCACGCGTGCGCGTGGATGCAAAGATTTCGTTTTCCAATTTTAAAAACCTGCATGGGAGCGTTGGCCTCAGCGTTGGACCTCCAATGTTGGCATATTCACGCGTGCGCGTACTCCACGCGTACGTGTGCGCGTCGTTTCAAGTTTTTCAATTCCAAATTTTGGGCTCTTTATCGCGTCGTTTGCGTAACTCACGCTTACGCGTGGATATAGAAATTTTGCTCTTTCACGCGTACGCGTCATAGATGCGTACGCGTCGCTCAAAAATCATTCAGCTCCAGAATTGAACATTTTATCACAACGTTGGGGGTAACGTTGGATGTCCAATGCTCCCTCCAACGTGAGCCTTAGCCAATTATACAGAGAATTGTTTTGCCTCTCTTCCAACGTTTGAGGCAACGTTGGTGGTCCAACTTGGCCGCCAACGTTGCTTCTTCTTCATCTTTTCCAGGCTCCTTCTTCAACCTTATTCCATGCTTTCTTTCACCTATCATCAACCAATACATGCATCAAATCCTTGCTAAAGTTATGAGAATTCTTATCATTCTTAGCATACAAGTAATTATAGCATAATTCTCATGAAATTGCATCAAATTAATCATGGTTGAATGAATCTAGGCATACATGAATTTCTACCCAATTTGCTTACTTATAGCTCAAGAAAGTGCATAAAACCTATTAAAAACAAAGAAAAAGGCTAGTAAAACTAGCCTAAGATGCCCTGGCATCACCGACGCCATTGCTCAGCTGTTGACGGCTAGGTACAGCACGAGTGCTTCTCCTTTGGTAGGTCGGATGAGAATAGGCGGCTGCCCCATGAATGCTTTGAAGTCTTGGAAAGCCTTTTCGTACTCTGGGGTCCACTCAAATTGCTTTCCCTTTTGTAGGATTGAATAGATGGAGAGTGACCTTAGGGCTGATCTAACTAGAAACCTGGATAGGGTTGCCAGTCTTCTGTTCAGCTGTTGTACCTCTTTTACGCAGGTCGGGCTTTTCATGCTGAATATGGCCCGGCATTTGTCTGGGTTCACCTCTATGCCCCTTTGGGTCAGCATAAACCCTAGGAACTTCCCGGCTTCCACCGTGAAGGTGAACTTCAAGGGATTTAATCTTATCTCGTGTTTTCTTATGGTGGAAAACACCTCGGAGAGGTCGGATAGCAGCGCTTCATCCTCTTGAGTTTTAACGAGCATGTTGTACACATAGACTTCTATCAGTTTTCCTCTATGGGCGGAGAATATCTTATTCATCAGCCGCTGATACGTAGCCCCTGCGTTCTTTAGTCCGAAAGGCATTACTACGTAACAGTAGTTTGCCTTTGGGGTTATGAACAAGGTCTTCTTCTAGTCGGGTATGTGCATCGGGATTTGGTTGTATCCCGAGTAGGCGTCCATAAAGGAGAGGTATTTGTAGCTTGAAGCTGAGTTGACTAAAGCGTCAATACTTGGCAGTGGATAGGGGTCCTTGGGGCAGGCTTTGTTAAGGTCAGTGTAATCCACGCACATTCTCCACTTTCTGTTTGGCTTTTTCACCAGTACGACGTTGGCTAGCCAGAGTGGGTATTTTATCTCCCTTATGAACCCTGCCTCTAGTAAGGCCTGTACTTGTTCCTTTGTGACCTGTGTCTGCTCGGGTCTGAGCTTTCTGCGCTTCTGTTGGACAGGTGATGAGCAAATTCTTTGATGGTATAGAATTTCATTAAATGAATAAATTCTCGTTGCAAGTATAGTTCTACACCGACAAACAATCCTTCCAATCAAAAATTTGGTTGTCACAAATAACAAACCCCAAATAAGAATTAACCGAAGTATTTGAACTCCGGGTCGTCTCACAAGGAATTACAATGAAGTGCTCAATTATTGGCTATGAAGATGTTTTGGGGTTTTTGGGATAAGAGACATAAAATGTAAATAGCAATGAAAATAAACTAACAACTAAAAAGCTCTTGGCTAGATATGAGAACTAGAAGTCCCATCCTAGTTATCCTCTTCAATTGTGACCACAACTTGTCCATTGCTACCACTTAATTAACCTCTAACCATGGAGAAAAGTCAAGTGGATGAATCAACTTGATTCCACAAGTCCTAGCTAACTCCCAAGGGAAAGACTAGCGTTAGTGGTATCCAAATCAATTAGCAACTTCTAATTATCAATCAATCAAAGGAATTAGATAACTCAAGCGTCACTAATTACTCCACCTAGGCCAAGAGGAACAAAATCTAAACCAAAATTCAACCAAATATTTTATCAAACACTTGGAAGGCATAAAAGGAATGCATGGTAAAAGTGCAAGAATAATAAATCTACCAACTATAAATTACAACGAAAGTAAATTCACAACTCAAATCAACAATTAAAAGAACATCAAACATAAATTTCATAAAAGAAAATATTCAATTACAACAAGAGTTTATGAACATAAAAGAGGTATAAAAGTAAAATTAACAAGAGAATTAAGAAGAATAGAGTAGTAGAACAAGAAATTGTAAAGGAAACAAGATGAAAACATGTAATTAAACCTAAATCTAGAAGAAATTAACCTAACCTAATTCTAGAGAGAAGAGGGAGCTTCTCTCTCTAGAAACTAACCTACATGATGCTATACAACAAAAAATTGCCCCCCCCCCTTATCCCAAGCATGAATTTTACATGAAATAGCATTAGAAATGAGTTGGGTTGGGCCCAAAGTGCTTCAGAAATCGTTGGGGGCGATTTCACTTTAGTGGGCCACAAGCAGCATCGGCACGCACGCGTACATGGTGCGTGCGCGCCCCTAAACACGAAGCAACAAATGGCAAATTTTATATCATTTTGAAGCCCTGGATGTTAGCTTTCTAACGCAACTAGAACCGCCTCATTTGGACCTCTGTAGCTCAGGTTATGGTCGATTGAGTGCGAAGAGGTCAGGCTTGACAGCTTTACGGTTCCTTCATTTCTTCATGAGTTCTCCCACTTTGCATGCTTTTCTCCTCACTTTTTCCATCCAATACTTGCCTTATGAACCTGAAATTACTCAACAAATATATCAAGTCATCGAATGGAATTAAAGTGAATTAAAATCACCAATTTTAGGGCCTAAAAATCATGTTTTCACATTTAAGCACAAATCAAGGGAGAATTGCAAAACCATGCTAATTCATTGAATAAATGTGAGAAAAGGTGATAAAATCCCCCAAATTAAGCACAAGATAAACCACAAAATTGGGGTTTATCAAATCTCCGCACACTTAAACCAAGCATGTCCTCATGCTAAGAATAAAGAAGGACAAGAAAGGGGTATGAACATTTATTCAATGCAAATAAACTATGTGCACCTATCTATATGAATGTAACTAAATGCAAAATGATTCTACCTACTTGATTAAAAGTAAACCAATCTCCAAGAACACATATGAACAAGTAGGGATAAGATCATATGATGATTCATGAATCCTACCAATTCAAATATCAAAATGAAGAACAAATAGACTTGCAAGAAGAAAAGCTCATGAAAGCCGGGAACAAGGAATTGAGCATCGAACCCTCACCGGAAGTGTATCCGCTCTAGTCGCTCAAGTGTATAAGGTCGATTCACTCAATTCTCCTCTAATCATACTTTTCAAGATTTGTTTTTCTTCTAACAATCAACAATTATTCAATGCATGCATACATTCATCATGAGGACTTATTCATAGGTTGTAATGGGGCTAAGGTAAAGGTAAGGATGCATATGGTCAAGTGAGCTTGAAATTTGAATCTTTGATTAACCTAAGGACTCACCAAGAACATATAACAACCTATATAATTCTAATACAATACCTAGCTACCCATGATTCCCACTTTTTCACATACTCATGCATTCTTTTTAATTCACCACACATATGCATTGATTTTTTTATTGAACTTTACTTTGGGGCATTTTGTCCCCTTTTTATTTATTTTTCTCTTTTTTTTTCTATATATTTTTTTCTTTTATATATATATATGTTCTTTTTTTATCATTTTTTTCTAAAGTATATACAAACGTATCAATGCATATGGTTTTACATACAGTGCATGAATATGTACCCAATTCCCAAAAATCTTCAACAAAAATACAAAAACACACTTTTCTCTCAACCAATTTCCCAAGTTTCCCATACCCAAATGATAAACACTCTCACTAGCCTAAGCTAATCAAAGATCCAAATTAAGGACATTTATTGTTTTTCACTTAGGGGTAGTGATGTGCTAACATTAAGAACAAAAAGAATTAAATAGGCTCATGGTTGGCTAACAATGGTTGATGAAGGGTAGGCTATTTGGGTAAGTGAGCTATATGAAATGATGGTCTCAATCATATAAATGCATATATACATGGAATAATGGACATAAAGAATCAAACAAATCAAAGATTACAATCATAGAAAGAGAATAATGCACACAAGAATGGGAATAAGTGGTTATATGATGTAACCACACAATTGGGCTCAAAACTCACATGCTTGTGTTCTTAGTTCAAAAACTATGTTCCAAAATACATTCTCCAAGCAAGTTCAACACAAAAAATTTTTCAAATTGGTAGGGTGCCCTAAAAACAATTTTTTTCTTGGAAAAGAAATTATCACCCTAACCAAGTAGTCCTAACATAAAAAGAAGTGATGAAAAAAATATATATACAAATTCTAACTAACATGCAATCTATCATGTAATGCAACAATGGTGCACGAAATTACAATCACACTTTTGCATCTCCGCACAACTAACTAGCAAGTGCACTGGGTCGTCCAAGTAATACCTTACGTGAGTAAGGGTCGATCCCACGGAGATTGTTGGCTTGAAGCAAGCTATGGTTATCTTGTAACTCTTAGTCAGGATATCAATAATTCTCAAATTTAATTGTAAAAAGTAAAAGAACATTAAATAAATACTTGTTGTGCAGTAATGAAGAACAGGTTGAGGCTTTGGAGATGCTTTGTCTTCTGAATCTCTGCTTTCCTACTATCTTCTTCTTCATGCACACAAGGCTCCTTCCATGGCAAGCTTTATGTTGGGCATCATCGTTGTCAATGGCTACTTCCCGTCCTCTCAGTCAAAATGTTCCAAATGCGCTATCACCGCATGGCTAATCATCTGTCGGTTCTCGATCATGTCGGAATAGGATCCATTAATCCTTTTGCATCTGTCACTACGCCCAACACTCGCGAGTTTGAAGCTCGTCACAGTCATCCCTTCCCAGATCCTACTCAGATTACCACAGACAAGGTTTAGACATTTTGGATCTCAGGAATGGCCGCCAATAATTCTAGCTTATACCACGAAGACTCTGATCTGAATCATGAGGCTAAGAGATATGCATTCAATCTAAGGTAGAACGGAGGTGGTTGTCAGGCACGCGTTCATAGGTGAAAATGATGATGAGTGTCACGGATCATCACATTCATCAGGTTGAAGTGCGAATGAATATCTTAGAATAGAAGCAAGCGTGATAGAATGGAAAACAGTAGTAATTGCATTAATTCATGAAGAACAGCAGAGCTCCTCACCCCCAACAATGGGGTTTAGAGACTCATGCCATAGAGAATACAATATGAAACGTGTAAAGTGTCATGAGGTACAAGATGAATCACTAAAAGTAGTGTTTATAGTAAACTGGTGACCTAGGGTTACAGAAAATGAGTAAGCTAGGGTGTTTAGTGTAAAAATCCACTTCCGGGGCCCACTTGGTGTGTGCTTGGGCTGAGTATTGAAGCTTTCATGTGTAGAGACTCTTCTTGGAGTTAAACGCCAGCTTTTGTGCCAATTTGGGCATTTAACTCCAGCTTTTGTGCCAGTTCTGGAGTTAAACGCCAGAATTCTTGAGCTGACATGGAACGCCTGTTTGGGCCATCAAATCTCAAGCAAAGTATGAACTATTAGATATTTCTGGAAAGCCCAAGATGTCTACTTTCCAACGCAATTGAGAGAACACCGATTGGGCTTCTGTAGCTTCAGAAAATCCACTTCGAGTGCAGGGAGGTCAGAATCCAACAGCATCTGCAGTCCTTTTTCAGCCTCTGAATCAGATTTTTGCTCAGGGCCCTCAATTTCAGCCAGAAAATACCTGAAATCACAAAAAAACACACAAACTCATAGTAAAGTCCAGAAAAGTAATTTTTATTTAAAAACATAATAAAAACTAACTAAAATATACTAAAAACATACTAAAAACAATGCCAAAAAGCATATAAATTATCCGCTCATCACAACACCAAACTTAAATTGTTGCTTGTCCCCAAGCAACTAAAAATCAAATAGCATAAAAAGAAGAGAATATACAATGAATTCCAGAAACATCTATGAAGATCAGTATTAATTAGATGTGTGGAGCTTTTAGCTTTTCGCCTCTGAATAGTTTTGGCATCTCACTTTATCCTTTGAAGTTCAGAATGATTGTCTTCTATAGGAACTCAGAATCCAGATAGTGTTATTGATTCTCCTAATTAAGTATGTTGATTCTTGAACACAGCTACTTTATGAGTCTTGGCCGTAACCCTAAGCATTTTATTTTCCAATATTACCACCGGATACATAAATGCCACAAACACATAACTGGGTGAACCTTTTCAGATTGTGACTCAGCTTTGCTAGAGTCCCCAATTAGAGGTGTCCAGAGCTCTTAAGCACACTCTTTTTGCTTTGGACCACGACTTTAACCGCTCAGTCTCAAGTTTTCACTTGACACCTTCACGCCACAAGCACATGGTTAGGGACAGCTTGGATTAGCCGCTTAGGCCAGGATTTTATTCCTGTGGGCCCTCCTATCCACTGATGCTCAAAGCCTTGGATCCTTTTTATTACCCTTGCCTTTTGGTTTAAAGGGCTATTGGCTTTTTCTGCTTGCTCTCTTTTTTTTTCTTTTTCTTTCTTTTTTCGCATTTTTTTTCTGCAAGCTTTCTATTCACTGCTTTTTCTTACTTCAAGAATCAATTTTATGATTTTTCAGATCATTAAATAACATTTCTCCTTTTTCATCATTCTTTCAAGAGCCAACAATTTTAACATTCATAAACAACAAATTCAAAAATATGCACTGTTCAAGCATTCATTCAGAAAACAAGAGTATTACCACCACATCAAAATAATTAAACTGTTTTAAAATTCAAAATTCATGTACTTCTTTTTCTTTTTCAATTAAGAACATTTTTTTCATTTAAGAAAGGTGATGGATTCATGGGACATTCATAGCTTTAAGACATAAACTTTAAATTTTATTGATTATGGACTAAAAATAAGACTGAAAAATAAATATAAGAGCAAACCCATAATAATAGAAGACAGAAAATTAAAAGTAGAAAAATGAATGACTCTTAAAATAGACTTTTAATAATAAAAGTTATCACAGAGTTAGGACTCAACAACCTTAATTTTGAGAAGTGGATGCTCCCTCAATCTGTGGGGTGCTTGGTCCTTCAAGGGAAAGCTTCTGGCGCTTCAGCTCCTGTAGCTCACGCCCTTGCTTCTCCTGTTCCTTCAGCAGCTTGCAGAGCATGCAGTTTTGATTCTGCTGTTCTTCCTTAAGTTGTTCCATAATTTCTTGCAGCTTGGTAACAGATGCTTCTAGGCGGGTCCTGTAGTTAATTTCAGGAATTTCTGGGAGGAACTCCTGCGCCCTCCTTTTGATGGAGTTGTCTTGCACTTGTCCTTCCATTGACTTCTTGGTGATTGGGTGTTCGATTGAGATGAATTCATCAACTCCCATTCTCACCCCAGCATCTTTACATAGTAGAGAAATTAAGCTTGGGTAGGCTAGTTTGGCTTCAGTGGAGTTCTTGTTTGTAATTGTGTAAATCTCACAAGAAATCATATGATGAATCTCCACTTCTTTCAAATTGAATTTAACTTCCGGGATCACTGACCTCAGACCCATTATTTTGTGGTAATGGTCTGCATACTCTTTGATTAAGAACCTCTCTTGATTCCAAAGACTCTTTGGAGTATTCTCTTTCTTGCCTCTTGAATTGGTTTGTTTTCCCTTAGGTGCCATGATCTTGATGAGTCTTAGCTCAGTGATCACGAAAAAATACACTAAACTTAGAGGTTTGCTTGCCCTCAAGCAAAAGAAAGGAAAGGGGAGAGAGAGGATAAGAGCCAAATTCGAATGGTGGAGAGGAGGGGATGGCCGAATGTATATTTATAGGAGGAGGGAAGGGATTTCGAAAAATTTGAAAGAGATATGACATAGAGATATGATGGATGGAAGAAAATAAAATCATGATTTGAAAAAGATGAGGTTTGTAATTGAAAAAGGTATAAAGATATTAAATCTGAAAATTTGGTTATGCATCTAAGAAATAAGAGATGATATGATGAGTTGAAAAAGATTTGGAAAGAAATTAAGAGGATAATTGAGTTTTTGAAAAGATTTGGGAAGGATTTGAAAGAAAATTGAAAAGAGATTTAGAAAATTGTTGAATTTTGGAAAAATGAGGGTGAATGATGAAAGTTTGAAACATGTTTATGAAGAAAATTATGAGTCAAAACATGAAAATTTGAAAAAAAAAATTTGAAGTTGGAAACAAAATCTCCTCCCCCTGTCTTTCTGGCGTTAAACGCCCAGAATGGTATCCATTCTCACGTTTAACGCCCAATTGTTGGCCATTATGGGCATTTAACGCCCAGCCAGGTACCCTGGCTGGCGTTAAACGCCAGAAACCCCTTTATCACTGGGCGTTTTTCTGAACGCCCAGGATGCTACAATTCTGGCGTTTAACGCCCAAAATGCCCTTTACTGGCGTTTTCTTGCCAACAAGCTTCTTTTCTCTGCTTTTTGCACTGAATCCTTCTGTAACTCTGTGAATTTTTTCAATTTTGATGATTAACCTTTGAAGAAAAATGTATATCAAACTTCTACAAGTATTAATTAAAACAAATAACTTGCTAATGGCTGGGTTGCCTCCCACCAAGCGCTTCTTTATTGTCTTTAGCTGGACCTTTACTGAGCTTCATTCAAGCCTCAGTTTTGAGCATTCTTGCTCAAAATTGCTTTCAAGATAATGTTTGATTCTCTGTCCATTAACAATGAACTTTTTGTCAGAATCAATATCTTGAAGCTCAACATATCCATACGGTGACACTCCTGTAATCACATATGGTCCCCTCCACCGGGATTTTAATTTCCCGGGGAATAATTTGAGCTTAGAGTTGAACAGCAGAACTTTTTGTCCTGGCTCAAAGACTCTGGATGATAATTTCTTGTCATGCCACTTTTTTGCTTTTTCCTTATAAATTTTTGCATTTTCAAAAGCATTGAGTCTGAACTCCTCTAGCTCATTTAGCTGGAGCAATCTTTTCTCACCAGCTAACTTAGCATCCAGGTTTAGGAATTTGGTTTCCCAGTAGGCCTTATGTTCCAGTTCCACGGGCAGATGATAGGCCTTGCCATACACAAGATGGTATGGAGAGGTTCCTATAGGAGTCTTGAATGCTGTTCTGTATGCCCACAGAGCATCATCCAAGCTCTTTGCCCAATCCTTTCTATGGGCAATTACAGTCCGTTCCAGAATTCTTTTTAGTTCTTTATTAGAGACTTCAGCCTGCCCATTTGTCCGTGGATGATACAGAGTTGCTACTTTGTGGCTAATTCCATATCGAACCATAGCAGAGTAAAGCTGTTTATTGCAGAAATGGGTGCCCCCATCACTGATTAGTACTCTGGGAACACCAAATCTGCTAAAAATATGTTTCTAGAGGAACTTCAGCACAGTCTTGGTATCATTAGTGGGTTATCATTAGTGGGTGTGGCAATTGCCTCCACCCATTTAGATACGTAGTCTACTGCCACCAGAATGTAAGTGTTTGAGTATGATGGTGGGAAAGGACCCATGAAGTCAATACCCTATACATCAAACAACTCAATCTCTAAGATCCCTTGTTGAGGCATGGCATAACCATGAGGCAAGTTACCAGCTCTTTGGCAACTGTCACAGTTACGCACAAACTCTCGGGCATCTCCATAGAAAGTAGGCCAATAGAAGCCACATTGGAGGACTTTAGTGGCTGTTCGCTCACTTCCGAAATGTTCTCCATACTGTGATCCATGGGAATGCCACAGGATTTTCTGTGCCTCCTCTCTAGGGACGCATCTGCGGATCATTCCGTCTGCGCATCTCTTGAAGAGATATGGTTCATCCCAGAAGTAGTACTTTGCATCAGAAATAAGTTTTTTCTTTTGCAACCTGCTGTACTCCTGGGGTATGAGCCTCACAGCTTTATAATTTACAATTTCTGCAAACCATGGTGCTTCCTGAATGGCAAAAAGTTGCTCATCCGGAAAGGTCTCAAAGATCTCAGTAGGAGGGAGGGACGCCCCTGCTACTGGTTCTATCCGGGACAGGTGATCAGCTACCTGGTTCTCTGTCCCTTTTCTGTCTCTTATTTCTATATCAAACTCTTGCAGAAGCAACACCCATCTTATGAGCCTGGGTTTTGAATCCTGGTTTGTGAGTAGATATTTAAGAGCAGCATGGTCAGTATACACAATCACTTTTGAACTTACTAAATAGGATCTAAACTTGTCAATGGCATAAACCACTGCAAGTAACTCCTTTTCTGTGGTTATGTAATTCTTATGTGCGTCATTTAGAACACGACTGGCATAGTAAATGACGTGCAGAAGCTTGTTATGCCTTTGTCCCAACACTGCACCAATGGCATGGTCACTGGCATCACACATTAATTCGAATGGTAATGTCCAGTCAGGTGTAGAGATGACTGGTGCTGTGACCAGCTTGGCTTTCAGGGTCTCAAATGCCTGCAGACACTCTGTGTCAAACACAAATGGCGTGTCAGCAGCTAGTAGGTTGCTTAGAGGTTTTGTAATTTTTGAAAAATCCTTTATGAACCTCCTATAGAATCCTGCATTCCCCAGAAAGCTTCTGATTGCCTTAACATTGGCAGGTGGTGGTAATTTCTCAATTACCTCTACCTTGGCTTGATCCACCTCTATCCCCTTGCTTGAAATTTTGTGCCCAAGGACAATTCCTTCAGTCACCATAAAGTGACATTTTTCCCAGTTTAAGACTAGGTTAGTCTCTTGGCACCTTTTCAAGACAAGTGCTAGATGATCAAGACAGGAGCTGAATGAGTCTCCAAATACTGAGAAGTCATCCATGAAGACTTCCAGGAACTTCTCTACCATATCAGAGAAGATAGAGAGCATGCACCTCTGAAAGGTTGCAGGTGCATTGCACAGACCAAAAGGCATTCTTCTGTAAGCAAATACTCCAGATGGACATGTGAATGCTGTTTTCTCTTGGTCTTGAGGATCAACTGCAATTTGGTTGTAGCCTGAATAGCCATCCAAAAAGTAGTAGTATTCATGGCCTGCTAGTCTCTCTAGCATCTGGTCTATGAATGGTAAAGGGAAATGATCCTTTCTGGTGGCTGTATTGAGCCTTCTGTAGTCAATACACATATGCCACCATGTAACTGTTCTTGTGGGAACCAGTTCATTCTTTTCATTATGAACCACTGTCATGCCTCCCTTTTTGGGGACAACTTGGACAGGGCTCACCCAGGGGCTATCAGAAATAGGATAAATAATCCCAATCTCTAGTAACTTAGTGACCTCTTTCTGCACCACTTCCTTCATGGATGGATTTAGCCGCCTCTGTGGTTGAACCACTGGCTTAGCATCATCTTCCAATAGGATCTTGTGCATGCATCTTGCTGGGCTAATGCCCTTAAGATCACTTATGGACCACCCAAGAGCTGTCTTGTGTGTCCTTAGCACTTGAATTAGTGCTTTCTCTTCCTGTGGATTTAAAGCAGAGCTTATGATCACTGGAAAAGTGTCACCCTCTCCCAGAAATGCATATTTCTGGGATGGTGGTAGTGGTTTGAGCTCTGGTTTAGGAGGTTTCTCCTCTTCCTGAGGGATTTTTAGAGGTTCTTTTATTTCCTCTGGTTCCTCCAAATCAGGCTGAACATCTTTAAAGATGTCCTCTAGCTCTGATTCAATACTCTCAGTCATATTGATCTTTTCCACCAAAGAGTCAATAATATCAGTGCTCATGCAGTCATTTGATGTGTCTGGATACTGCATAGCTTTGATAGCATTTAACTTGAACTCATCCTCATTGACTCTTGGGGTCACTTCCCCTTTTTGTACATGAATAAGAGTTCGTCCAGTTGCTAGGAAAGGTCATCCTAGAATGAGAGTTGCACTCTTGTGCTCCTCCATTTTCAGCACTACAAAGTCAGTGGGAAAGGAAAATGGCCCAACCTTGACAATCATGTCCTCAATGATGCCTAATGGATATTTAATGGAGCCATCAGCAAGTTGAAGACATATCTGGGTTGGTTTGACTTCTTCAGTCAACCCAAGCTTTCTGATAGTGGATGCAGGTATTAGGTTGATACTTGCTCCAAGGTCACATAGAGCTGTCTTGGTACAAGCACCCTCTAATGTGCATGGTATCATAAACCTTCCTAGATCTTGAAGCTTTTCTAGTAAGCTTTTCAGAATGACTGCACTGCATTCTTCAGTGAGAAACACTCTTTCAGTTTCTCTCCAATCCTTCTTATGACTTAAGATCTCTTTCATGAACTTAGCATAAGAGGGTATCTGCTCAAGTGCCTCTACAAACGGGATCTTTATTTCAAGAGTCCTGAGATAGTCTGCAAAGCGGGCAAATTGTTTATCCTGTTCTGCTTGGCGGAGCTTCTGAAGATAAGACATCTTGGCTTTATATTCTTCAACCTTAGTTGCTGCAGGTTTATTCCCTACAGAAGTGGTTGGAGAAGCCTTCTTAGAAGGGTTACTATCAGCACTTGCAGGTGTCTGATCCCTCATTGGCGTTTGAACGCCAGGATTGGGTGCTGGATGGGCGTTTAACGCCAGCTTCCCACCCTTTTCTGGCGTTTGAACGCCATAACTGGACAAGGAATGGGCGTTTAACACCAACTTTTCCCCCTTTTCTGGCGTTTGAACGCCAGAGTTATTCCTCTCTGGGCTCTTGATGTCCTCAGAGGGATTTTGGGCAGTGGTTTGGTCATCCTCTATCATTTGTTCCTTTCTTGACTTTTTGCTACTTTGAGCTGAGTTATTCAATGTCTTCCCGCTCCTTAGTTGGACAGCTTGGCATTCTTCTGTTATCTGTTTAGATAGCTGCTGTCTTGTCTGATTCAATTGTGCTTCTATGTTCTTGTTAGCATTTTTAGTGTCTTGGAGCATCTCTTTGAATTCTGCTAATTGTTTTGTCATAAGGAGTAATTGCTGATTAAGTTCAACGATCTGTTCTTGAGTATTAGGATCAGTAGTTATTGCCATAGCCTCTTCTTTTATGGAGGACTCACTGTTTGAGTACAGATGTTGATTTCTAGCAACTGTATCTATGAATTCTTGAGCCTCTTCAATTATTTTTCTCATGTGTATAGATCCACCAGCTGAGTGGTCTAGAGACATTTGAGCTCTTTCTGTAAGCCCATAGTAAAAGATGTCTAACTGTACCCACTCTGAAAACATTTCAGAGGGTCATTTCCTTAGCATCCCTCTATACCTCTCCCAGGCATTATAAAGGGATTCATGATCCTCTTGTTTAAAGCCTTGGATGTCCAGCCTTAGCTGTGTCATCCTTTTTGGAGGGTAAAATTGATTCAGAAATTTGTCTGATAACTGTCTCCATGTTTTTATGCTTGCTGTGGGTTGGTTATTTAACCACCTCTTTGCTTGATCTTTTACAGCAAATGGAAACAATAATAATCTGTAGACATCCTGATCCACTTCTTTATCACGTACTGTGTTAGCAATTTGTAAGAACTGTGCCAGAAACTCAGTAGGTTCTTCTTGTGGAAGACTGGAATACTGGCAATTTTGCTGCACCATGATAATGAGCTGAGGATTTAGCTCAAAACTGCTTGTTTTAATGGGAGGTATACAGATGCTACTCCCATATGCAGCTGTAATGGGGTTGGCATATGACCCCAGAGTCCTTCTGGACTGTTCATTTTCACTTATGTCCATGATAGAGAAAAGGGAATTGATATGAATTGTAAATAAATTATTTTTTTATTTTAATTAAAATTATCCGAATGAAATAAAACAAAATAAATGAAAAGTAAAATAAAAGTTTCGAAAAATTAAGAAAAAGTAAAAAGATAAATAAATAATTCGAATGCTAAAATGGCTAATTAATTAAAAAGATTTGAAAAATTTTGGATATGGTTTTCGAAAACTAGAAGAAAATGAAATGAAAGCAAATTGAAAACTAAATTAATTAATTAATTAGAAAGATTTTGGAATTAGCAATCAAAAAGATATAATTAAAAATTATTTTGAAAAAGATATGATTGAGAAGATATGATTGCAATATAAAAAAAAAGATATGATTGAAAAGATATGATTGAAGAAATTAAAAAGATTTGATTTTTAAAAAAGATTTGAAAAGATCAATTTTTGAAATTAGAATTTTGACTTGACTAAAAAAAAGATATGATTTTGAACACCTTTGACTAATTTAATGCAAAATTTCGAAATTTATGAGTAAAATAAGGAAAAGATATTTTTTTATTTTTGAATTTTAATGAGGAAAGAGAAAAACAATAAAATGACACTAAACTTAGAAATTTTAGATCAAAACAAAGAGAACAAATAAGAAAACTTTGAATGTCAAGATGAACACCAAGAACACTTTGAAGATCAAGATGAACACCAAAAACAAATTTTTGAAAAAAAATTTAAGTAAATAAAAGCACAAAAACACACCAAACTTAAAATTTTTAGAAAATCAAACACAAATTTTCGAAAAATTAAAGGAAAACACAAAGAAGACACCAAACTTAGAATTTTTAAAGATCAAGAAAGAACTAAGAACATACAAATTCGAAAATTTAAAAGAAAATAAAAGCATGCAATTGACACCAAACTTAAAATATTAAACTAAACTCAAATAAAAGACTCTAAACCAACAAAAATAAAATATTCATAATCTAAGCAACAAGATAAACCGTCAGTTGTCCAAACTCGAACAATCCCCGGCAACGGCGCCAAAAAACTTGGTGCACGAAATTACAATCACACTTTTGCAACTCCGCACAACTAACCAGCAAGTGCACTAGGTCGTCCAAGTAATACCTTACGTGAGTAAGAGTCGATCCCACGGAGATTTTCGACTTGAAGCAAGCTATGGTTATCTTGTAACTCTTAGTCAGGATATCAATAATTCTCAGATTTAATTGTAAAAAGTAAAAGAACATGAAATAAATACTTGTTATGCGGTAATGAAGAACAGGTTGAGGCTTTGGAGATGCTTTGTCTTCTGAATCTCTGCTTTCCTACTATCTTCTTCTTCATGCACGCAAGGCTCCTTCCATGGAAAGCTTTATGTTGGGCATCACCGTTGTCAATAGCTACTTCCCGTCCTCTCAGTGAAAATGTTCCAAATGTGCTGTCACCGCACGACTAATCATCTGTCGGTTCTCGATCATGTCGGAATAGGATCCATTGATCCTTTTGCGTCTGTCACTACGTCCAACACTCGCGAGTTTGAAGCTCGTCATAGTCATCCCTTCCCAGATCCTACTTAGAATACCACAGACAAGGTTTAGATGTTCCGGATCTCAGGAATGACCGCCAATAATTCTAGCTTATACCACGAAGACTCTGATCTGAATCATGAGGCTAAGAGATATGCATTCAATCTAAGGTAGAACGGAGGTGGTTGTCAGGCACGTGTTCATAGGTGAAAATGATGATGAGTGTCACGGATCATCACATTCATCAGGTTGAAGTGCGAATGAATATCTTAGAATAGAAGCAAGCGTGATAGAATGAAAAACAGTAGTAATTGCATTAATTCATGAAGAACAGCAGAGCTCCTCACCCCCAACAATGGGGTTTAGAGACTCATGCCGTAGAGAATACAATATGAAATGTGTAAAGTGTCATGAGGTACAAGATGAATTACTAAAAGTAGTTTTTATAGTAAACTGGTGACCTAGGGTTACAGAAAATGAGTAAGCTAGGGTGTTTAGCATAAAAATCCACTTCCGAGGCCCACTTGGTTTGTGCTTGGGCTGAGCATTGAAGCTTTCATGTGTAGAGACTCTTCTTGGAGTTAAACGCCAGCTTTTGTGCCAGTTTGGGCGTTTAACTCCAGCTTTTGTGCCAGTTCTGGAGTTAAACGCCAGAATTCTTGAGCTGACATGGAACGCCTATTTGGGCCAACAAATCTCGGGCAAAGTATGAACTATTATATATTGCTAGAAAGCCCACGATGTCTACTTTCCAACGCAATTGAGAGCGCACCAATTGGGCTTCTGTAGCTCCAGAAAATCCACTTCGAGTGTAGGGAGGTCAGAATCCAACAGCCTCTGAATCAGATTTTTGCTCAGGTCCCTCAATTTCAGCCAGAAAATACCTGAAATCACAGAAAAATACACAAACTCATAGTAAAGTCCATAAAAGTGATTTTTATTTAAAAACTAATAAAAACATAATAAAAACTAACTAAAATATACTAAAAACATACAAAAAACAATGCCAAAAAGCGTATAAATTATCCGCTCATCAAACAACTAATCTAACAAAGACAAAAATTAAAAATTCGTGTTGAAAAAGGAAGTTGTTACCCATGGAGGTCGGTCAGACGACCTCCCCACACTTAGAAATTTGCACCGTCCTCGGTGCATGCAAAGAAGAGCAAGGTGGACGGGTTGCTACAATTGATGAGCTCCTTCAAAGGGTTGTGCGGGTGAACTTATTTGTTTCCCCATTTAGAAGTCTTTCCAATCCTTTCCTTCTTGGTGGCCAACCTAAAAGGAAAGAGAAAGAAGGATAATTAAGCCTACATCAAAGATATCAAAGCAAGTAGAACATAGGCGGGGGCTAATGCCAAATAAGAGTAAGGTTCTCACTACATGGTAGCTACAACATGTAAGTGAGAAAACAATATAAGCTAAGGCATATTAACTAACACTTGATGCAAGAGTAAAGTCAAAGGATGAAGAGCACTCAAAAGCATCAAGTTCAAACAAGAAAAAGTTGGTTAAGAAAGACATGTAAGCTTATATCAATGCACAAAGGATACAAGGATCATCAAAGGTTAAGCATTGAATTAGAAATTTCATTACCCATCAATATCTAACAAGTCAAGAAGCACCAATATTAACCAAGAAATTCTCAACAATTGAGTAAGAGCATTCAACACCATTATTAAAATAAGAAGCTTGAAAAAAAAATAAAGTAAAAACAGGCTATAAAAATAAAATGAAAATGTAAAGAATAAAACTATGTGAATGCAATGGACAAAAGAGAATGGAAGATGAGAAAAAAACTCTTTTTTTTTTACCGGCGCGAACGCGTCATGCACGCTTACGCGCCGATGCGCAGTTTGGCCGAAGGACGCGTACGCGCTAGGTGCGCGCACACGTGGGTGAGATTATGCACGGGGCACAGTGTCAGCCCAAGGTTGGCTTAACTCTCTGGAACATGTACCAGAAGGGCAGGTGGCGCTATCGGCGCGTGCGCGCATAGCGTGCGTGCACGTGCATTGCGCATTTAGAGTCAACAGCGCGTACGCGCCAGGTGCGTGCATGCTCGGGTGGTTTGTGCCTCAAGCATGGTGCTGGCGCAATGTAGGCGTAACTCTCGGGTCAATGTATGGAGGGATGAATTTTTCAATCCACGCGTACGCGTACATGGTGCGTCCGCGTGGATGATTCGAAAATGCTTGAGGCGCGCGTACGCGTCAGTGCGCGCACGCGCGGGTTGGTGCTCTATTTTCAATTTTTTTCAAGTTCTTACACCAAATCAAGCATTCCAAACCTCCAAACAGCTACCCAAACACCATAAAACCTTATTTAACATATTAGACTACCAAATAGACTCAACAAACTACTCTAAATATGAATTTAAACTAATTCTACCAATATTTACAAAAGAGAAAATGAAAAGATATTACCATGGTGGGTGTCTGCCACAAGCACTTTTGTTTATTGTCCTTAAGTTGGACTTATGGGGAGCTTCTCTCAAGGTGGCTTATGCTTGAAGCTATCCTTGAACATCCACCAATGCTTGAGTTTCCAATAAGCTCCATTCTTCAATCTTGATATCTTCAAGCTTTGATGGAGTTCTTCACAAACCATGAGCTCCCAAATTTGATTCTCCTCGTGCGATCCGGGATCCCACACTTTGTTTTGACACCCATCTTCAAATTGATCATCATGATTCCAATTGGGTGGCATGACCTTAGAATTCTCAATTAAACACCCAAACATTCTCCTAGACCCATGCAATTTGGTTCTACACCAACCATTGCCATTTAACTTCGAGCATGCAACCATCATGAACTTAGAATGGTGTTTCCAACCACTACACAACTCTCTTATACTCTTAACTCCACAAAGAGCTCTAAGTTAACCATCATTTTCAATCAAACCATATTCAAGTGAGAAAGCAAAGCTTAGGGATAAGAATTTTACCCACTTGAATGATGTGTTGGATGATGAATTAGGAAGGGGTGGTCCCAATGATCTTGCAAGCTCCACTCCCTTGTGCTCTTCCTTGACTATCTCCACCTCCTTACAACTTTCCTCAACTTTAACATCTTCCTCTTGGCGGCTTACTTCCAATTCAATTTCTTCTTCATTGCTCACCAAAGGCATGGGAGGTGAGGTGTCTTCTTCTTTAATCTCCATGTCAAGCCCAATGGGAGAGGATTCAATTATACATAGGAATTCCTCAATGATTGAATCCATCTCTTGGTCAACCACTTCAAAGGCTTCAACCACTTCTTCTGGCTCAATTATCTTAACTTCCTCCTCTTGTTGCACTCCTTGCTTTAACTCCTCTTCTTTACCTTGAAGCTCTAAACTCACACCCTCACTATGCTCCTTAATTGCCTCTCCACATTCGTCAATGAGAGTGCTTTAGTTGCTTAGGCTTAGTCGAGAGGAGGCCATATTGCTAACGGCTTCCACTAGGATAGCCATCTTGGCTCCTAGCTCTTTAAACTTCTTATCATCCTCCTCTTATTTCCTTAAGATATGAGATTCAAGATCTCTCAATTCCAATATGGAGGCTTCATCGGAGGACGGTGGTAGAAGAGAGGGTTCATTATTTGAGGGGAAGGCATTATAATTGGAAGGTGGTTCATTTTGGTAAGGGTATGGAGTTGGTGTATATTGAGGTGGTTCTTGAGAGTAGTTGTGTTGGAATTGTGGTGGTTCTATGTATGGTTCATATGGCTCATAAGGTGGTTGGTAGGGTGGATAAGGATTATGGTCATATGGGGGTGTTTGGTGGTATGGGGCTTGTGAGTAAGGTAGTTCAAAATCATGTTGAGGGGGTGGTTCATAGGCATGTGGTAGTAGTTGTTAACAATCACAATAAGGGTCACCACATCCATTAGATTGATATGCATTAGGATTAGGATTATACCCATAAGAATCCGGAGGTTGTTGTTGCCAAGAAGGTTGATCAATCCCTTGAGGCTCCTCCCATCTTTGATTGTTCCATCCTTGATGCACATCCTCATTGTAGCTTCCATTCCCTACAACATAATGTGAACCAAACTCATAGCCAAAGTGGTGAGAATTCATAATAGCAAGAGAAAATAAAAACAAAACTAGTAAGAACCAACAAAAACTAACTCCTAAAACAAGCAAAAACTAGCAAAGAAGCATATTAACATATATACAATAGCCAATAACATAACACCATTGCAACTCCCCGGCAACGGCGCCATTTTGATGAGCGAATTCTTTGATGGTATAGAATTTCATCAAATGAATGAATTCTCGTTGCAAGTATAGTTCTACACCGACAAACAATCCTCCCAATCAAAAATTTGGTTGTCACAAATAACAAACCCCAAATAAGAATTAACCGAAGTATTTGAACTCCGGGTCATCTCACAAGGAATTGCAATGAAGTGCTCAATTATTGGCTATGAAGATGTTTTGGGGTTTTTAGGATAAGAGACATGAAATGTAAATAGCAATGAAAATAAACTAACAACTAAAAAATCTCTTGGCTAGATATGAGAACTAGAAGTCCCATCCTAGTTATCCTCCTCAATTGTGACCACAACTTGTCCATTGCTACCACTTAGTTAACCTCTAACCATGGAGAAAAGTCAAGTGGATGAATCAACTTGATTCCACAAGTCCTAGCCAACTCCCAAGGGAAAGACTAGTGTTAGTGGTATCCAAATCAATTAGCAACTTCTAATTGTCAATCAATCAAAGGAATTAGATAACTCAAGCGTCACTAATTACTCCACCTAGGCCAAGAGGAACAAAATCTAAACCAAAATCCAACCAAATATTTTATCAAACACTTGGAAGGCATAAAAGAAAATCATGGTAAAAGTGCAAGAATAATAAATCCACCAACTATAAATTGCAAGGAAAGTAAATTCATAACTCAAATCAACAATTAAAAGAACATCAAACATAAATTTCATAAAAGAAAATATCCAATTCCAACAAGAGTTCATGAACATAAAAGAGGTATACAAGTAAAATTAACAAGAGAACTAAGAAGAATAGAGTAGTAGAACAAGAAATTGTAAAGGAAACAAGATGAAAACATGTAATTAAACCTAAATCTAGAAGAAATTAACCTAACCTAATTCTAGAGAGAAGAGGGAGCTTCTCTCTCTAGAAACTAACCTACATGATGCTACACTAAAAACAATTGCCCCCCTGCCCCAAGCTTGAATTCTGCATGAAATAGCATTAGAAATGAGTTGGGTTGGGCCCAAAGTGCTTCAGAAATCGCTGGGGGCGATTTCACTTTAGTGGGCCACGAGCAGCATCGGCGCGCACATGTACATGGCGTGTGAGCGCCCCTAAACGCGAAGAAACATATGGCAAATTTTATATCATTTCGATACCCCGGATGTTAAATTTCCAACGCAACTAGAACCGCCTCATTTGGACCTCTGTAGCTCAAGTTATGGTCGATTGAGTGCAAAGTGTTCAGGCTTGACAGCTTTACGGTTCCTTCGTTTCTTCATGCGTTCTCCCACTTTGCATGCTTTTCTCCTCACTTCTTCCATTCAATACTTGCCTTATGAACCTGAAATTACTCAACAAATATATCAAGTCATCGAATGGAATTAAAGTGAATTAAAATCACCAATTTTAGGGCCTAAAAATCATGTTTTCACATTTAAGCACAAATTAAGGGAGAATTGCAAAACATGCTAATTCATTGAATAAATGTGAGAAAAGGTGATAAAATTTCCCAAATTAAGCACAAGATAAACCACAAAATTGGGGTTTATCAACAGGTCGAGAGCCTGGGTATACCGTGAGCTTATGACACATTAGGTCGGGGTTTATGCCAGGCATGTCGAAAGCTTTCCATGCGAAGAGGTCGGAGTTTTATTTTAGCAAGACGATAAGCTGCTTTTTTAGGGTTTCTCTTAAGTTTGCCCCTATGCTTCTCGTTTTGTCGAGGTCATTCCCAATTTATACCCCTTCAATTTTGCCCTCAGGTTTGGATGCAGGTATCGTGGACTCGGGGGCCTCCCAATTCGATGGTGTTGACTTCTTTTCTGCCCGAGTTACTCTTCAAGCTAAGACTTTCGTTGTAGCATTTTCTTGCGAGCTTTTGGTCCCCCTTTATTGTGGTGATTCCTTCGTTTGTGGGGAACTTCATGCAAAAGTACGGGGTGAAAACGACAGTGACTGACTTGTTTAGAGTTGTACGACCTATTAGGGCATTATAGGCTGAGCCTACGTCGACTACTATGTAATCGATGCTTATAGTCCTTGACCTCGCACCTTTTCAAAAGGTGGTATGTAGTGAGATGTACCCTAGGGGTTGGATCGAGATATCTCCAAGTCCGAATAAGGTATTCGGGTATGCCTTCAGGTCTTTCAATTCTAGTCCGAGCTTGTCAAAGGCAGATTTGAACAAGATGTCGGTCGAGCTCCCTTGATCTACTAAGGTGCGGTGGAGGTGTGCATTTGCTAGGATTATGGTTATTACCATGGGATCATCATGTTCGGGCAACAGGCCCTGTGCATCTTCCTTTGTGAAGGAGATGGTTGGCAGGTAGGTTGACAGGCTATTTTCCCAGATTTGATATACCTCTTTAAGGTACCTTTTCCGTGAGGATTTCGTTATTCCTCCCCCTGCGAACCATCCATTGATCATGTGGATGTGACAATCTGGGGTGTGAGGAGGGCATTGCGATCGTCCGTCCTCTTCTTCCTACTTCATTTCCTTGGGTCGTCCGACCTGTCAGCTAAGTAACGATCGAGCCGGCCCTCCCTGGCCAGCTTTCCTATGACGTTCTTCAGGTCGTAACACTCGTTGATGGAGTGTCCGTAGAGTTTTTAGTATTCAAAATACTCAATCCGGCTTCCACCCTTTTTGTGTTTGATCAGGCAGGGTGGCGGGAACTTTTCTGTGTGGCATATCTCTTTGTAGACGTCTACTAGGGAAACTCTTAGGGGAGTGTAGTTATTATATTTTCGAGGTTTCTCCGAGATTGGCTCTTCTTTTTTCTTGGGTTCTCGCTCTCTATCCCGAGGTGAATATGGCAGGTTGGATTTTGAAGGGGTTTCTCGTAGTCAGGAATTTTCTTCCATGTTGATGTATTTTTCCGCCCTTTTCTGTACTTCATTCAGAGAGGACAAGTATCGCTTGGATATGGACCAGCTAAACGGCCCTTCTCTCAAGCCTTTGACTAACCCCATAATCGCTGCCTCTGTTGGCAGACACTAGATTTCCAGGCAAGCTTTGTTAAATCTTTCCATGTAATCCTGAATATTTTTCTTGTCTCCTTTTTTTATTCCTAGCAAGCTCGGGGCGTGCTTCATCTTGTCCTTTTGGACGGAGAATCATGTCAAAAATTTTCTGGCCAGGTCGTCGAAGCTAGTGACCGATCTAGGGGGTATTCCGTCGAACCACTTCATGGCGGCCTTTGTTAAGGTCGTAGGAAAGGCTCTACAGCGAGTTGCGTCGGAGGCGTCAACCAGATACATCCGGCTCCTAAAATTGTTAAGATGGTGGCTCGGGTTGGATGTCCCGTCGTAGAGGTCCATGTCGGGTTGCTTGAAATTCTGGGGACCTTGCCTTTCATGGTTTCTTTAGTGAATCGGTCTTGCCCTCCTAGGGGACTTTCGTCCCGACTTGGGCATATGATCTGGGTACGGAGGTCGGTTTCCATCTTTTGGAGTTTCTCTTCTAGTTCTCTACGCCTCCAAGACTTTCTCCTTAGCTCCCTTTCGGCCTTTTGCTGTCGTTCTGCCTCGCGCTCGAGTTGTCTCAATCGGTCTTTGATGAGCGGATAATTTATACGCTTTTTGGCATTGTTTTTAGTATGTTTTTAGCAGGATCTAGTTACTTTTAGGGATGTTTTCATTAGTTTTTATGTTAAATTCACATTTCTGGACTTTACTATGAGTTTGTGTGTTTTTCTGTGATTTCAGGTATTTTCTGGCTGAAATTGAGGGACTTGAGCAAAAAATCAGATTCAGAGGTTGAAGAAGGACTGCTGATGCTATTGGATTCTGACCTCCCTGCACTCAAAGGGGATTTTCTGGAGCTACGGAACTCAAAATGGCACGCTTCCAATTGCGTTGGAAATTAGACATCCAAGGCTTTCCAGCAATGTATAATAGTCCATACTTTGGCCAAGATTTGACGACGCAAACTGGCGTTCAACGCCAGCTCTCTGCCCAATTCTGGCGTCCAGCGCCAGAAAAGGATCCAAAACCAGAGTTGAACGCCAGAAATAGATCAAAACTTGGCGTTCAACTCCACAAATGGCCTCTGCACGTGTAAAGTTAAAGCTCAGCCCAACCACACACCAAGTGGGCCCCGGAAGTGGATTTATGCATCAATTACTTACTCATGTAAACCCTAGTAGCTAGTTTATTATAAATAGGACCTTTTACTATTGTATTAGGCATCTTTGGACGCCTGGTTCTTAGATCAGAGGGGCTGGCCTCTCGGCCATGCCTGGACTACCACTTATGTATTTTTAACGGTAGAGTTTCTACACTCCATAGATTAAGCTGTGGAGCTCTGCTGTTCCTCAAAGATTAATGCAAAGTACTACTGTTTTCTATTCAATTCATCTTATTTCGCTTCTAAGATATCCATCCGCACCCAAGAACGTGATGAAGGTGATGATTATGTGTGACACTCATCACCATTCTCCCCTATGAACACGTGCCTGACAAACACTTCCGTTCTACATGAAATAAGCTAGAATGAATATCTCTTAGATTTCTTAATTAGAATCTTCGTGGCGTAAGCTAGAATGATGGCGGCATTCAAGAGAATCCGGAAAGTCTAAACCTTGTCTGTGGTATTCCGAGTAGGATTCAATGATTGAATGACTGTGACGAGCTCCAAACTCGCGATTGCAGGGCGTTAGTGACAGACGCAAAAGGATAGTAAATCCTATTCCAGCATGATCGAGAACCAACAGATGAATAGTCGTGCCATGACAGGGTGCGTTGATCATTTTCACTGAGAGGATAAGATGAAGCCATTGACAAAGGTGATGCCTCCAGACGATTAGTCGTGCCGTGACAGGGCATTGGATCATTTTCCTGAGAGATGACCGAAAGTAGCCGTTGACAATGGTGATGTATCACATAAAGCCATCCATGGAAAGGAGTAAGACTGATTGGATAAAGATAGCAGGAAAGCAGAAGTTCAGAGGAACGAAAAGCATCTCCATTCGCTTATCTGAAATTCCTACCAATGATTTACATAAGTACCTCTATCCCTATTCTATTATTTATTATTCGAAAACTCCATTATCACTTTATATCCACCTGACTGAGATTTACAAGGTGACCATAGCTTGCTTCATACCAACAATCTCCGTGGGATTCGACCCTTACTCACGTAAGGTATTACTTGGACGACCCAGTGCACTTGCTGGTTAGTTGTGCGAAGTTGTGACAGACAATAAAACTAGATCAGATCACCAGGCCCTTGAAGCCATGGATATGTATCACAATTTCGTGCACCAAGTTTTTTGGCGCCGTTGCCGGGGATTGTTCGAGTATGGACAACTGACGGTTCATCTTGTTGCTCAGATTAGGTAATTTTCTTTTTATTTTATTTTCAAAAAAAAATTTCAAAAATATTTCTAAAATTTTCTCATCTTATTTCGAAAATAATATAAAAAAATGTTTTCAAAAATTTTATTCAAAATTTTTAAGAATGAATTCTAGTGTTTTATGAAGTATGTTGAAGCCTGGCTGGCTGTAAAGCCATGCCTAATTCCTTTGGGAATGAGTATGTCAGGCGTGTCATGTCTGAATTACATGCTGAAGCTTGGCTGGCCATTGGCCATGTCTAGTGTTTTGGACCGGAGCTTTCATTGAAAGCTTGGCTGGCTCATGAGCCATGTCTAATTCCTGGACTGAAGCTTTAGACTAAGAATGCAAGATTCCTGGAATTCATATTAAAAATTTTGGAATCCTTATTTTTATGTTTCACAATAATTTTCGAAAAAATTAAAAGAAAATACAAAAAAAATTTGAAAATCATAAAAATCAAAAACATTTTTTGTGTTCTGGTTTGAGTCTTGAGTCATGTTATAAGTTTGGTGTCAATTGCATATGCATCTTGCATTTTTCGAAAATTCTCATCCATTCATAGTGTTCTTCATGATCTTCAAGTTGTTCTTGGTAAATCTTCTTGTTTGATCTTTGCATTTGCATGTTTTGTGTCTTTTCTTGTTTTTCATATGCATTCTTGAATTCTTAGTGTCTAAGCATTAAAGAATCTTAAGTTTGGTGTCTTGCATGTTTTCTTTGCATTAAAAATTTTTCAAAAATATGTTCTTGGTGTTCATCTTGACATTCAAAGTGTTCTTGGTGTTCATCTTGATATTCATAGCATTCTTGCATGCATCACATGTTTTGATCTAAAATCCTCATGCATTGCATCATTTTTCTTGTTTCTCTCTCTCATCATTAAAAATTCAAAAAAAAAAATATCTTTCCCTTTTTCTCCTCATTAAATTCGAAAATTTGAATTGACTTTTTCAAAATTTTTAAAATTTAATTGTTTCTTATGAGTCAAATCAAATTTTCAATTTGAAAATCTTATCTTTTTCAAAATCTTTTTCAAAAAAATCATACCTTTTTCATTATTTTCGAAAAAATTCAAAAATCTTTTTCAAAATATTTTTCAAAAATCTTTTTCTTATCTTTATCAAAATTTTCGAAAATAATATTAACAATTAATGTTTTGATTCAAAAATTTCAAGTTTGTTACTTGCTTGTTAAGAAAGATTCAAACTTTAAGTTCTAGAATCATATCTTGTGATTTCTTGTGAATCAAGTCATTAATTGTGATTTTAAAAATCAAATCATTTTCAAAACTAATTTTTATCATATCTTTTCAAAAATATCTTCTCATCTTATCTTTTTCAAAAATTTGATTTCAAAATATCATTTCTAACTTCCTAACTTCTTATCTTTTCAAAATTTGTTTCAACTAACTAACTAACTTTTTGTTTGTTTCTTATCTTTTTCAAAACCACCTAACTAACTCTCTCTCTCTAATTTTCGAAAATATTTTCCCTCTTTTTCAAAATTTCTTTTTAATTAAACTAATTATTTTATTTTTTTATTTGAATTTTCGAAAAACTACTAACCTTTTTCAAAAACTATTTTCGAAAATCACTAACTCTTTTTTTTAAAAGTGTTTTTCGAAAATTCTCTTCTCTCTCATCTCCTTCTATTTGTTTATTCATCTACTAACATCTCTCCCTCACTCACAAAAAAAAAAAAAAGAGGATCTCTATTATTATTATTTTTCTGTGCCCTCTTCTTTGTCATATGAGCAGGAGCAAGGATAAGAACATTCTTGTGGAAGCAGATCCAGAACCTGAAAGGACTCTGAAAAGGAAACTAAGAGAAGCTAAAATACAACAATCCAGAGATAACCTTTCAGAAATTTTCGAACAGGAAGAGGAGATGGCAGCCGAAAATGATAATAATGTAAGGAAGATGCTTGGTGACTTCACTGCACCTAATTCCAATTTACATGGAAGAAGCATCTCCATTCCTGCCATTGGAGCAAACAACTTTGAGGTGAAACCTCAATTAGTTTCTCTGATGCAGCAGAACTGCAAGTTTCATGGACTTCCATCCGAAGATCCTTTTCAGTTCTTAACTGAATTCTTGCAGATATGTGATACTGTTAAGACTAATGGAGTAGATCCTGAAGTCTACAGGCTCATGCTTTTCCCTTTTGCTGTAAGAGACAGAGCTAGATTATGGTTGGATTCTCAACCCAAAGACAGCCTGAACTCTTGGGATAAGCTGGTCACGGCTTTCTTAGCCAAGTACTTTCCTTCTCAAAAGCTGAGCAAGCTTAGAGCTGATGTTCAAACCTTCAGACAGAAAGAAGGTGAATCCCTCTATGAAGCTTGGGAAAGATACAAACAGTTGACCAAAAAGTGTCCTTCTGACATGCTTTCAGAATGGACCATCCTGGATATATTCTATGATGGTTTATCTAAGTTATCAAAAATGTCATTGGATACTTCTGCAGGTGGATCCATTCACCTAAAGAAAACGCCTGCAGAAGCTCAAGAACTCATTGACATGGTTGCTAATAACCAGTTCATGTACACTTCTGAAAGGAATCCTGTGAATAATGGGACGCCTATGAAGAAGGGAGTTCTTGAAGTTGATACTCTGAATGCCATATTGGCTCAGAATAAAATATTGACTCAGCAAGTCAATATGATCTCTCAGAGTCTGCATGGAATGCAAGCTGCATCCAACAGTACTCAAGAGGCTTCTTATGAAGAAGAAGCTTATGATCCTGAGAACCCTGCAATAGCAGAGGTGAATTACTTAGGTGAACCTTATGGAAACACTTATAACTCAACATGGAGAAATCATCCAAATTTCTCATGGAAGGATCAAAAGCCTCAACAAGGCTTTAATAATGGTGGAAGAAACAGGTTTAGCAATAGCAAGCCTTTTCCATCATCAACTCAGCAACAGACAGAGAACTCTGAACAAAATACTTCTAATTTAGCAAACTTAGTTTCTGATCTGTCCAAGGCCACTGTAAGTTTCATGAATGAAACAAGGTCTTCCATTAGAAATTTGGAAGCACAAGTGAGCCAGCTGGGTAAAAGGATCACTGAAATTCCTCCTAGTACTCTCCCAAGCAATACAGAAGAGAATCCAAAAGGAGAGTGCAAGGCCATTGACATAAGCACCATGGCCGAACCCGTAAGGGAAGGAGAGGACGTGAATCCCAAGGAGGAAGGCCTCCTGGGACGTCCAGTGATCAATAAGGAGCTTCCCTCTGAGGAACCAAAGGAATCTGAGGCTCATCTAGAGACCATAGAGATTCCATTGAACCTCCTTATGCCATTCATGAGCTCTGATGAGTATTCCTCTTCTGAAGAGAATGAGGATGTTACTGAAGAGCAAACTGCCAAGTTTCTTGGTGCAATCATGAAGCTGAATGCCAAATTATTTGGCATTGATACTTGGGAAGATGAACCTCCCTTGTTCACTAATGAACTAAGTGATCTGGATCAACTGACATTGCCTCAGAAGAGACAGGATCCTGGAAAGTTCATAATACCTTGTACTATAGGCACCATGATCTTTAAGGCTCTGTGTGACCTTGGTTCAGGGATAAACCTCATGCCCCTCTCTGTAATGGAGAAACTGGGAATCTATGAGGTGCAAGCTGCTAAAATCTCCTTGGAGATGGCAGACAGCTCAAGAAAACAGGCTTATGGACAAGTAGAGGATGTATTAGTAAAGATTCAGGGCCTTTACATCCCTGCTGATTTCATAGTCTTGGATACTGGAAAGGAAGAGGATGAATCCATCATCCTAGGAAGACCTTTCCTAGCCACAGCAAGAGCTGTGATTGATGTGGACAGAGGAGAATTGATCCTTCAATTGAATGAGGATAACCTTGTGTTTACAACTCAAGGATCTCTCTCTGCATCCATGAAGAGGAAGCAGAAAAAGCTTCTCTCAAAGCAAAGTCAAACAAAGCCCCCACAGTCAAACTCTAAGTTTGGTGTTGGGAGGCCACAACCAAACTCTAAGTTTGGTGTTGAACTCCCATATCCAAACTCTAAGTTTGGTGTTGGAGAAGTTTCAACAAAGCTCTACACATCTGTGAGGGTCCATGAGAGCCCACTGTCAAGCTATTGACATTAAAGAAGCGCTTGTTGGGAGGCAACCCAATTTTTATTTATCTAACTATATTTTTCTTAGTTATATGTCTTTATATGTCCATGATCATGTGGAGTCACAAAATCAACAGAAAAATTGAAAACGGAATCAAAAACAGCAGAAGAAAAATCACACCCGGGAGGAGCATCTGTCTGGCGTTCAGCGCCAGAACAGAGCATGGTTCTGGCGCTGAACGCCCAAAATGGGCATCTTATGGGCGCTGAACGCCAGAACAAGCATGGTTCTGGCGTTCAACGCCAGAAATGGCTAATAAATGGGCGTTGAACGCCCAAAATGGCCACCAACCTGGCGGTGAACGCCCAGAGTTGTGTGCAAGGGCATTTTGCATGCCTAATGGGTGCAGGGATGTAAATCCTTGACACCTCAGGATCTGTGGACACCACAGGATCATCTCAGGATCTGTGGACCCCACAGGATCCCCACCTTACCTCCTCATAATCCTAGTTTTTTTTCCACATCTTCTTCTTCATCTATTCCTTTTTCTTTTGCTCGAGGGCGAGCAACATCCTAAGTTTGGTGTGGTAAAACAACTATGTAAAGGATCTATAGCTCAGTGATAGAACATGTGGTTGTAAATCAAGAGATCCCTAAGATACCTCAGGGGATGCACTTCCGTCCACATAATTATTGGAAGCAACTGAGGATAGAAATACCAAAAATCACTAGGAATCAAGCCACAAAGGCAAGGAAAAGACATAGAAGAGCTCAAGAACATCATTGAAACGCCATCATCACTAAGGTGGATTCATTCCTTGCTCTTATTTCTTCTGTTTTTCGTTTTTATATGTTATGTGCTTATATATGTTTGTGTCTTTATTACATGATCATTAGTAGTTAGTAACTTTGTCTTAAAGATATGAATGTCCTATGAATCCATCACCTCTCTTAAATGAAAAATGTTTTAATTCAAAAGAACAAGAAGTACATGAGTTTTGAATTTATCCTTGAACTTGGCTTAATTATATTGATGTGGTGACAATGCTTCTTGTTTTCTGAATGAATGCTTGAACAGTGCATATGTCTTTTGAATTTGTTGTTTAAGAATGTTAAATATGTTGGCTCTTGAAAGAATGATGACTAGGAGACATGTTATTTGATAATCTGAAAAATCATAAAAATGATTCTTGAAGCAAGAAAAAGCAGCAAAGAGCAAAGCTTGCAGAAAAAAAAATAGCGAAAAAAAAATAGAAAGAAAAAGAAAAAGCAAGCAGAAAAAGCCAATAACCCTTAAAACCAAAAGGCAAGGGTAAATAAAAAGGATCCCAAGGCTTTGAGCATCAGTGGATAGGAGGGCCTAAAGGAATAAAATCCTGGTCTAAGCGGCTAAACCAAGCTGTCCCTAACCATGTGCTTGTGGCGTGTAGGTGTCAAGTGAAAACTTGAGACTGAGCGGTTAAAGTCAAGGTCCAAAGCAAAAAAAAGAGTGTGCTTAAGAACCCTGGACACCTCTAATTGGGGACTTTAGCAAAGCTGAGTCACAATCTGAAAAGGTTCACCCAATTATGTGTCTGTGGCATTTATGTATCCGGTGGTAATACTGGAAAACAAAGTGCTTAGGGCCACGGCCAAGACTCATGAAATAGCTGTGTTCAAGAATCATCATACTGAACTAGGAGAATCAATAACACTATCTGAACTCTGAGTTCCTATAGATGCCAATCATTCTGAACCTCAATGGATAAAGTGAGATGCCAAAACTATTCAAGAGGCAAAAAGCTATAAGTCCCGCTCATTTGATTGAAGCTATGTTTCATTGATAGTTTGGAATTTATAGTATATTCTCTTCTTTTTATCCTATTTGATTTTCAGTTGCTTGGGGACAAGCAACAATTTAAGTTTGGTGTTGTGATGAGCGGATAATTTATACGCTTTTTGGCATTGTTTTTAGTATGTTTTTAGCAGGATCTAGTTACTTTTAGGGATGTTTTCATTAGTTTTTATGTTAAATTCACATTTCTGGACTTTACTATGAGTTTGTGTGTTTTTCTGTGATTTCAGGTATTTTCTGGCTGAAATTGAGGGACTTGAGCAAAAATCAGATTCAGAGGTTGAAGAAGGACTGCTGATGCTGTTGGATTCTGACCTCCCTGCACTCAAAGTGGATTTTCTGGAGCTACAGAACTCGAAATGGCGCGCTTCTAATTGCGTTGGAAAGTAGACAGTCAGGGCTTTCCAGCAATGTATAATAGTCTATACTTTGGCCAAGATTTGATGATGCAAACTGGCGTTCAACGCCAGCTCTCTGCCCAATTCTGGCGTCCAGCGCCAAAAAAGGATCCAAAACCAGAGTTGAACGCCAGAAATGGATCAAAACCTGGCGTTCAACTCCACAAATGGCCTCTGCACGTGTAAAGTTAAAGCTCAGCCCAAGCACACACCAAGTGGGCCCCGGAAGTAGATTTATGCATCAATTACTTACTCATGTAAACCCTAGTAGCTAGTTTATTATAAATAGGACCTTTTACTATTGTATTAGGCATCTTTGGACGCCTGGTTCTTAGATCAGAGGGGCTGGCCTCTTGGCCATGCCTGGACTACCACTTATGTATTTTTAACGGTAGAGTTTCTACACTCCATAGATTAAGGTGTGGAGCTCTGCTGTTCCTCAAAGATTAATGCAAAGTACTACTATTTTCTATTCAATTCATCTTATTTCGCTTCTAAGATATCCATTCACACCCAAGAACATGATGAAGGTGATGATTATGTGTGACACTCATCACCATTCTCCCCTATGAACACGTGCCTGACAAACACTTCCGTTCTACATGAAATAAGCTAGAATAAATATCTCTTAGATTTCTTAATCAGAATCTTCATGGCATAAGCTAGAATGATGGCGGCATTCAAGAGAATCCGGAAAGTCTAAACCTTGTCTGTGGTATTCCGAGTAGGATTCAATGATTGAATGACTGTGACGAGCTCCAAACTCGCGATTGCAGGGCGTTAGTGACAGAGGCAAAAGGATAGTAAATCCTATAACAGCATGATCGAGAACCGATAGATGAATAGCCGTGTCGTGACAGGGTGCGTTGATCATTTTCACTGAGAGGATAAGATGAAGCCATTGACAAAGGTGATGCCTCCAAACGATTAGCCGTGCCGTGACAGGGCATTGGATCATTTTCCCGAGAGATGACCGAAAGTAGCCGTTGATAATGGTGATGTATCACATAAAGCCAGTCATGGAAAGGAGTAAGACTGATTGGATAAAGATAGCAGGAAAGCAGAAGTTCAGAGGAACAAAAAGCATCTCCATTCGCTTATCTGAAATTCCTACCAGTGATTTACATAAGTACCTCTATCCCTATTCTATTATTTATTATTCGAAAACTCCATTATCACTTTATATCCGCCTGACTGAGATTTACAAGGTGACCATAGCTTGCTTCATACCAACAATCTCCGTGGGATTCGACCCTTACTCACGTAAGGTATTACTTGGACGACCCAGTGCACTTGCTGGTTAGTTGTGTGAAGTTGTGACAGACAATAAAACTAGATCAGATCACCAGGCCCTTGAAGCCATGGATATGTATCACAATTTCGTGCACCAGTCTTGCTGTTCGTGGACTATGTCCAATATCTCCGCTGCTGGGGGGTGTCTTTCCCCATCAGAATGTCGTGCGTCAGACTGAGTTTTCTTTGGGTAGGGTTTTTCCGAGGGTGTTTTTCCGTGGCATGGTGGTGGAGGGGGGAGCACGACGTTGTGGTCCTCCGTTTGTGCCCCCTCATCAGGTTCAGATGCTGTTCATACCTTGGGTCGAGCTATCCGACCCGGGATGTTTAGCGACAAAGCGACCGACCTCTTCAAGTCAGACTATCTGACCTTTTCTCAAAGAGCTCGGCCAAATTGCCAGGAAAGCCCAGTAAAGGGCCCAGATAGAGTAACACAACCCAAATCCAAAGGCAGCCCAAGTCTATAGAGATAAGGGTGGTTCCCTTGAAGATAAGATAAGATAAGATGAGATAACTAACATATCTTATCTAAGAAGGTCACTCTACACCATTATAAATACACTGGAGCACCCAGGTATAACTCATACTCTGATTCTACTAAAAAACCTGCTTAATACCCTTGCTAACTTAAACATCGGAGTCCCTTGCAGGTACCCCTTGATGGGAAAATTTGTGGAAAAACGAATTTCCAAAACACCCAAGACTAACCGGCAAGTATACCGGGTCGCATCAAGTAATAATAACTCACGTGAGTGAGGTCGATCCCACAGGGATTGATGGATCAAGCAACTTTAGTGGGTGATTAGTTTAGTCAAGCTAACATTTAAGTGAGATTGGGTGAGACTTAAAGCAATAAAATGTAAATGACAAGGAATTTAAAGTTACAGAAAGTAAATTGGACAGAAACTTAAAGAGCAAGAAATGTAAATTGGCAAAATCTTAAATGACAAGAAATGTAAATTGCATGAAATTAAAGGGGAGTGGGTGCTGGAAATTAAAGAAAGCAATAGATCAAGCAACTGGAAATGTAATATGCAGGAAGAATAAATCGAACTGGGTGCTGGGAGCAATATAAACAAAGAAGCAAATTGGAAGCAATGCAATAGAAAGTAAAATTTCTTAAAGACTTTAAAGACAGAAAGACTATGCTTAATTTGCAGAAATTTAAAAGAAGATTGAAGATCTCAGGAGTGGAAGAGACTAGAAAACAAGTCTAGATCTCAAATCCTTCCTTGATCCAACAAGAACAATTGCAAGAGAAATTAAAGAAAAGTAAATTGCAGAAGCCAAGAGAAGGTGAAGCAGTGAACAGGAATGGAAATTCAATTGTGCAGAGAAAGTAAACAAGAAAATTCTCAAGGTGAGATTGAAACAGAATTTCTTCAATTCTCAACCCAAGATTCAAGACAAGAATGAAAACTAAGAGAGAGCTCTCTAATGGAGCTCCCCTGTACTCTCTGATGGGACTCTCCTTTCTAAAATAAAAAATGATGCCTTTTTATAGGCTTTTACAAACATGACAAATGAAAATGAAATTGAAAAGCAAATTACAAAGAAAATGAAATTCCTAATCAAATTGTTTCTTGTGCCTTTGATTGATGTCAATTGGGCTTTTGGCCTTGATGGAATTGGGTTGAAAATAGCCTCTGTTGATTGCTCTTGACCTTGGGAAATATTTAAGTTTTGAACCGGACCATGAACCAAAAAAAGTTTGAGTCAAAGTTTGAGGTAAACTTTGACTCAAGCTTTTTGTAGCAGCTTGCTCTTTTTGCTGTCATCCACGTTTGGCTTAAAGTTTGAAGTCAAACTTTAGCTCAAATGTGGATCCTCCCTTGCATGTCTTGTGGCGCTACTTTGTCCTCTTGTCAACATTGCCAAATTCATGCCCACTATAGACTATTATATATGGTTGGAAATCTCTGAATGTCAGCTTTCTAACCCAATTGGAATCACCTCAATTGGACATCTACAACTCAAGTTATGCTCATTTGAAGAGGGCAGGGTCGCTGGCTTTGGTGTGCAGCGTTTGAGGTAAAGTTTGCCTCAAACGTGGTCGAAAACGCCAGTTCTGGAGGCTCAAACGTATTGTCCACCCCATACTATTATATATTTTTGGAAAGCCCTGAATGTCTACTTTCCAATGCCGTTGGAGGCGCATCATTTGGAGCTCTACAGCTCGAGTTATACTCCGTCGAAGGTGCAGAGGTCAGTTGGCCTCACTGCAGGTTGCCACCATGTTCGTTTATGCATATTGCGGGGCAGTTTTCTCTCTCAATTTTAGTGTCCACCATGCAGTGCCATATATTCTTGGAAAGCTCTCAATTCCTACTTTCCATTGCTTTTTGAATCACCTCATTTGGAGCTCTGTAGCTCAAGTTATTCTTGTTGGAAGTATACCCCTTCAGGCTGTTGTGGTGTGTGGCGCCAACGTTTGCCAAAAAGCTTGAGGCAAACGTTGGCGCAAGCTTTTGCTCCAGGGTGTTGTTTTTGTGATGCCAACATTTGCCAAAAAGTTTGAGGCAAACGTTGGCTCAAACTTTTTTCCTCTAGCATGTTTTCAACTCTTCCAAAAGTTTGAGCTAAAGTTTGAGGAAAACTTTGGCTCAAACTTTTTGTTCTCTCTTGCTCCTAGCCATTCCTTCTTCCTTCAACCTTCTTCAAAACTCTTTTCACCTATCATCAATCAACCAAACACATCAAAGCTATGCTCAAAATCATGAGTTTGTTATTCTTTCATAATATATGACAATTATAGCATAAAATCTCATGAAATTGCATTAATTCATCTATGGTTGATTGAATCAAAGGAAATATGAAATTTCACCCAATTGGCTTACTTATGGCTCAAGAAAGTGCATAAAACCTATTGAAAACAAAGGAAAAAGCATAGAAAAACATGACATGGTGACATGTCATCACAACACCAAACTTAAACCTTGCTTGTCCCCAAGCAAGAAAAGAATCATGCAATAGAGATTGACAATCTAAGGTAAGAAGAATACAACTCAATGTTCATGGCAAGCTAGTTTTCTATGCATGCTACAATTACAAAAGAGATGTAAATGATTGATGCTTCTCTCTAGCTCAATTTATGAAATCTTTCTTTTATATTTCTTCCTTGAAATAAGTTTTTGATTTTCTTATTTAGCTTCTCCTTTTGGGTGCTTTGCCCCATGAGTTGATAACAAAGCTACGACTTCTAAATGCTTTGTTTTCAAGTATTACCACTTGATACATAAGCACCACAAGCATTTGATTAGAGGACTTCATTAAGCTCATTTTTCTTTTCTTTTCTTGACTCGCTAATCATTGATGCTCAGAGCCTTGAGCTTTGAGGGAGTGCTTTTGCACTTTGAGCCTAACCTTGACTTCTAAGTGTTTTGTTTTCAAGCATTTGGCTTGATACATAAACACCACAAGTACTTAACAAATAAATTGCCATTGGTACTCAGAGCCTTCAGCTTTCTCATTCTTTCCCTTTTTCTTTTCTTGCTTTAATTGTATTTGCCTCTTCAAGGTTTTCATGATTTTCAAAAGATTTCACAAAATGTCCTAGATGAAAACTTCAATTAAATAAAATCCAATGCAATTAAGCAACAATCAAACATACTAGCTTTCCAATACTTTTATGCAATGCTAAAATCTTCTTTAATGCCTTGTTTGTTTATGATCATGATACTTTGTTGCTTTTGAATTCACAAAACTCAAGTTGGTAATCATAATGACACAGCACCATGTTGCAAATCAAGATTCAAGTTATGCTTTATTCATACACACATGTAAACAGAAAGGATGAAGACAATCATGCAATTTAAGTGCTGGAAACAAATGAGGAGAAAAGGAACTCTACAACCTTGTAGTTCATCTTCATTATTGTTGTCCTTTTTCCTCTATTCTTCCTCCTTCCCTTGCCAAACTCAGAATGCTTACTCATCCTCAAGCAACAATTAGAACAATGGCTATGGGGCTAAGATGGATCATGAGTGTCTTACACAATGAAAAGTTAGTAGTACATGTGTTCTAAGCAACCAAAATTGAAGATAGTAATCAAGGCACAGGAGACAGAGACCTTGTGATTGCAAACTTAAGAAGGTGAGCATAATACTTTGCATAAAGAATAAGTGGCACACCAAACTTAGTGTGACACTTTCACTTAGAATTGATGCAAGTATCTTGTAAGGATTAGAACCAAATTTTGTTGCATAGCAACACCAAACTTAGAATGCAACCACATGTCAATTTATTTGAAATAAAACTAAATGAAAGAAACTGTTATATGTTAAATACAATCACCAAGTAAAGAATATGTCATGAATAAGGGTCTCTTGGTGATGTATTAACAAAAACAGTTAATAAAAGAAAGCACTAAAAACAAGTAAATAAATAGAGCAGAGAGAGAAACTAAATTATCCAAAATGACACTGCAAGGGGCATTATGATTATGCAGACAAGTAGTGTTTCTTGAATGAATTGCATAGAAAATAAGTGGCACACCAAACTTAGAATCTTGGTGTGTCACTTTCATTTTTTGATTTGATGCAATCATCCAAAAAGATTGAAAACAATTTGTTGCAAGGCAACACCAAACTTAGAATGTAACCATATGCCAATTTATTGAAATTTAAACAAAGCAAGGAGAAGAAATGTACCTACTATCTACCTGTTCTTTACTTTCTTCCTCTTCTTCCAATTTGTTAAGAGAAATGACTTCAAAGGAGGAGAAGTTTCAGCTACTGTCCCTTGCCTTGGCCTTTCCTCAGCAAGCTTCCTTTTGCAAATGGCTTGATTGATCTTGCTTGCTGGATCAGGGACAGGATTGGTGCTCTTGTTAGTTGCCTTCACTTTGATGCCAAGGCATCATAGGCTAGTTTCACTAGCATTTTTCTGTTAGTTTTAGTTGTTTTATGCATTTTCTTGAGCTTAAAGTAACCAAAAATGGTTAAATGAAGAACAAAGTAATAAACCATCCAAACAATATGATTTTGATGCAAATTCCATGAGTTTTAGTTATATTACTCAAATGCTATGAATGAAAGATTTCTCATGAAATTTTGCAAGACTTTGATGCAATTATTTGGATGATTTCAGGGAAGAAGAGGCTAAGCAAGGAAGCAACAAAATCAATAAAGGAAGCTTGAATATCACATGTGGAGTTTAAGTTCCAGTTTAAGCCTAAACTGGAGCTTAAACGCCAAAATCATAAAGGATAAGAAATGCTGGGATTGAAGTTTAACCTCCAGTTTGACCTCAAACTGGAGGTTAAACGCCAGAATGAAAAGCCTCACTTAAGGAGCATTCCACGTTTAACCTCCAGTTTGACCTCAAACTGGAGGTTAAACGCCAGAATGAGTTTGCCACCCAGGGAGGAGTTCCACGTTTAACCTCCAGTTTGACCTCAAACTGGAGGTTAAACGCCAGAACCAGGAAGAGTACCAGGGGCCATTCCACGTTTAAGCTCCAGTTTGACTCAAACTGGAGCTTAAACGTGTTCGACGTTTTCTTTCACTCCAGGGTTGCTCTCTCCACCTCCACGTTTAACCTCCAGTTTGACCCCAAACTGGAGGTTAAACGTGTTCGACACCTCCAGGGCCACCATTCCAAGCTTCCACGTTTAACCTCCAGTTTGACCTCAAACTGGAGGTTAAACGTGTTCGACCTCCAGTATGCCTCCACCCTTTTCCACGTTTAACCTCCAGTTTGACCTCAAACTGGAGGTTAAACGTGTTCGACCTCCAGGATGCCTCATTCCTCTTCCACGTTTAACCTCCAGTTTAACCTTAAACTGGAGGTTAAACGTGTTCGACTACATTACTCTCCAGGGCTACCATTCTTCCATTTCCACGTTTAAGCTTCAGTTTAACCTTAACTGAAGCTTAAACGTGCTTCTACAAATAGCCTCACTGGAAGTGTCTGGCGTTTAAGCTGCAGTTTAAGCTTAAACTACAACTTAAACGCCACTCTTGAAAAGGGTTTCTGGGCCAAAAATATTGTGGTTTAAGTTAGTCTTTGAGCACAATTATTAACTTAAACTTACTTTGGTATGAAACCCAATTGAATATCATGGTTTATGGGATTGGGCCTGAAGGATTGATGAGTTTGAAATCTCAAATTATTGAGTCATGTGTCATTATTTGATTATCACTAAGTTGGCTCAATAAATGTTACAGGATTTGGATCAACAACCTCATCAAAATTATGGATCATAAACCCAAGGCAAAAAGAAAAGCAAGGAGAGGCCTCAAAGCCCAAGAAGCACAACTGAAGCTCAATATAGAAAGTGTATAAATAGGATAGAAGTTAAGTTAGGAAAAGGACTTTGACTTTCACTTTTAGCTAGTTTCTTTTTCTTTGTAATTGAATTCAGAGCTATGATTCACTAAACCCCCTTTCATTGGGTTAGGGAGCTCTATTGTAATTCAATGAATCAATAATAGTTTATCTTCTTCTTCAATCTTTTCTCTTGAATTTTGTTAGAAAGCTTCTCGATCTAATTCCATTGAGTAGTTGTCTTGGGAAAGAAACTACTCATACTTGGAATCCTTCGGAGCCTTGGGAAAGGAATGGAGGATTCATGCTAGAGAAGCTTTCTCACAGTGGATTGGATTGGGGTTTGGATGGATATTGTGACATGTAATCCTACCAAATTGTGGTTCATGAAATTGTGTGGTATAATCAGTGATCAAGCATCATCTCTTCTTATGAACATTTAAACCAAGGGATTGGGAATTTGTTTGTTTTTAGAGAGCATTGGTGAGCCAAGGAATTGGGATCCAATCATATAAGATTGCCAAGCAAAATTCAATGAATGCATTGGTTGAGGAAGAGATATACATGTTTTGATTCGGAGACTTCAATATCTCCTAAACCCAATGAATTCCCCATTTCTGATTTCCACTTTCTCTTTACATTCAGCAATTCAATTCTTGCAATCACCCCCATTCCCTTTTAATTTCAGCAATTTACATTCTGCTCTTTAATTCATGCAATTTAAGATTCAGCCATTTAATTTTCTTGTCATTTACTTTTCCCGCCAATTTTACATTCCGCAATTCTCATCTCAATTCTTGATTCCGCTCAACTAGAACACACTTCTAATCCGAATTGCTCAATCAACCAATCCTTGTGGGATTCGACCTCACTCTATTGTGAGTTTTTACTTGACGACGATAACCGGTGCACTTGCCGGAAGGAATTTTGCCGATCGTGCAATTTCCTAAATCGTAGCATAACTAGTTTATGTGCATCACACTTCTTTGAATCCAAGTCTTGATTGCTGTGTGATTATTGGAGTTTTGTATTCATCCAGAGCCTTTTGAATCGGTGGTTCCATGAACTCTTCCTCATTGAGTGTAAATTTTCTGGAATGACTTCCTCACTTTCTTGCTCCTCCACTCCTTTCTTTGCACTCAACATTTGCTTTAATAGCTCTTTCATGGAGGAGGTTTGTTGATTTTCCCAAGCTTTCTTCATCTCCTCTTCATACCTTTCAATCTCAGAGTCAATTGTTGAGAGTTTTTGGTCCAGGGAAGTTTGAGGAGGTTGTGAGTGTTCAGGTCCTCTTGTCATCTCAAGTGGAGTTTCAGGTTCCAATACTTTCACCACCTCTTCCTTTTTTGCAATTTCACTTGACACAGGGACCTTGTGTTCTTGTTTTTCCATTTCCTCCTTCCTTGCATTCAATAATTTGCCTAACTGCACTTCCATGTTTTTGAGGGAGTTCTCTTGTTCTTTCTGGTATTTCTCTTTCTCCTCTGCAATTCTTTTGAGCATGGACTCAAGCTTTGAGAGTCTTTGGTTCATGGAAGTTTGTGTGGGTGGTGAGTTTTGACAGAGGCTTTCTGTTGAAGCGTGGTCAAGTGATGATATCTTCGGATGAATATCATATGGAGCATTAGAATTCCCTTCCCATCCAACATTAAAATCATGACTTGCAGCATTTTGTGGTGGAGGGAAATATCCCATATGATTTTCTTTCTCATCTTGTGGTTCTGAAGCATAGCTCCATGAATTGGAGTGCCCAGAATTTGAAGTTTCTTGGTGATATTCCCAGCCATCATTAGAGATTGATGATGGTGGGTAATATCCCATAAAATTTTGTTTGACCAAATGATGAGTTGAACTCCATTTGTATTTTGCAAACATCAATGAAAATTGAAATTACTCATATCAGAGATGAGAATTTCTTAGTGAGGCAAAAACACAAACACCTTGGTTTCAATCTAAAATAGAAAATAAAAATAAAGAAAATGCTTGATCTAGACTTCTCACCCACTTAATCATTGTTGATCTAAATCAATCCCCGGCAACGGCGCCAAAAACTTGATGGGAAAATTTGTGGAAAAACGAATTTCCAAAACACCCAAGACTAACCGGCAAGTATACCGGGTCGCATCAAGTAATAATAACTCACGTGAGTGAGGTCGATCCCACAGGGATTGATGGATCAAGCAACTTTAGTGGGTGATTAGTTTAGTCAAGCTAACATTTAAGTGAGATTGGGTGAGACTTAAAGCAACAAAATGTAAATGACAAGGAATTTAAAGTTACAAAAAGTAAATTGGACAGAAACTTAAAGAGCAAGAAATGTAAATTGGCAAAATCTTAAATGACAAAAAATGTAAATTGCATGAAATTAAAGGGGAGTGGGTGCTGGAAATTAAAGAAAGCAATAGATCAAGCAACTGGAAATGTAAATTGTAGGAAGAATAAATCGAACTGGGTGCTGGGAGCAATATAAACAAAGAAGCAAATTGGAAGCAATGCAACAGAAAGTAAAATTTCTTAAAGACTTTAAAGACAGAAAGACTATGCTTAATTTGCAGCAATTTAAAAGAAGATTGAAGATCTCAGGAGTGGAAGAGACTAGAAAACAAGTCTAGATCTCAAATCCTTCCTTGATCCAACAAGAACAATTGCAAGAGAAATTAAAGAAAAGTAAATTGCAGAAGCCAAGAGAAGGTGAAGCAGTGAACAGGAATGGAAATTCAATTGTGCAGAGAAAGTAAACAAGAAAATTCTCAAGGTGAGATTGAAACAGAATTTCTTCAATACTTAACCCAAGATTCAAGACAAGAATGAAAACTAAGAGAGAGCTCTCTAATGGAGCTCCCCTGTACTCTCTGATGGGACTCTCCTTTCTAAAATAAAAAATGATGCCTTTTTATAGGCTTTTACAAACATGACAAATGAAAATAAAATTGAAAAGCAAATTACAAAGAAAATGAAATTCCTAATCAAATTGTTTCTTGTGCCTTTGATTGATGTCAATTGGGCTTTTGGCCTTGATGGAATTGGGTTGAAAATAGCCTCTGTTGATTGCTCTTGACCTTGGGAAATATTTAAGCTTTGAACCGGACCATGAACCAAAAAAAGTTTGAGTCAAAGTTTGAGGCAAACTTTGACTCAAGTTTTTTGTAGCAGCTTGCTCTTTTTGCTGTCATCCACGTTTGGCTTAAAGTTTGAAGTCAAACTTTAGCTCAAACGTGGATCCTCCCTTGCATGTCTTGTGGCGCTACTTTGTCCTCTTGTCAACATTTCCAATTTCATTCCCACTATAGACTATTATATATGGTTAGAAAGCACTGAATGTCAGCTTTCTAACCCAATTGGAATCACCTCAATTGGACATCTACAACTCAAGTTATGCTCATTTGAAGAGGGCAGGGTCGCTGGCTTTGGTGTGCAGCGTTTGAGGTAAAGTTTGCCTCAAATGTGGTAGAAAACGCCAGTTCTGGAGGCTCAAACGTATTGTCCACCCCATACTATTATATATTTTTGGAAATCCCTGAATGTCTACTTTCCAATGCCATTGGAAGCGTATCATTTGGAGCTCTACAGCTCGAGTTATACTCCGTCGAAGGTGCAGGGTCAGTTGGCCTCACTGCAGGTTGCCACCATGTTCGTTTATGCACATTGCGGGGCAGTTTTCTCCCTCAATTTTAGTGTCCACCATGCAGTGCCATATATTCTTGGAAAGCTCTCTATTCCTACTTTCCATTGCTTTTTGAATCACCTCATTTGGAGCTCTGTAGCTCAAGTTATTCTTGTTGGAAGTATACCCCTTCAGGCTGTTGTGGTGTGTGGCGCCAACGTTTGCCAAAAAGATTGAGGCAAACGTTGGCGCAAGCTTTTGCTCCAGGGTGTTGTTTTTGTGATGCCAACGTTTGTCAAAAAGTTTGAGGCAAACGTTGGCTCAAGCTTTTTCCTCCAGGGTATTTTCAATTCTTCCAAAAGTTTGAGCTAAAGTTTGAGGCAAACTTTGGCTCAAACTTTTTTCCTCTAGCATGTTTTCAACTCTTCCAAAAGTTTGAGCTAAAGTTTGAGGCAAACTTTGGCTCAAACTTTTTGTTCTCTCTTGCTCCTAGCCATTCCTTCTTCCTTCAACCTTCTTCAAAACTCTTTTCACCTATCATCAATCAACCAAACACATCAAAGCTATGCTCAAAATCATGAGTTTGTTATTCTTTCATAATATATGACAATTATAGCATAAAATCTCATGAAATTGCATTAATTCATCTATGGTTGATTGAATCAAAAGAAATATGAAATTTCACCCAATTGGCTTACTTATGGCTCAAGAAAGTGCATAAAACCTATTGAAAACAAAAGAAAAAGCATAGAAAAACATGACATGGTGACATGTCATCACCCCCCACCCTTCGGTGGTGAAGGATCAGCAGTGCAGCTAATCTCAACAACCCGGACACAATAGCTCCGACCGCAACTCATAGCTGGACACGTCATCTCCGATCAGCACAAAAGATCTCGTCCGAGATCGACCTACAGTTTCAGGTAACCCTCGAAACATTGGCGCCATTGCCGGGGAACCTGGAAGTCATCCCATCACCATGGTGGATGACCATGACAATGACTACAATTCAGATCTAGAAGATAGAACGCCGCACAAGAACGCAGACACTACACCAAAAGATACTCCTCACCCTAACAAAAACGATGATTCACCAAAGGTGGGAACTATGGAGGCACTTCGAGATCGCTTGAAGCAACTCGAAAAGGAGGTAGAGCATCAACGAGAAGCTGAGAGAGACCTATGAAGGGAAGTTAGATGATGCCTTGAGTTAGAGGACAAGCTCTTAAAACTCGAAGCCGATCTCAAAACCAAGACTACTCGATCCGATCACGAAAATGACTCCCGTAAGGACCAAGATCCATTCACCAAAGAGATTATGAAGGCCAAAATCCCAAAAGACTTCAAACTTCTCGACATGACTCTGTATGATGGCACTATAGATCTCGGCCATCATCTCAACAATTTCAGAAGTAGAATGTACCTCACTGACGCCTCAGATGCAGTTCGCTGCAAAGCCTTTCCGACTACTTTAACAAAAACAGCAATTAGATGGTTCGACAATCTACCTCCTAGGTCCATGATAAACCCCAATTTTGTGGTTTATCTTGTGCTTAATTTGGGTAGTTTTATCAACTTTTCTCACATTTATTCAATGAATTAGCATGATTTTGCAATTCTCCCTTGATTTGTGCTTAAATGTGAAAACATACTTTTTAGGCCCTAAAATTGGTGATTTTAATTCACTTTAATTCCATTCGATGCCTTGATGTGTTTTTTGAGTGATTTCAGGTTTATAAGGCAAGTATTGGATGGAAGGAATGAAGAAAAAGCATGCAGAGTGGGAGAACTCATGAAGAAATGAAGGAACCGTAAAGCTGTCAAGGCCGACCTTCTGGCACTCAATCGACCATAACTTGAGCTACAGAGGTCCAAATGAGGAGGTTTCAATTGCGTTGGAAAGCTAACATCCGGAGCTTCGAAATGATATAAAATTTGCCATATATTACTTCGTGTTAAGGGGCGCGCACGTGCCATGTACGCGTGCACGCCGATTCTACCCGTGGGTCCACTTTAATGAAATCGCCCCCAGCGATTTGTAGCTCATTTTGGGCCCAATTCAACTCATTTCTGATGCTATTGAACCCAAGGATTGAGGGGGGAATGAACTAAGTAGTCATAGTTTAGTTTTCATGATGTTTTAGGATAGAATTCTAGATAGAGGGGCTCTCTACTCTCTCTAGATTTAGGATAGAAATTAGGGTAAAATTAGGTTAATCACTCTCAAATCTCTCTTTCAATTCTTGTTTTGATTTCAATTCTCTTTACATTTTAGTGTTCCATTGTCTTAATCTTCTTAGTTTCTCTTGTTAATCTCATGTTTTGCTCTCTTTTATGTTGACGGACATTGTTGGATCTTAATTTTCTTTTAATGCAATTTTATGTTTCCATGCTCTTTTATGTTGATCTTGATTATTCTTATGATTTCTTGCTTATGTTAGTTGTGGGTTTCTTTAATTCTTGCATTTTATGATGTTTACTTTTCTTGCACACTAAGTGTTTGATAAAATGTTTCCTCTAGTTTTTGAGTAGTTCTCTTTATTCTTGGCTTAGGCTAAGGGAATTGAGTGACCTTGAGTCATTGGGTCTCAATGATTTGGTGATTTGAGAACCCTTGGTGATCAATTTGATACTCATTGACGCCAACCCACTACTAATCTAATTAGTAGGTAGGTTGGGACTTATGAGTTGATGTGATCAAGCCTATTTGACGTACTTCAAGCCTAGGAGTAGATATTACGTACTTAAGGCTTTGGGAAGTAGACTTAATAGGTTGGCCTCTCATAATTATCAATATTTGGTATGTAGACAAGGATGGTGATCTCAATTACCTATGTCTAGCCAAGAGTATTTTTCCTTTATTTTATTTAGCTCTTGTCATTTTACCTTCTTGTCATTTAATTTCTCTTGCCATTTACTTTCTTGCAAAAATATAAAACCAAACCCCCTTACCCCCTTTATAGTCAATAATTGAGCACTTCATTGCAATTCCTTGTGAGACGACCCGGAGTCTAAATACTCCGGTTAATTCTTATTTGGGGTTTGCACTTGTGACAACTCAAATTTTTTATGTGGGAATTGTTTGATGGTTTGGAGCTATGCTTACAACGAAGTAATTCTTTCTATAAGAAGAAAATCTAGACCATCGAGCAAATCTCATTATCAGTCCATCTCAAGCTTCGACGACTTAGCCAAGAAGTTTCTGGCCAGATTCTCCATCCAAAAAGATAAGGCGAAGCACGCCCCAAGTCTATTAGGAATCAAGCAAGGAGATCGGAAAAGTCTTTGCAACTACATGGAAAGATTCAACAAAACGTGCCTGGACATACAAAGCCTACCAACGGAGGCCGCCATTATGGGCCTCATCAATGGCTTACGAGAGGGACCTTTTAGCCAATCTATATCGAAAAAACACCCCACATCTCTGTACGAACTGCAGGAACGAGCAGAGAAGTACATCAACATGGAGGAAAACTCTCGACTAGGAGAGACCTCAAAATCCGGATTCACCTACCCCTCCCGGGATAAGGATAAAGAGTCCAAAAAGAAGGAAGATCGACATGGGGAAAAAATCAAAAAATACCACGATTACACCCCTCTTCGGGTGTCCCTTGTGGATGTCTATAGAGAAGTTTGCCACACCGAAAAATACCCCCAGCTCGACCACTCAAAGGCAAAAAAAGAGGAGGAAATCGGACTGAATATTGTGAATACCATCGAATCCGTGGGCATTCTACCAACGAATGTTTTGACTTAAAGAATGTCATAGAAAAACTAGTAAGAGAAGGGAAATTAGATCGGTACCTGGCCACCCGAGACGATGAGCAAAGAAAAAGAAGAAGGGACGAAGATGTCGGACGAACTGAGCGATCACCTCGTACACCAGAAAGACACGTCCACATGATACACGGTGGATTTGCGGGAGGAGGAATCTCCAAATCATCTCGTAAAAGATATCTTAAAGAATTATATCATGTCGAGGGGAAGGAGGAAGCACCCGACATCCCCGCAATTATTTTCACCAAAGAAGACGCATCCGATATCATCCCAGGACATGACGATCTCATGGTTATCACTATCATGCTGGCAAATGCAAATCTCCACCGCACAATGATAGACCAAGGGTGCTCCGCTGATATCTTATTCAAAACTGCCTTCGACAAGCTCGGCCTGGAAGAAAAAGAATTCAGAGCATATCCGAACAGCCTGTTCAGACTGGGAGACACCCCAGTTCAACTACTTGGATACGTCTCACTACACACAACCTTCAAAAAAGGAAGCCAGTCAATAACACTCAAGATAGACTACATCATGGTCGACGTGAGTTCGGCCTACAACGGCTTAATAGGTCGGACAACGTTGAATCATCTCGACGCAATAGTCTCGACCCCACATCTATGCATGAAATTCCCAACTGCAGAAGGGATAGCTACAATAAAAGCAGACCAGAAGACGGCATGCCGCTGCTACAACGAAAATCTAAACCTCAGAGGCAGAGGAGAAGAGTTCCACACAATCGAACTCGGGAGAGTTCAGAGGCGGGAAGAACTCCGCCCACAGCCCGAAGGTGAAGTAGAGAAAGTCCAGATCGGAGACATCCCGGACAAAACAACCAATATTGGAAAAATCCTAAATAGAGACATAAAAGAATCACTCGTACAGTTCTTACGAGATAACTTCGACTTCTTTGCATGGAAGGCTGCAGACATGCCAGGCATAGACCTCGAGTTAATGTGCCATAAGCTAGCAGTCTACCCAGGATCTCGGCCAGTACAACAGAGACGTAGAAAGCTCAAAACCGAACGATCCCAAGCTGTGGAAGAGCAGGTACAAGCTCTACTGGAGCCAGGATTCATAAGAGAAGTCAAGTACCCACTATGCACTACAAAAAAAATACCCATTCAGCCACACTTTTTTAAGCTACATTTGAAAAGCGTAGCCTATTCTATGAATAGGCTACGCTTTTCTCCGTGTTGCCTTTTTATAAGAGAAAAGGATACACAATTGTGGCATCATTTAAAAAGTGTAGCCTTAGGTATTTTAGAAATCACTTATAAAACGTAGTCGTAGGTTGATATCTATAGGTTCACTTTTTGTATCAAAGGGGACGCTTTTAGAGAGTAGCCTATTTATTAAGTTTTGGGTGCGTTTTAAAAGTGATGCCTATGTTTGTAAAGCAAAAAATTTGACACTTGGTGAATTTTTTAATTTCCCTCTTAACTTTTTACCGGTGTAAGCACACACACTGTGTAAGCTCACACTTCGTAAAATTTTTCCCTCCAAAGCTCAGAAGTCACCCGACTTGTCACCACCAACACTTCGTCGCCTATCTCATCAAGCCCCAGATACGTTCTGCCGTCGCACTATCCACTCAAGAACCATCGGTGTCGCCAGAAATTAAACTCCAAATACGCTTTGCCGCCGTCGTCGTCGAATGCCAGCGAGAGAGAGAGAGAGAGCTCGAGGAAGAGAGAAAAAAGGGGTGCTCTGTCGCCGCTAAAGCTCCACCGCCGCTGCTAGGGCTCCACCAACACAAATACGTTCTTTCAAGGGAGGCATTGACACAGCTCTCCAAAGCACACTTAGGGATTTTTTTACCCTTTCCCCCCAAAGCAAACTGATCATATCGCGCCCTCACCTTCGATTCCCTATCAGAGAAACCTTTCGTGCCCTCACCTCTCACCTTCACCACTCACCGTTCCCACTCACCGTCGCTCCTTCCCCACTCAGCACTCACCACTCACGACTTCACCACTCACCATCAGCTACGCCCTCCTACATTGATCGTCAGCTGAGCCCTCCTGCATTGATCATTAGCTGCGCCCTCACCATCGTCGTCTCTGCCCTCAGCTCATCCTCTCTGCGCTCAGCTCGTCTCTCTACGCTTACATCGTCGAGAAAGTATCTATAGATTTCTGTATGGTTCTGAAATTTGGGTGGTTAGGGTTCCAATTTTAGGGTTTTTAATTTGGGGATTTTTTATCTGGTTTATATGTAATTGTGAATTGTGATTTGATGAACAACCCATGTATTGTTGGTGAACATACATGCTATTTATTTATTTGCATCCGCGTCTACTCGTTCTTCTTGCCTCTGCGCATTCTGGTTCCATTTTCTCCTTTGAATCTGCCGCTGCTTGTGCAATCTGATGATGAACATTTTTTTTAATGGTTGAGTATATTGCTAAATTTATTGCTTTAATCACTAGGTGCTATGTTAAGGAAGGAACAAAATTTTTCTGCAACCCAGCATGTTTAAGGAGAGTCGCAAGCTTCTGCTAGGTCCATACGTCTTTGTTGTATACTATAATTGCTAATGCTTCCTCTAATGAACTTGTATTTTATAGTTGGAAAATAATTAATGTTTTTCATATGTAAGGCTATGTTCACACTGCAGGAGCGACTACTGTTCATCAATTCTGCCATCTTGGCTCTTTCTCTTTTCTTAGTGGTGGTTCTGTGGTACGTTTTACTTTGAATCTCTTTGTTTCGAATTTTTCTGTTTGTAACAAAAAAGATATGATTGTTATGATATCATGTAAGGATAGTATACAACACTTAAGCCAATTAGAAAAAAAGTTTATGAAGGCTGTGATTAGTAAGTATTGTATGAGGAATCTGGTTGTTCTTGATTTTGGAATTCAATACAGCATTATTGGTCATCGGGATGATTAATAGAAAGTTGATTAAACTGGGTCTAATGTGTTATTGATATTGAATTTTCCTTGGATAACTTGTTAAAGCAAATATTGTTACCATGCCAAATGATTTAACATTACTCAGGTGTGCAACTACAATGTCATGTTCTTATATACATGCAGGTTTCACAAGATGTTCGAAAGTACACAATGGTAGCCGGAGAAAGAGCGGAGCTTCGGGGTCTAAATTTAGTGGGCCTGACTCGACGTGGATTCAGCACTGCAGAGGTTATACTAACAAAAATTTTAAAATTACTCATCTTCGATTGTTTTTCATTGCAACTAAACTTCTCTCTTGTTTAATTATCCATATCAGGAACCTTAAAGCAGCCTATCGGAAGATATTCATGCGTGCTGATGCAAATGCTGGGTCATTCAAGGACAGGCTTGCCGAAGTGGTATTTCTCTGTTTTGCTTTATCGCTTTCAGGTAGCCATGATTTGTAGTAACTTAGCACTGTCACATTATAGATATAATTGCGCTGGTGTGGTATTTCAGGGTAACTCAAGAGCTTCTCTTCATCTTTATATGCATGCTTACCAAATAATGCTATCAACTTTTTTCCTGCATGATAATGATGATGATTATTGCTATTTTTATTTTTGTATGAAAATAAGCAAGAAGAATTTTGTACCTTATGATGGAAATAATTGTCAAGGTTTGAGCTGATATTAAATGAAGTTTTGTAGTTGATTGATCTATAAACAGGTTATTGTTTCCCATGGAGATTGTGACAACTGCAGCTGAACTTGGGATGAAGCTAAACACTACCACAGTTGAAGAATCTGAACAAATGAAGAAAAAACTGGTTTACAACCCAGAGCTGAATTTTTTGTGGACCAAGACATGAAATTAGGTATCATTTAATCTTCAAAATAGCATTTAATTCAAACTCATGTCACTATTTTTAGTTGCTAGGTTAAAATGTTTATATTTTTAGGCTCAGATTTTCAGTTTATTTGCTTATAATCTTATATTTTAAATTGTTATCAATTTATTTCCATGTGACAGTTTTATTAGGTTAACATGTTTATATTTTTAGGCTCAAATTTTCAGTTTCATGACACTTAAACTGTTATCACTTTATATCAATGTATTTCTTTTTCAGCTACTCATATCACGTTATGTGTAGTCTTCAAAGAAACATGTGTGATAATGAGACAGGCCATGTCCTTTATGAGACCATGTTTGTTTGGAATGAATTCTTGGCACGAGGAATTAGGAATCACCTCCAGAATCACTACAAAAAAGGGTTTAAAACGGCATTTATATTACGGCGGTTCTTCAAAACCGCCGTAATATCCGGATATTAAGGCATTTATTAATGCCGCCATAATTGATTTATATTTGGTGGCGGTTCTATTAATTATGGCGGTTTTAAACCCCATTAACACCTATGTATAAAATGCAAAACTTTGCAATCCCTAGTTTTAGAACCTGTAACACTATGCATATGGCGGCCTCTTCCTTCTCTCTTTCGTACTCCTCTCCGTCGAATCCCATTTTAATCATTTCAGAATCCATTTTTGTCTATGTTGCTTTGTCCACTACACTTTTACCCTCCATCGCTGCTGCATCTTCAACAGAATCGAAGATTCCAAGCCACACACACGCCTTCTTCCTCACGCCATGGAACCGCATTTCGCCGACGTTGTTTCCCTATTGTCGATGCCCCTAGCCTGTGCGACGATCTCCGATCCTCTTGTTCTCTAACGACACTCTTCTCCAGTGACATCTCCTATGGTGACGTCTCCTCCAACTTCCTCTCCTTGCCGTCCTAGATCTGTGTCTTTTCCGCCATCAGCATTTCCCTTTCGTTCTGAATATGGAAGGTCAGCTTGCTACTTTTTTACATTCTAGGGTTCAAAAGTACAAATTATTTCTCTGCTTTTTGCTTCTGTGAAATTGGATATGCTGATAAGGTATTGAAATTGGAATTAATTAATTCCTATCATAGGTAAATTTTTAATTAGTTACGTCTTTCAATTTTTCTATATCCAGATATTTTGGAATTAAAGATATCTATAGCAGAAAATAAAGACATGTATGAATTACAGCATGAGAGTAAGTAATGGAACGAAGACGTTGCAGCTTCTCGTGTAGTAGTGCTGCTCTCTTTTGCTCTCTAGAAACCATGGGAAGGTGTGTTGTTTCTGTTTCTTCTGTTTTGCTATATATATCAACTTCTGCAGATTTATATCTGAAGCTATTTATATATAATTAGAGAGATAGGAAATTCCTATAAGGAAGACCTCTCATCAAACAACACTATTTACTATTTATTTATTATTATTGTGTTTTCTTTTCCTCAGAAACTATCAAAGTTTCTGCTGTGGTCTGAGCGATTGCCATTCTCAACCTCAATGCTGTCCAAGGAGGGTAGAATATGCTATCCAAGTTGGTGCCACAAGAAGAACAAGTCAGAGGCTAGTGTGTTAGTTCAGCATGTAGCAATTGTCTGGTTTCCATGTTGAGAATAGACTCAAGGAAGAGGTATAAAGCATCTGGTGAAATTTGACACGTTTTTGTTGTTAGATTTAGTCATAGTTTGTACACATAATGGCAGTATAGAAGAAAAATAGTTTTGTTCCTTTGTGCTATTTGTTGAAATATTTTTAGTATTTAGGGAACCAGATTTTATATTTCAGATGTTTTGCTTATGTGATAGGCTTAAATATTTGTTTAGAAATCAACCTTAACTTGAGTAGTTAATAATTGTGCATTCAATCTAAGTTATAAATCCACAACTACTTTATTCTTATAAATTGTAATTTGAGAATAATATATTTTCTTTATTTATAAATCCCGTGGTTTGCTTCATTATCCTGTGACCAATTTTTGTGGTTGCCAATTTGATGACAGGTTCTGAAGTGGAAAGATGCAGAAATCGGAGAGCCAAAAGAAGGCGAGGTGCGCACGAGGAACAAAGCCATTGGCCTTAATTTTATCAATGTCTACTTTCAGAAAGTTTATAAAGCCCTCTCATTGCCTTTCACCCCAGGTTTTTGGAGTTTATTTACCTCTTATCAATTGATCTGTCATGAAACACTTATGCCAATGCCAAAAAAAAAAAGAAAATGAAAAGAAGAGGTAGAGAAAAATTGTTTCAGTTCTATAATGCCATTAATGAGCAGTGACCTGAAGACTTGTCTGTTCTAGTGTTCAATTACTCCATGCAGCAATCCAAATTGTGGATTATTTAGCTTGGTTTAGTTCTTAGTCAATACTTGTTAGTTTGACTAGTTTCAACATAGAAGGGGATGAGGTTTTCAATTATTCACTTGCAATTGGTTCCTTTACTGGGATTAGGTAGAATTAATATTTTGCTAAAATCTTTTATTAGTTATAAGTTATAACAAAAATCGTACATTGTATTCTTGGCATTTTACATACTGGAAAATTAGATTTCCTCCTACTTATTACCACAGAGAACACTAGGAAATGATTGGGTGTCAACGAAGTTATATTCTAAATTTTGTTGATGGCTCTGATCCATGGATTCTTCAAAATTAAGGATGTATTGTATTGCACTCTTATCTTTCAAAGAGTATTTGAGTCAGTTATGAACACTTGCCTCACCATCTATTATCCATAGAATCTGTGGATAATTGACCACTGGTTTTCAATTACAGTTGTAGTGATCCTATTTCTATGGTTAGAGCCAAGGGAATTGGAGTTCTTGGGCTTGACCGATAGTGAGCAGAATGTCATGAATGGGATAAGTTTTCTTCTCTCTTTTACCTGATTATGAATCAAAGCTTTGTAGTTCTAATTGCATGTAATATAGCTACTTAGAAGGGATAATAGTTGGATTAATTTCTGCTTTGTAGAGGTCCAAAGTTAATTTGCTTATCACATACTATTGCATGCAAGGGATGACAGGCTATGAGCTACTTAAGAAAATCAAGGTACTTAGTGTTATTGCTTTGGTACATACTTAGGCCCTTTAATCTCATTAACACGTATGCATTCTTTGAAAAATCTATACACATTTGTATATATTTATTCTCCCTCGCATACTTTCTTATGGAAGTAAGAATGACAATATATTTGAAAAATCTATACACATTTGTATATATTTATTTTCAAGGAATAAAAATTGGTTGACTTATGATGTGTACTGTATTAGCATTTTTCTATTTCTATGACATTGTGATCCATGATATAAGTCTATAACGTTATTCAAGTAATTAAGGGGTTTTGATCACTTGTTTAATCCATTATCAAGAGAGAAAATTGGTGTTGTATTAGAATTTCTCTTCATTAGTAACAATAATATAATATTATATACAACTGTAGCTCTTTTTATTCTTGTACTTTTCTTTTATTTTAAGTAGTTTATTTAAAAGAATCAAAATGGTCCAATATCTTTAAACAAATTAATAGGCTCCATTTATCAAATCTCCTATACAAATTATGATGGTACTGGACATGAATTTTGTTACTTCATTCTTAATAGTAATCTTTAAGAACCTTCATGTTAAATTCAATAAAAAATTGATGGATTGCTCAATTGGAGCCTTAGCTTTTTAGCTTTTATCCCTCATTGAGAGGTGACTTAAAATGTGCACAGAAAATGTGAAATTTTGCACTTGTATCATTTTGCTTAATTCAACTCACCTCACCTATGAATCATGGGTTGCCAATTTATAGTCTTAAACTCCATTGTAAAGCTATCTTCTTTTCAGGAGGAGGGGAAAGCACCGTATTTATATGTGGAAGTGGATTTTAAGGAGGTAGAAACTTGAATTCCTTTCAAAGTTTAGTTGCCGATGCTCTTCTTCTTTTGAGTTGGATTTGTCGGCAAATTCTGATCAATATTGTTTGGTTTGACCATATATTTATACACACAAATATATCATGAAGGAAATAAAGAATTATAAATAGATTTTGAATCTTTAAGTTTATTAATGCAGCCGGAAGTGCAGAAAGTGTGACTTAATACTTTTTGGGTAATATAGGTAACTAGCAAAAAGACAGCACTTATTGAGACTTCCAATCAATTGAGGAACAAAGTTGGAGAAGCAGCAGTGATATTAAGAGGTAAGAACGCTGAAGATGATGCTTTATATCTTATGTGATGTTTATAGTTTTATGTTATTGAGATGTCTGGGTTGGCACATTGTGCTAGCATGCTGAAATTGCCCCCTCTAGTTTTACAACCACTTTTGCTCGTTAGCTGTTTAATAAATTTTCTCGACTCTTTCTACCAATCTAATTATATTTTTTCTCTTTATATTATTTGACTAGTTATATATTATTTCTAATGACATCTTTTCATTGTTATAATTTCAATTTATAACAGCCGGTTTGATAGAAATTCTCTGAGAGGAGAGGTTCCTACAAACCTTTGTAAGAGATGAGTTTGGATAATGAAGTTGGAGTGTTGGAGCAAGAAACAAAGATGTTGGAGCAAGTTTCCGGGATGAAACTCACATAAGAGACCAAGAAACTAAGGCAGGGTTGTTCTAAGTTAATTACAAAAGGAGAAAACTTTTGGCTTCCAAATCTTATTCATCATCACTTAGCTAAGCTACTTGTCTTGTATATTCATATTGTAAGTAGTAAAAACAACACTCATTAGATAGTTTAAATACATTATTAGATATTAACATAGTTTAGGAAACTGGATGGTAGATTTGACTGATTAGTGTTTATTGCAATGCTTGTATTTTGGTAAGTTTAGTAAGACAAGGTTTTGTATAGGAGTAATTACTTTTGATTTTCAATAATAAAAAAATTATATATTATATTAATATTTTGTTTATGAGTTATCTAATATTTCATTTATGGATTATGATTTTTTGCTATTGTAAAATTTTAATCACAATTATTTATTTAACGCGATAAAAATGATGGTAAAAATTATTTTTTTAAACGATAAAAAATGTCACTGTTAGTGTAAAATGGCGGTTCAAAAATGCCATTTTAACCAACCAAAATGCTACTGTCAGGGTAAAAATGGCGGTTCAAAAATGCCGTTTTAACCAACCAAAAGCTACTCTGTCAGGGTAATAATGGCGGTTCAAACCGCCATTTTAACCTATCTGAAAACCGCCATTTTAACCTTGGAAATAACGGTGGTTTGAACCGCCATTTTAACCAACCAAAACGCCACTCTGTCAGGGTAATAATGGTGGTTCAACCGCCGTTTTAACCTATCCAAGAACCGCCATTTTAATCCTGGAAATAACGGCGGTTTGAACCGCCGTTTTAACCTATTCAAAAATCGCCGTTTTAACCCAGGGAATTGTGGCAGTTTTCAGAAAACCGCCGTAATAACCAGAATGGCGCCCAGAATTACGTCGCTTTACGAAACCGCCATTATTGGTAATAATGGCAGTTCAAACCGCCGTAAAGACCTAAAAAAACCGCCGTTTTTACCATAATTTTTTGTAGTGAATGCTCTTTGGACAGTTGATTCTGGCGGCTGCAGGTGTAGCTAAAGATCGCAAGTGCACCGCTTTTCCTCCTGTTAAACCGGCATTGGTTGCCTCCGGTACTCATTGGGTTGAACCAGACACCATGGCAGCAAAAGATGGTAATCTCATTACTGTCACCACTTATGAAGGGCACCCTGAATTTATTCAGCACTTTATGAAGGCACTAGGAGGCAACATAAGTGGCTCCGACAAAAAAAATCCTCTTTCTTTGTGGGGTACGTTCAAATGATTTTCAGGCACACAACTCATAGGGACTTAGTATTCAGGGCACTAAGGTCTTTGTTTATTCTCTTTTCTTTTATTTATTTTAATAATAGATTTAATTTGTAATCCTCTTTATGTTCATTGATACATGAAAAGTAGTAGTTTAGACATGTTTCATTTTTTTACTCTATTGTTGAATGATTGTTCAATTGGATAGTTGGATCCATTGTTTTATATACTAATATATTGTAACAGTATAGTGCTTGTGAATCTTTAGAATGTATTTGCTATGTTTTGCTAGAATATTTTTTAGTTTAGTATAATTGTGTATTTATTTTTATTTTATAATATTTAATTTATTTAATTAAAAATACATAATTATATATATAATCATATTATAAATATTATGTTGTACAAAAAATTATTAGAATATTATATATATATATATATAGAAAATTAAAAAAAAACAATGAGGGACCTAAGGCTACACTTATATAGAGTAGCTATAGTATACAAAAAAAAGGGGGACCTAAGGTTACACTTATAAAAAGTAGCCATGGTATACAATGTGGCTACGCTTTACAGGTGATGCAGTAGCGTTGAAAAGCGTAGCCTATTTTGGCAAAAATGGAAGCTGAAAAGCGTAGCATTTGGTCCTGAATAGCATCACTTGAAAAGCGTACCCTAATCCCAAACGCCAAAAGCGTAGCCCTTGGTGTAGAAAAGCATAGCCTTTGAGAATAGGCAACGGCCGAATAGGAATCACCCCAAAAAGCGTAGCCGTAGCCTAGAAAGCGTAGCCGTAGCCTAAGGCATCCCTTTTTTTAACTTTTGGCTGCACTTTTCAAGTGTACCTGAATGGGTGTTTTTCTTGTAGTGATGGTTAGCTAACGTCGTCTTGGTAAAAAAATCAAATGGGAAGTGGCGAATGTGCACCGACTACACTGACCTCAACAAAGCCTGCCCAAAAGATCCTTATCCACTCCCAAGTATCGACGCTCTGGTAGATGCCTCCTCCGGATATAAATACCTCTCGTTTATAGATGCATATTCAGGATACAATCAAATCCCAATGTATCCACTCGACCAAGAAAAAAACTTCATTCTTAACTCCAGAAGCAAACTATTGCTACATCGTCATGCCTTTTGGTCTTAAAAACGCGGGAGCTACTTATCAGAGATTAATGAATAAGGTCTTCACAGATCATATTGGAAAAATCATGGAAGTCTATGTGGACGACATGTTAATAAAGACACAAAGTGAAGAGACGTTGCTGTCCGACCTCGCCCAAGTATTCGATACCATAAGAAGGCATGGCATGCGACTTAATCCTGCAAAATGCACCTTCGCAGTAGAAGCTGGAAAATTCCTGGGTTTTATGCTCACACAAAGAGGAATCAAGGCAAATCCGAATAAATGCCAAGCCATACTCGATGTGAAGAGCCCAACTTGCATCAAAGAGGTACAACAGCTCAATGGAAGACTGGCAGCCTTGTCCAGATTCCTAGCGGGATTAGCGATAAGATCTCTCCCCTTCTATGCTACTCTAAGGAAAGGAAAGAGGTTTGAATGGACAACGGAGTCCGAACAGGCCTTCCAAGATTTCAAAAGATTCCTAGGACAGCCACCCATCCTATCTCGGCCACGAGAAGGAGAACCACTCATATTATACCTCGCGATAGGAAGTCGGACAGTAGCCTCAGCACTAGTTCGAGAAGATGACAATGGGCAACAACCCGTATACTTCATCAGTAAAGCATTACAAGGATCCGAGCTAAACTACCAAAAAATAGAAAAATTTTCCTACGCTCTCATCTTAACATCTCGACGATTTCGCCCATATTTCCAAGCCCACACCATTACGATTCGGACCAACCAACCCATAAAAAGGATATTACAGAAAACAGACCTAGCAGACAGAATCTTGCAATGGGGAGTCGAGTTGTCTGAGTTCGACCTTCAATATGAAGCACGGACAGCCATCAAATCACAATACCTGGCCGACTTCATTGCAGAATTTACAGACACCCTGGAAACCCCCCACAAAATAGAATCTCTACATGGACGGCTCCTCGAATAAGACTGGAAGCGGCGCAGGTGTGATAATTGAAAGCAACCAAGGAACCCAAATCGAACTTTCCCTCAAATTCGGGTTCCCTACCTCAAACAACCAAGCTAAATATGAGGGATTACTAGCTGGTTTGAAGCCAGCTAAAGAGGTTGGAGCTCAAAAATTCATCATCTTCAGCGACTCACAGGTGGTCACTTCACAAATAACAGGGAGCTACCAAGCCAAGGATCCCACCATGAAAAAGTACTTGGATAAAACCAGGGAACAGCTCAGACAAATCGGGGAATATGAGATCCACCACATACCCCGCGAACAGAATGCCCGAGCTGACGCACTCTCAAAGCTAGCCAGCACCAAACCAGCGGGCAACAATAGAAGCCTCATCCAGGAAATGCTACAGAACCCGTCAATCTCGGAAGAGGAAAAAGTCCTAGCCATAACAGGTCTGGATCAAGGATGGATGACCCCCATAATTAACTACCTCAAAACAGAAACACTTCCTACAGACGAAAAGGAAGCAAAGAGGTTAAAACGGGAGGCACAATACTACACTATCATAAACAATACTCTATACAAAAGAGGGATTTCAATACCATTGTTAAAATGTGTTCCGACTTCCAACACAAAAGAAATTATAGAAGAAGTACACAGTGGCATCTGTGGCAATCATCTCGGAGCGCAAGCACTTTCCAAAAAAGTACTCCGGGCAGGGTTCTATTGGCAAACTCTACAAAAAGAAGCCACGGAGTTCGTAAAGACATGTCCACCATGTCAGAAATATGCCAACTTCTACATCACCCTGCCAGAGGAACTCATCAACGTGACCTCACCTTGGCCATTCGCAAAATGGGGACTCGACCTTCTCGGACCCTTCCCTCAGGGATCCGGACAAGTTAAATTCCTCATAGTAGGAATAGAATATTTCACAAAGTGGATCGAGGCAGAACCCCTCGCTAACGCCACTACTCAAAGAAGTCGAAAATTCCTATATAGGAACATTGTCACAAGGTTCGGGGTTCCATACTCCATCACCACAGACAATGGCACCCAATTCACAGATGCAAGCTTCAGAAAGTTAGTGGCCGACTTGAACATAAAACACCAGTTCACTTCCGTAGAACATCCCCAAGCCAATGGACAAGCCGAAGCTACCAACAAAGTCATATTGGCTGGGCTAAAACGGAGATTACAGGACGCAAAGGGAGCCTGGGCTGAGGAACTCCCACAAGTCTTATGGGCATATCGAACAACGCTGTATTCCACCACAAAGGAATCACCCTTTCGATTAGCGTACGGAATGGAGGCAATGATCCCAGTGGAGATTGAAGAAGGGTCGCCTAGAGTGATCCACTATAATGAAGAGGCGAACTCCCAACTTCAAAGGGAAGAACTCGACCTACTCCCAGAAGTCCAAGAAAGAGCTCGGATCAAGGAAGAGGCATTAAAACATCGAATGGCTTCGAGATACAATCAAAGGGTAGTGCCGCGAGGATTTGCTGAGAACGACCTCGTCCTAATCCGAAATGATATCGGAACAACTCGACCTGGAGAAGGAAAGCTGGCAGCAAACTGGAAAGGACCCTACCGAGTCATAGAAGTACTTGGAAAGGGCTACTACAGACTGTCCGAACTCGATGGGCGAGAGCTTCCTAGGTCATGGCACGCCTGCAACCTAAGAAAGTACTATAGTTAGGGATGATAAAGGATCTTAGGACAAGGCGCACTCTTTTTCCTAAAAAGGTTTTTTAATGAGGCGCCAAGCCAAGACCTATAAATTGCCCGACTTAGAGGGATAAAGCTCCCACATGTATATATTTGCATTTTCTTTTGAATAAAATCTGTTTAGATCTTCTACAAATTCTCAAGGCGCATTAATCTGAAACATTCATCGTCCGATTATAAAGCTACAGATCAGCAGAAAGTGAAAATCAAATTCAATGCACGATCATAATAAAAGACCAACAGAGATGAAAACCAAATTCATTAAAAGGTCGACCAAACGAGGATTAAACCCAATCTCTACAAAATCGGCAAAAATAAAAACAGAATAATGCAAGAAGTTATCAAAAGTGATCCATAGAAAGGACCTGATGAGGTCTTAATAAAATGAATTGCTAAAAAATAACTTAAAGACCGGCCGACGTAAAGAAGTCGGACCAGTCGTAATAACCAAAGTTATAAAAGTAATCCCTGAAAGAGACCTGAACAAGGTCTAAGAAAGAGGATTACAAAAATAACTTAGAAGGGCCTGACATGATAAAGTCGGCCCAAAACATAAAGTTATAAAAGTAATCCCTGAAAGAGACCTGAACAAGGTCCAAGAAAGAGGATTACAAAAATAACTTAGAAGGGCCTGACATGATGAAGTCGGCCCAAAACATAAAGTTATAAAAGTAATCCCTGAAAGAGACCTGAACAAGGTCCAAGAAAGAGGATTACAAAAATAACTTAGAAGGTCCCGACATGATGAAGTCGGCCCAAAACATAAAGTTATAAAAGTAATCCCTGAAAGAGACCTGAGCAAGGTCCAAGAAAGAAGATTACAAAAATAACTTAGAAGGGTCCGACATGATGAAGTCGGCCCAAAACATAAAGTTATAAAAGTAATCCCTGAAGAGACCTGAACAAGGTCCAAGAAAGAGGATTACAAAAATAAATTAGAAGGGCCCGACATGATGAAGTCGGCCCAAAACATAAAGTTATAAAAGTAATCCCTGAAAGAGACCTGAATAAGGTCCAAGAAAGAAGATTACAAAAATAACCTGGAAGGACCCGACATGACGAAGTCAGCCTCCGAAAAATCCTAATGTTATAAAAAGTAATTCCTAGTAGGGACCTCACAAAGGTCCAAATAAAACAGGATTACTAGAAATAACTTCAGGTCAAAACAAGGAAGCCGACATAACATCCACAACCTCAAAGGAATCAAGCCACAAGTATGAAACACAAAAGGAATCCAAAGAGGTCGAGCAACAAGGCTCCAACACTACCAAAAAACCTAAAAAGGTACCAAGACAGATGAAAACAGACACGATATGAAAAACATAAAGTTATAATAATAACAAAGCTCAAGAGGCTACCAAAACCAGCCCCAAAAGCTTGGAAACCATTTTGTTTTTCAAAATTAAGTTGCTAAACAAGCAACTAAGAAAGTGTCAAGGGCCAGCAACCATCATTTACAAAAAAAAAAAAAAGAAAGTTTAAAAGCCCACAGGCCGGGCTATCTACACAAAACATCTACATAATCAGGGAAGATCCGAAGGCTTCTCGGCAGCATCAACATGAGGTGAAGGAGGGTGAGTCTGAAGGGGCACAGCATCCACTGTCCCATCATCCCGGTTTAAGATTTGACAATCAGGTTCCGACACGGAGTGACCAACTTCAGCTGAAGGAACTGAAGAAGTCGGCACCACAGAGGCTTTGGCAGCAGGCACAGAGGGAGGTTCAACATCATCGTCTTCAGGGTCGTCAGGGACAATCTTGCCATCCTTTACAACATTGTCCAGGCTGAAGAGAGTAAGGTCGACCTCGGGTGCAAGAACTCGAACCTACTCCTTCAGATTCTCATAAGCAACATTTACGCTGCCTACAAGGTGACCCTGGAGCTCGGCATAATCAACCCAGGCAGACTCCAACTCCTCCCTGAGACGCATCACTTCCCTATAGGTCGTGACATAGCTATCCTTGTGCCTCAATGCTGTGTCTTCAGCCAACCTCACAGAAGCCACCAAGGCAACAGAACTAGCCTTTTCGCCCTCCAACTCCTTCTCCAGCTTGGTCACTGGTATACGAAACTGCTACTCAGGTTGTGAATTGTTGTTCGAAATTGATTCCCTGGCAATGGCACCAAAAACGGATGCACAGAACCATGGTCTAACCATATCTTCACAACTTCGCATAACTAACCAGCAAGTGCACTGGGTTGTCCAAGTAATACCTTACGTGAGTAAGGGTCGAATCCCACGGAGATTGTTGGTATGAAGCAAGCTATGGTCACCTTGTAAATCTCAGTCAGGCGGATATAAAATGGTTATATAGTTTTCGAAAATTAGTAATAGAAAAAGGATAGAAATACTTATGTAAATCATTGGTGAGAATTTCAGATAATTGTATAGAGATGCTTTCGTTCCTCTGAACCTCTACTTTCCTGCTGTCTTCATCCAATCAGTCTTACTCCTTTCCATGGCTGGCTTTATGCAAGGGCATCACCGTTGTCAGTGGCTACATCCCCTCCTCTTGTGAAAATGGTCCAAGATGCCCTGTCACGGCACAGCTAATCATCTGAGGTTCCCGATCATGCTGGAATAGGATTCATCCTCCTTTTGCGTCTGTCACTACGCCCAGCACTCGCGAGTTTGAAGCTCGTCACAGTCATTCAATCATTGAATCCTACTCAGAATACCACAGACAAGGTTTAGACTTTCCGGATTCTCTTGAATGCCGCCATCATTCTAGCTTACACCACGAAGATTCCGATTAAGAGATCTAAGAGATACTCATTCAATCTAAGGTAGAACGGAAGTGGTTGTCAGGCACACGTTCATAGGGAATGATGATGATTGTCACGTTCATCACATTCAGGTTGAAGTACGAATGAATATCTTAGAAGCGAAATAAGATGAATTGAATAGAAAACAGTAGTACTTTGCATTAATCTTTGAGGAACAGCAGAGCTCCACACCTTAATCTATGGAGTGTAGAAACTCTACCGTTAAAATTACATAAGTGAAAGGTCCAGGCATGGCCGAGATGGCCAGCCCCCAAAACGTGATCTAAGATAGCATACAACTGATCAAAGATGTCTAATACAATAGTAAAAAGTTCTATTTATAATAAACTAGCTACTAGGGTTTACAGAAGTAAGTAATTGATGCATAAATCCACTTCCGGGGCCCACTTGGTGTGTGCTTGGGCTGAGCTTGAGTGTTGCACGTGTAGAGGTCCTTCTTGGAGTTGAACGCCAGGTTGTAACGTATTTCTGGCGTTCAACTCTGGTTTGTGACTTGTTTCTGGCGTTTAACTCCAGACAGCAGCGTAGAATTGGCGTTCAACGCCCTTTTACGTCATCTAAACTCGGCCAAAGTATGGACTATTATACATTGCTGGAAATACCTGGATGTCTACTTTCCAACGCAATTGGAAGCGCGCCATTTTGAGTTCTGTAGCTCCAGAAAATCCACTTTGAGTTCAGAGAGGTCAGAATCCAACAGCATCAGCGGTCCTTCTTCAACCTCTGAATCTGATTTTTGCTCAAGTCCCTCAATTTCAGCCAGAAAATACCTGAAATCACAGAAAAATACACAAACTCATAGTAAAGTCCAGAAATGTGAATTTAACATAAAAACTAATGAAAACATCCCTAAAAGTAACTAGATTCTACTAAAAACATACTAAAAACAATGCCAAAAAGCGTATAAATTATCCGCTCATCACAACACCAAACTTAAATTGTTGCTTGTCCCCAAGCAACTGAAAATCAAATAGGATAAAAAGAAGAGAATATACTATAAATTACAAACTATCAATGAAACATAGCTCCAATCATATGAGCGGGACTTGTAGCTTTTTGCCTCTTGAATAGTTTTGGCATCTCACTTTATCCATTGAGGTTTAGAATGATTGGCATCTATAGGAACTCAGAGTTCAGATAGTGTTATTGATTCTCCTAGTTCAGTATGATGATTCTTGAACATAGCTATTTTATGAGTCTTGGCCGTGGCCCTAAGCACTTTGTTTTCCAGTATTACCACCGGATACATAAATGCCACAGACACATAATTGGGTGAACCTTTTCAGATTGTGACTCAGCTTTGCTAAAGTCCCCAATTAGAGGTGTCCAGGGTTCTTAAGCACACTCTTCTTTTGCTTTGGAGCTTGACTTTAACCGCTCAGTCTCAAGTTTTCACTTGACACCTTCACGCCACAAGCACATGGTTAGGGACAGCTTGGTTTAGCCGCTTAGACCAGGATTTTATTCCTTTAGGCCCTCCTATCCACTGATGCTCAAAGCCTTGAGATCCTTTTTATTTGCCCTTGCCTTTTGGTTTTAAGGGTTATTGGCTTTTTGCTCTTACCTCTTGGTTTTAAGAGCTTTTGGCTTTTTCTGCTTGCTTTTTTTTTCTAATTTTTTTTTCGCCTATTTTTTTTCTTTTTTTTTTTCTGCAAGCTTTGTTCTTTGCTGCTTTTTCTTGCTTCAAGAATCAGTTTTATGATTTTTCAGATTATCAAATAACATATTTCCTAGTCATCATTCTTTCAAGAGCCAACATATTTAACATTCTTAAACAACAACTTCAAAAGACATATGCACTGTTCAAGCATACATTCAGAAAACAAGAAGCATTGTCACCACATCAATATAATTAAACTAAGTTCAAGGATAAATTCGAAACTCATGTACTTTTTGTTCTTTTGAATTAAAACAGTTTTTATTTAAGAGAGGTGATGGATTCATAGGACATTCATAACTTTAATACATAGTTACTAACTACTAATGATCACGCAATAATACACAAACATAGATAAGCACATAACATAGAAAACAAAAAACAGAAGAAATAGGAACAAGGAATGAATCCACCTTAGTGATGGTGGCATTTCCTTCTTGAGGAACCAATGATGTCCTTGAGCTCTTCTATGTCTCTTCCTTGTCTTTGTTGCTCCTCCCTCATTGCTTTTTGATCCTCTCTAATTTCATGAAGGATGATGGAGTGCTCTTGATGTTCCACCCTTAATTGTCCCATGTTGGAGCTTAGTTCTCCTAGGGAGGTGTTGATTTTCTCCCAATAGTTTTGTGGAGGAAAATGCATTTGAGGCATCTCCGGGATCTCATGGTGATGAGCTTCATGCGCCTCTTGAGCTCCATGAATGGGCTCTCTTGCTTGCTCCATCTTTTTCTTAGTGATGGGCTTGTCCTCTTTAATGAGGATATCTCCCTCTATGTCAATCCCAGCCGAATTGCATAGGTGGCAATTGAGGTGAGGAAAGGCTAACCTTGCCATAGTGGAGGACTTGTCAGCCACCTTGTAGAGTTCTTGAGGTATAATCTCATGAACTTCCACCTCTTCTCCAATCATGATGCTATGGATCATGATGGCCCGGTCTATAGTAACTTCAGATCGGTTGCTAGTGGGAATGATTGAGCATTGAATGAACTCCAACCATCCTCTAGCTACAGGTTTAAGGTCCAGTCTTCTTAGTTGAACCGGTTTGCCTTTTGAGTCAATCTTCCATTGAACTCCTTCTACACATATGTCCCTGAGGACTTGGTCCAACCTTTGATCAAAGTTGACTCTCCTTGTATAGGGGCGTGCGTTCTCTTCCATGTTTGGCAAGTTGAACGCCAACCTCACATTTTTCGGACTAAAATCTAAGTATTTCCCCCGAACCATGGTGAGATAATTCTTTGGGTTCGGGTTCTTACTTTGATCATGGTTCCTAGTGATCCATGCATTAGCATAGAACTCTTGAACCATTAAGATGCCGACTTGTTGGATGGGGTTTGTTAGAACTTCCCAACCTCTTCTTTGAATTTCATGTCGGATCTCCGGATACTCATTTCTTTTGAGTTTGAAAGGGACCTCGGGGATCACCTTCTTCTTGGCCACAACATCATAGAAGTGGTCTTGATGGGATTTGGAGATGAACCTTTCCATCTCCCATGACTCGGAGGTGGAAGCTTTTGTCTTCCCTTTCCCTTTTCTAAAGGATTCTCCGGTCTTAGGTGCCATCAATGGTAATGGAAAAACAAAAAGCTTATGCTTTTACCACACCAAACTTAGAATTTTGCTCGCCCTCGAGCAAGAGAAGAAAGAATAGATGAAGAAGAAGAAGAAGTGGAGGAGAGGGAGAAGGGGTTGTGTTTCGGCCAAGAAGAGAAGAGAGGGTTATGTTGTGTGAAAATGAGGAAGAATGGAGGGTTATATATAGGGATGGGAGGGGGTGAAGGTTCGGCCATTTAGGGTGGGTTTGGGTGGGAAATTGATTTTGAATTTTGAAGGTAGGTGGAGTTTATGAGGTAGGTTTATGGGGAAGAGTGGATGGATGTAAGTGGTGAAGAGGTGATGGGGAAGAGAGATTGAGGTGATTGGTGAAGGGTTTTGGGGAAGAGTGTTTATGAGATTGTGTGAAAGAGGGGTGAGAAGAGGTGAGTGGAGGTAAGGGGGGATCCTGTGGGGTCCACAGATCCTAAGGTGATCCTGTGGGGTCCACAGATCCTGAGGTGTTCAAGGATTTACAACCTTGCACCAAATTAGGCATGTAAAATGCCCTTGCATACAACTCTGGGCATTCAGCGCCAGGTTGGTGCTTGTTCTGGTTTGTAGCCTATTTCTGGCGTTGAACGCCAGAACCATGCTTGTTCTGGGCGTTCAGCGCCAGCTCTCCTCCAGGGTGCACTTCTGGCATTCAAACGCCCAGATGCTGCCCTTTTCTGGCGTTCAGCACCAGAACCATGCTCTGTTCTGGCGTTGAACGCCCAAAACATGCTTCTTATTGGCGTTTAAACGCCAGTAAGGTCTTCCTCCAGGGTGTGATTTTTCTTCTGCTGTTTTTGATTCCGTTTTCAATTTTTATATTTATTTTGTGACTCCACATGATCATGAACCTAATAAAACATGAAAAAAAATAAAATTAGATAAATAAACATTGGGTTGCCTCCCAACAAGCGCTTCTTTAATGTCAATAGCTTGACAGTGGGCTCTCATGGAGCCTCACAGATGTGCAGAGCTTTGTTGAGACCTCCCAATGTAACGACCCAATTTTCAATATGTCTAGATCATACCGGAAACTGAGCGCTACCAATTTGTCTTCCTAATTATTATCTATTATTTATCATATGAGCCTGATTCGTTGTTAAACGCGTAGTTAATTTGTGAGGTGTATTTTTTTTTTTTTGAAAACGTTTGGATTAATAGGCGGAATCACTCATAATCAATTCACAAGTAATAACAGATAAAACAGTTATAAACAACCACACATAAATACATCACAAGTAGTTGACAACATTCGGTGATTCAGCCTTTATTAGCATATAGACTGTTAGTTAGAACACCCTTAAATATAGCTAGATAATAACTATATTCATATACATACATACAACTTCCCAGGTCCTGACCTGTTTAAGAAGTCCCTAAGCTGGCACCCAGGCTAGCCTAGACCCTATACTCACCTACTCCCTCTAAACTACTAAAGCGAGGGAAAGTACGTTCTTAGGTCTTCAAAACTCAAGTCAAGTGGAACGTCATCAAAAGATAGATCAGACTTTTCCACAGGACGTCTCTCTGGTGCCTCATGAAGTAGCCACACAATAGGAATCTCGTACACAGGATTTAGGTTAAAGTACGCATACGAACGGGGTGCAGACGTTGGCTGGTCCCACAGTTATACATATAATCAGAGAACGATATTCACCCTAGACTCAGAAGACTGCCTAGAGCGGAATCCCTTTTTGCGTACAATCGTCAGTGAACTACGGAAAGGAACTCTTACTTCCATCTGAAGGGGAAAGGGAGAGAGAAGGGGTAAGAACTGGAGAGTCCTTAGTAGGGTCGGGGTTATTAGTTACGTTCATTTATTTGGGGTCGATTAGCAGACGAATAATAGAATATAGCGAAGCAGTAAACAAAAGATAAAGACAGAAAGAGAAAGTAGAGACAATAGAAAGCAGAACACAAACAAAAGAATACAAGAAAATAAAACATAAAAATAGCATACAAGCAGACAAACACAAAGAAATAGATCACACACAGAAAGGAATGCAACAGAGAATGATGCGCAGACAAGAATGATGCATGTCTAGCCCTAGCGCAGGCCATGAGCTCATGTGTCGGTTGGCTGCCCGCAATCCCGACATTTATCCGGTCACGAGTAATCCCGATTTCCCGAATACGATTTTCCGTTCCTAAATAAATGCGCATATAATAATAGCCGCTCATTTGAGACAGCCTCTGCTTACTGCAGGAAAATATATATACTCTGCTCTGCTCTGGGGAAGCGGAAAATAGCTGTAGGTAACTTAGTTTCCCTACAGAAGCTCTGGGTTGCATTAAGCAACTAATATATATTAAATATAGCTCTGGGTTGCATCAAGCAACTAATATATATATATATAAATATAGCTCTTTATTATATTACTCTTCTCTTTATATCTCTTTACTCTGTTTTAATTACTCTGTTCTCTGTATCTCTTTTCTCTTCTCTGATTACTCTTTTAATCTGTATCTATATTACTCTTTTTCTCTTTATCTCTTTACTTTACTCTGGTTACTCTGTTTTCTGTGTTTCTCTACTCTGCTCTGATTTCTCTGCTTAACGTATGTATTTAAAGTTTATGTAAATTTCGGTATGAATAGTTAGCCTGTCCCAAGTATAGGTTCATTAAGTCTATACTGAAACAGTTTAACTTTTCATATTATACCTAACCCTAGTCGCAACTCACGTACTAACTAAGTTGCCGTAGTTCGTTCACTAGTCTCTGTCTGTTTTTCTGTCGTTAAACTTTTACAGACTTTTTCTTTGGTTTTTATCTTTTCTTTAACTTTTTATCTTTTATTTATCTTTACCTCACTAATATGTTCTTACCACTCCCTAGGTGTTTTATGAAGGTAATTATGAGATTCTGCGCTTAAAGTTGTCTTTCTAAAGCTTTTACAGAAAACTGCATTTTTCGCATTATTTTATTATTTTTATTAAAATATTAATTTTAATTAAATATTATTATTTAATATTTTATTATTATTTATTATTTTATTATTAAATTTTCGAAAATTACCTTGCCTTTACCTTTTAACCTTTAAAATTAACTTTTTACCCCGGTAACTTTTAATATTTCTACTTTAACCACCCTAACTTTCAGAAATTACAAAATAACCCCTCAAACACCAAAATATTTACTTCCTTGCCCTTTCTAAGATCTAAAAGGTGTTCTTCAATGTTTTTCACCACACTCAAAGTGTTCTTCGTGTTCTTCGTATATTCTTCAGATTCTTTCTCTATTTTTACCCGTTTTTCAGTCTTTTCAGCAACCGATTTTTACCAAAATTCAAAATAAATTCCCAGCCACTAAAACCCCATCTTTTCTACATGATTTTAACACAAATTGAACCTCAATTTAATCTCTAGGGTTTCGTTTTCCAGCAGCCACAAGAACACACATTCATAGCTTGAATTTCATCAAATTTCATCAAATTTTCACCAAAATTTCAACAAGAATTACTCATACAAACAATCAATTTCAAGCACAGCCAAACCATATCATAATCACACAACTCAAACACAATCAATCAAGATTAAATTCGTCAATCCCTACCTGGTTTTGCTGCTCCTAATTTGGTTAAACTTTCAGGTGGTCCTTAAGCACTTTTTCCTCCTAAATCACATCAAGAACAACTTTAAATCCAAAAACTCTCAACTGACCAAATCTCACTCAGTATGTTAGGAAGAGATATCTCACCTTAGACTTGCTGGAAATTCACGTTTCTTGGCCCTCAAGTCAAGTTAAGCATGATTCCTAAGGAAGAACATCAAGAAAACACATGTTTTGCATGGTTTTCCTTGAAAACCGAATTGAAATGGGAGGGAGACAGCCATCTCACCTTATTTCCAGCCTTGATATGTTATATGGTTATGTAGAGGAAGAAGAGAGGATCATTTTGGTCAAAACGGAGTTTTGATTTGAGTTTTAGTTCAGAAGAAATCAAGCTTTGAAGATTAAGTGTTCATAAAAGTTTCTCTCTTTTCTCTCTTGTTATTTTCGGCCAAAATGATGATATGAGACAGCCTTAGAGGTCTTGGGGGTGTAAGGTTAGTTGTGATTGGTTGGCTTGGAGGTGGATTAAAATAATATTAAAATATCTCTGGTGTATAACTACTAAAACTAGGTGTATCGGAACACTCGTAAAAACATCTCTAAAAATTATTTTCTGAGCTACTAGCATAAATGACACTAGTAACATATTTATTATGAGAATAGAACATTTATAATGAGGCCTTAGCATTGCTAAATTCATCAGAGAGTGCTGGTGCTAAGCTGCACCAGTAAACCGTAAACCCGGTTAAACCGATTTTCTGTTTTTAACAAAAACAGACCAGATAACCTTATAATGTCATTCAATCATTTTCTAATACTAATATAATGATAATATTATACTATTATCTCTCTCCTCTCATGAATCGAGTCCGGTTCGTCAAACAGAGACTATTTACGAAAATTAAAAATCAAAACTGCCAACCGATACGGTTCAAAAACAAGGTTCTTCGCGATTGCATTATCGAGCTTGCCTCAGAAGAGGTTCTAACTTAAGGATGACATAATGATAATGAGGATTGAGATGCTTGATGATATAACAGAGGTGTTCCCTTTACTGATCTTCCAGAGAAATCCGTACTTTCAGAAAAGATCTCATGTTCTCGAAAATCAGGGTTGTTACACCCAACACCAAACTTAGAGTTTGGATATGGGGGTTTGACACCAAACTTAGAGTTTGGTTGTGGCCTCCCAACACCAAACTTAGAGTTTGACTGTGGGGACTTTGTGTGACTCTGCTTTGAGAGAAGCTTTTTATGCTTCCTCTCCATGGATGCAGAGAGAGATCCTTGAGTTGTAAACACAAGGTTATCCTTATTTATTTGAAGAATCAATTCTCCTCTGTCCACATCAATCACAGCTCTTGCTGTGGCTAGGAAAGGTCTTCCTAGGATGATGGATTCATCCTCATCCTTTCCAGTATCTAGGACTATGAAATCAGTAGGGGTGTAAAGGCCTTCAACCTTTACTAACACGTCCTCTACTTGTCCATAAGCCTGTTTTCTTGAATTGTCTGCCATCTCTAATGAGATTTTAGCAGCTTGCACCCCATAGATTCCCAGTTTCTCTATTACAGAGAGGGGCATGAGGTTTATCCCTGAATCAAGGTCACACAGAGCCTTAAAGATCATGGTGCCTATAGTACAAGATATTATGAACTTTCCAGGATCCTGTCTCTTCTGAGGCAATGTCAGTTGATCCAGATCACTTAGTTCATTGGTGAACAAGGGAGGTTCATCTTCCCAAGTTTCAATACCAAATAATTTGGCATTTAGCTTCATGATTGCACCAAGGAACTTGGCAGCTTGCTCTTCAGTAACATCCTCATTCTCTTCAGAAGAGGAATACTCATCAGAGCTCATGAATGGCATAAGGAGGTTCAATGGAATCTCTATGGTCTCTAGATGAGCCTCAGAGTCCTTTGGTTCCTCAGAGGGAAGCTCCTTATTGATCACTGGACGTCCCAGGAGGTCTTCCTCCTTGGGATTCACGTCCTCTCCTTCCCTTACAGGTTCGGCCATGGTGCTTATGTCAATGGCCTTGCACTCTCCTTTTGGATTATCTTCTGTATTGCTTGGGAGAGTACTAGGAGGGATTTCAGTGATCCTTTTACTCAGCTGGCCCACTTGTGCTTCCAAATTTCTAATGGAGGACCTTGTTTCATTTATGAAACTTACAGTGGCCTTAGATAGATCAGAGACTAAGTTTGCTAAATTGGAGGTATTTTGTTCAGAGTTCTCTGTCTGTTGCTGAGTGGATGATGGAAAAGGTTTATTATTGTTAAACCTGTTTCTTCCACCATTATTAAAGCCTTGTTGAGGCCTTTGATCCTTCCATGAGAGATTTGGATGATTTCTCCATGATGGATTATAGGTGTTTCCATATGGTTCACCCATATAATTCACCTCTGCTATTGCAGAGTTTTCAGGATCATAAGCTTCTTCTTCAAAAGATGCCTCTTGAGTACTGTTGGATGCAGCTTGCATTCCATTCAGACTCTGAGAAATCATATTGACTTGCTGAGTCAATATTTTGTTCTGAGCCAATATGGCATTCAGAGTATCAACTTCAAGAATTCCCTTCTTCTGAGGCATCCCATTACTCACAGGATTCCTCTCAGAAGTGTACATGAACTGGTTATTAGCAACCATGTCAATGAGTTCTTGAGCTTCTGCAGGCATTTTCTTTAGGTGAATGGATCCACCTGCAGAAGTATCCAATGACATCTTTGATAGCTCAGATAAACCATCATAGAATATATCTAGGATGGTCCATTCTGAAAGCATGTCAGAAGGACACTTTTTGGTCAGCTGTTTGTATCTTTCCCAAGTTTCATATAGGGATTCACCTTCTTTCTGTCTGAAGGTTTGAACATCCACTCTGAGCTTGCTCAGCTTTTGAGGAGGAAAGAACTTGGCTAAGAAAGCCGTGACCAGCTTATCCCAAGAGTTCAGGCTGTCTTTGGGTTGAGAGTCCAACCATATTCTAGCTCTGTCTCTTACAGCAAAAGGGAAAAGCATGAGCCTGTAGACTTCAGAATCTACTCCATTAGTCTTAACAGTATCACATATCTGCAAGAATTCAGTTAAGAACTGAAAAGGATCTTCAGATGGAAGTCCATGAAACTTGCAGTTCTGCTGCATCAGAGAAACTAGCTAAGGTTTCAGCTCAAAATTGTTTGCTCCAATGGTAGGAATGGAGATGCTTCTTCCATGTAAATTGAAATTTGGTGTAGTAAAGTCACCAAGCATCCTCCTTGCATTATTATTATTTTCGGCTGCCATCTCCTCTTCCTGTTCGAAAATTTCTGAAAGGTTATCTCTGGATTGTTGTAATTTAGCTTCTCTTAGTTTCCTCTTCAGAGTCCTTTCAGGTTCTGGATCTGCTTCAACAAGAATATTCTTGTCCTTGCTCCTGCTCATATGACAAAGAAGAGGGCACAGAAAAAATAATAATAATAATAATAGGGATCCTTTATACCACAGTATAGAGGTCCCTGTGTGAGTGGAAGAAAGGAAGGGGACAAAGAATGTAATGTAAGGAAAGAAGCACAAGGGTGAGGAGAGCAGAGATGTGAGATGAGGAGATGTGTTAGTAGATGAATAAATAATTAGAAGGAGATGAGGGAGAGGGATTTTCGAAAATTAATTTTTTTTTGAAAAAGGGGTTAGTGATTTTCAAAAATAGTTTTTGAAAAAGGTTAGTAATTTTCGAAATTTTAAAATCAAAAGTTAAAATAATTGGTTAATTAAAAAAATTTTTGAAAAAGAGGGAAGATATTTTTGAAAATTAGAGAGAGAGAGTTAGTTAGGTAGTTTTGAAAAAGATAAGAAACAAACAAAAAGTTAGTTAGTTAGTTGAAACAAATTTTGAAAAGATAAGAAGTTAGGAAGTTAGAAAAGATATTTTGAAATCAAATTTTTGAAAAAGATAAGATAAGAAGTTATTTTTGAAAAGATATGATTTAAATTAGTTTTTGAAAAAGATTTGATTTTTAAAATCACAATTAATGACTTGATTCACAAGAAATCACAAGATATGATTCTAGAACTTAAGGTTTGAATCTTTCTTAACAAGCAAGTAACAAACTTGAAATTTTTGAATCAAAACATTAATTGTTATTGTTATTTTCGAAAATTTGAGTTAAAATTAAGAAAAAGATTTTTGAAAAATATTTTTAGAGTTTTCGAAAATAACTAAGAAAAATGAAAAAGATTTGATTTTTGAAAAAGATTTTGAAAAAGATAGGATTTTTAAATTGAAAATTTGATTTGACTCATAAGAAACAACTTGATTTTTAAAAATTTTGAAAAAGTTAAATCTAATTTTCGAAATTTATGAGAGAAAAGAGGGAAAGATATATTTTTTTGATTTTTGAATTTTTATGGTGAGAGAGAAAAACATGAAAATGATGCAATGCATGAAAATTTTTAGATCAAAACAATGAATGCATGCAAGAATGCTATGAATGTCAAGATGAACACCAAGAATACTTTGAATGTCATGATGAACATCAAGAACATATTTTTGAAAATTTTTAATGCAAGGAAAACATGCAAAACACCAAACTTAGAAATCTTTAATGCTTATGCACTAAGAATTCAAGAATGCATATGAAAAATAAGAAAAGACACAAAACATGCAAATGCAAAGATCAAACAAGAAGACTTACCAAGAACAACTTGAAGATCATGAAGAACACTATGAATGCATGATTTTTTCGAAAAATGCAAGATGCACATGCAATTGACACCAAGCTTACAACATGACTCAAGACTCAAACAAGAAACACAAAATATTTTTATTTTTTTTAAATTTCTAATTTTTTTTGTATTTTCTTTTTAAATTTTTTTTTTGAAAATCATTTTGAAAAAAAGAAAAATGAGAATTCCAAAATTTTTAATATGAATTCCAGGAATCTTATGCTCTTTAGACTAAAGCTCCAATCAAAGGGTCAGGCATGGCTTAATAGCCAGCCAAGCTTTAGTATGTAACTCAGACATGACACGTCTAACATGCCCTACAGTCATGGCTTAACAGCCAGCCAAGCTTCATGAAACACTAGAATTCATTCTTAAAAAATTCTGAAGAAAAATATATTTTTGAAAACATTTTAATTTTTGAAAACATTTTTATTTAAAGAAAAAATTTTTTTTTCGAAAACAAATGAAAAATTTTTGAAAGATTTCTGAAAAATTTTTGAAAATAAAACAAAAAGAAAATTACATAATCTGAGCAACAAGATGAACCGTCAGTTGTCCAAACTCGAACAATCCCCGGCAACGGCACCAAAAACTTGGTGTTGTTGCCGGATCAAACTTGGCACTAATGTTACCGGACCAAAAGCTTGCCGAAAACTCGAACAATCCCCGGCAACGGCGCCAAAAACTTGGTATGCGAAATTGCTACTCAGGTTGTGAATTGTTGTTCGAAATTGATTCCCTGGCAATGGCACCAAAAACGGATGCACAGAACCATGGTCTAAACATATCTTCACAACTTCGCATAACTAACCAACAAGAGCACTGGGTCGTCCAAGTAATACCTTACGTGAGTAAGGGTCGAATCCCACGGAGATTGTTGGTATGAAGCAAGCTATGGTCACCTTGTAAATCTCAGTCAGGCGGATATAAAATGGTTATGTAGTTTTCGAAAATTAGTAATAGAAAAAGGATAGAAATACTTATGTAAATCATTGGTGAGAATTTCAGATAATTGTATAGAGATGCTTTCGTTCCTCTGAACCTCTGCTTTCCTGCTGTCTTCATCCAATCAATCTTACTCCTTTCCATGGCTGACTTTATGCAAGGGCATCACCGTTGTCAGTGGCTACATCCCCTCCTCTTGTGAAAATGGTCCAAGATGCCCTGTCACGGCACGGCTAATCATCTGAGGTTCCCGATCATGCTGGAATAGGATTCACCCTCCTTTTGCGTCTGTCACTACGCCCAGCACTCGCGAGTTTGAAGCTCGTCACAGTCATTCAATCATTGAATCCTACTCAGAATACCACAGACAAGGTTTAGACTTTCCGGATTCTCTTGAATGCCGCCATCATTCTAGCTTACACCACGAAGATTCCGATTAAGAGATCTAAGAGATACTCATTCAATCTAAGGTAGAACGGAAGTGGTTGTCAGGCACACGTTCATAGGGAATGATGATGATTGTCACGTTCATCACATTCAGGTTGAAGTACGAATGAATATCTTAGAAGCGAAATAAGATGAATTGAATAGAAAACAGTAGTACTTTGCATTAATCTTTGAGGAACAGCAGAGCTCCACACCTTAATCTATGGAGTGTAGAAACTCTACCGTTAAAATTACATAAGTGAAAGGTCCAGGCATGGCTGAGATGGCCAGCCCCCAAAACATGATCTAAGATAGCATATAACTGATCAAAGATGTCTAATACAATAGTAAAAAGTTCTATTTATAATAAACTAGCTACTAGGGTTTACAGAAGTAAGTAATTGATGCATAAATCCACTTCCGGGGCCCACTTGGTGTGTGCTTGGGCTGAGCTTGAGTGTTGCACGTGTAGAGGTCCTTCTTGGAGTTGAACGCCAGGTTGTAACGTATTTCTGGCGTTCAACTCTGGTTTGTGACTTGTTTCTGGCGTTTAACTCCAGACAGCAGCATAGAACTGGCGTTCAACGCCCTTTTACGTCGTCTAAACTCGGCCAAAGTATGGACTATTATACATTTCTGGAAATCCCTGGATGTCTACTTTCCAACGCAATTGGAAGCGCGCCATTTTGAGTTCTGTTGCTCCAGAAAATCCACTTTGAGTGCAGTGAGGTCAGAATCCAACAGCATCAGCAGTCCTTCTTCAACCTCTGAATCTGATTTTTGCTCAAGTCCCTCAATTTCAGCCAGAAAATACCTGAAATCACAGAAAAATACACAAACTCATAGTAAAGTCCAGAAATGTGAATTTAACATAAAAACTAATGAAAACATCCCTAAAAGTAACTAGATTCTACTAAAAACATACTAAAAACAATGCCAAAAAGCGTATAAATTATCCGCTCATCAGTCACCTTCACTTGGAGCTCCTCCTTCAAACCCTTCATTCTATCAAACTCCCGCTTAGCCTCCTCCATAAAGGCCTTGGTAGCATGAAGGGGAAGATCTTGGGCAGTTCGGTACATGGCAGCTCCCATGTGTGCCATCCTGATGCTGCTCCGAGTAATAAAGTTCAAATGGCGAAGGAGAGAGACATCGTCAGTAGGGATGGTACCATAAGGACCAATCTGCTGATCGACAAACTCAACCGCATCAAAGTCAGGGACATCAAAGTTAAAAAGCTTAGTTGTCTTTTGTTTTTTGTTTGGAGGAGCACCAGAGGTAGCAACAGAAGCTTGCGGAGGATCAACCAAACGAACCCGGGGAGTAGGGATTACCTTCCTCGCCCCCGGTGAGCTCGATACGGCTGGCTTCGATTGAACCTGAGATGATCCCTCCCCGGCCGCCTTGGCCGAAACGTTTTGAGCTGCAGTAGCCTTCCTTGCCCTTTTAGAGGCCTTCATAGACTCATTATTTTTAATCATCTCTGCAAACAAACATCACAGCAAGAAACCAAGTTAGGAATCAGAAAAGATCTTATAAGAGATAAACTCGACAAAATAAGCAAAAAACAAAAAAGAAATCGACCACTACCCAGCTCAGCTCAGAGGAGAGAGGGATTTTCAAGGAATTTCTTTGTATCAAGATGAGGAGGCTGCCCCTAATTTTCTTCCAGCACAGTCACAAAGGCTTGTTCAGCCTCATCCAACATCTCCCAAGTGTACTTAGACACCATTACATTCTTTTGTCATTCCAAAGGAAAGGCAGGCTCATCATTCTCATCCAGAAAAAAGGCCGAGCTCCTTCAACAGCTCGAACCCTGAAAAAATAATTTTTGAAGTCACGAAAAGATTCATCAAACATGGAGAAAACCTTCTTCCCTTGGGAAGCTCGGAAAGAAACCCAAGCGGCCTTCTTCTTAACCACCCCAGGTTTTGTCAAAACAAAGAGATAAAAGAAGAGGAATTGTGAAGCAGGGATACCTAGTTCATGACACAACAACTAAAAGATTTTTATAAAACCCCAGGAATTTTGGTGAAGTTGGGATGGAGCTACATTACAATACCATAATAGGTTGGTCTCAAAAGGGGTAAAAGGAAGAGTAATATTCATTTGACTAAAAAAGAAGTTGTATGCATAGAAAAAGGGGCGCTCTCCAGCAATTCGGGTAGAAAAACAGACCCTTTCCTCAGAATTGGGAGATACAAGCTCATAGTTCTTTAAAAGAACTTCTTTTTATCACTACCATTACCACAAATCCTATGAAATTGCCTAAGTTGCTGACAAAACTCAGAGTCAACCAACGAAACACACAGAAGAACCATAGAATCCACCCAATCAGCCATGTCCTCAGGGACTTGGGAAGATGTCTCAACAATATTTTTACGAGAAGACATGAGGTCAACTAGTCCTACAACAAGAAAAGAATAGTGGATTACTAAAAAATATCTCGGACGAAAGCAAAACAACTCGGCCAACATAATCTAGCGCAGTACAAGCAACAAAAGGAAACCACAGGACCCACACCAAAGATCCAGGGGCATCCTTTGGAGGCAGTCACAGAACAAGGACTCAGGAAAACCTACAAGCCTACACCTCGATAACGACCCCTTTCAACTAAAACAACACTCTGAATAGAAAGCCACGAGCCACAGGTAAAACCATCAAAATAACTATCCTCCAGACCCACAGTCTCAGTTTAATCAACAAACGAAGCAACCAAATAACAAAACAGCTCAAGAAGAAGGCATCAAAGACACAACCTTTTCCAGAGAAGTAAAAAATATAAGTTATCTTTTAAGAAATTCATCAGCAAAGAAAACTATCAACATGACGAAAGTCATCAAAGGAGCAATCTTTCGAGAAAGCAAGTGGGTTCATGCAGAGCGCAAAAGAAGAAAAATAAATGGCACAAATCCTAGAGCACAGAAGGTTCATTTCAAAAAGCAAGAAATACCCCCACAGTAATAGACAAGCAGATGCACAATGATACAAAAGGTTCAAACTTTCGAAAAAGCCAAAAACAGAAACGACATAACGACATAACGCAAGCGACAAAGAAAGTAAGAAAAAACCAACCTGGAAAAAGCAGAAAGCTTCAAAAGAAAGTTGAAGAAGGGAACAGAATCCGAAATCGCCCTTCCACAGCCAGAAAAAGTAATAACCAAGCAATGTCGCAGGGAGAAACGCGAAAACCGCAAACTCCAGGCGAAAACAGAAAGAGAGAAAGAACAGGGAAGTTACGGAGAAGAGAAACCGTTTTTCTGAGTGTGAAAATTCAAAATAGATAGGCTAAGGGAAACGGGGCAATTAAAAATAATTAATGAGGGTATTAAACCCTCGCATATTCCCAAGGCTAAGAGCGCTAATGCAAAAGCGCGCGCTTTTAAGAAGAAGCAAAAGAAAACGTTCCGTATTCAAAAAAGGAGGACTCTACAAAGATAAAGTCAACAAAATGCTCGAGTTCGGCTTCACCAGAGAAGGATCAAAATCCTAAAACTAAGACTCGACCTCAGAAAGAAAGACCGAGCTCGAGCAGGGGCACTGTTCATACCTTGGGTCGAGCTATCTGACCCGGGATGTTTAGCGACAAAGCGACCGACCTCTTCAGGTCAGACTATCCGACCTCTTCTCAAAGAGCTCGGCCAAATTGCCAGGAAAGCTTAGTAAAGGGCTCAGATAGAGGAACACGACCCAAATCCAAAGGCAGCCCAAGCCTATAGAGATAAGGGCGGTTCCCTTGAAGATAAGATGATCTCACTCAAAGATAAGATAAGATAAGATGAGATAACTAACTTATCTTATCTAAGAAGGTCACTCTACACCATTATAAATACACTGGAGTACCCAGGTATAACTCATACTCTGATTCTACTAAAAATTCTGCTTAATACCCTTGCTAACTTAAGCATCGGAGTCCCTTGCAGGTACCCCCTACCCTCCGGTGGCGAAGGATCAGTAGTGCAGCTAAGCTCAACAACCCGGACACAATAGCTTCGACCGCAACTCATAGCTGGACACGTCATCTCCGATCAGCACAGAAGATCTCATCCGAGATCGACCTACAGTTTCAGGTAACCCTCGGAACAGATGCTATATGGTTTTTGTCGAGTTGTCTGTCCGCCATGGTCGTGAGATTACTTCCAGGGTCCCCGGCAACGGTGTCAATGTTTCGAGGGTTACCTGAAACACTGAGTTAGGTCTGAATGTGGAGTTCGGGCTCTCTTTGAGTGGCAGTATCCAACTTGTTAAGACCGAGGTGCCGCCTGTTTCAAGTTCCTCGAGAGGAAGTTGGAGGTTGGTATCTGTAAGAGACTCCGATGCTTAAATTAGCAAGGAATTTAAGCAGGTTTTTAGTAAAAAAGAACGTGGGTTATACCTGGGACTCCAAAATATTTATAGTAAAGAGTGGCGGTTTCCCAAGGTGCGATATTCTTATCTTATCTTATGCCTTTGGGAGTTTATTAAAATCTTATCTTCTGGATCACCGTCTTTCTAAAAGCAATGACCTTGCCTTGGTCTCTTCTGATCAGTATCCGATCGGCTAGAGGTTTGGAGGGCCTTCTCTAAAAAGTCGGGCCTTTCACCCTACTGGTTCCAGGTAAGAACTCAAGACAAGGTATGGACAGAACTAAAAGGTACATAATTATATAAGCCTTTCTCCATGTATGACATCTATGCTGATATAGTTAGTCTTCGATATTAATCCTACATAATTCAATTCATAATTATCTAAATCTTCTTCCATGTATGACATACATGCTGTTATAGTTAGTCATGTTTATTAATTATTAATGTTACATAATTCAAACAACATCGACTTGTATTATGCTACCCTTTATTCAGAATTTTAGAATCTTCATATAAACCTATTTTAAAGATACCCTTCGGTACTATATTTGAAGCATTAATATACAACTACACTGTAAATCCAAAAGAAATACTATCAAGTTATATAAGTTGTACCACCTCAATTTATTTTTAATAAACCCCAACCTAAGTATTCTTGTTTATACAAAAACTCATGAAATCCATAAATTAAAACTCTTAATCTTAGTAGTACCTTATCCTTTATCTGGTCAGGTGTTCTCCCACAAAGCTAAACTGTTTCGCGATCCCTCATAAGCAATGCAATGCTTTCTGTTCCATCGTAAGCCATTACCTCGACCTTGTACTTGTAAAAAATGAAGTATGGTATCCGGCAAGGGTCAATCCAGAAATAAGCATGAACAATTTTTAGAAAATCAGTAGTAAGTGAACTTCAATTAACACACAAATAAACTCAAATAAACTAAGAAATGAATCGAAATTATTTAATGATGGCATCATAGAAAATAAGAACTAATAAAAATGTTTGTAAAATGTTAGTGTTATTGGTGATAATGATAACGAAAGAAAAAGATAACGAAAAAGAAAAAGAAAAAAAATAAAGAAAAGAAGATTTGCCGTTTATGTTAAAAGTGGAAAGTTGTTTACATTTCAAAGTCAATTACGAATGTAGAGGAGGTTACAACAATTTAGTTAGATTTAGTTAGTGAAATTACTTGGTTGCAGAGCATTATTATTGTATTATTATGATACATTATTTTTTTTAATTAGAAAAATTAAAAATTATGTGAATATGATAAAATTATTAAAATAATTTAATAAATAATTATTTTTTCATTGAAAAATCCTACGTATGGATGAGATAGTTAATTTCTTTTCCCGACATATTTTGAGATTTGAGACTTTCTTACTTTAATTTAATTTTTTAATTTTATTTTAAAAAAATTGGCCTTCAATCCCCCAACAACTAATACTTAAGGTCAGCTATCATGTTAGTTTCTTTAGTAAGTGACGTGTATCCCGCTAAGCTCGGGGTAAGCATCAGCAACAACAATCCGACCATGAATTTCGGAAACAAACACGCACGTGAGTTATACAATCCCATAGACGTTACTTGCGAAAACAGAACTCATCATCCAAGCCACCAATATCGGAACAAATTAAGCTCCACTTGACACCCCAGCCATCTATAAAATAAGGGTAAAAACAACCTAAGAGGGACAGGTGATAGAATTCACTCTAACTCATTTTCTTTACTCCTCTTAACTCATACACTTACTTGAACGTCGGAGTACTTTTTGCAGGTGCTCCCGCTGCCGTGTTTCACCACACCGAGGTTACCTTTGGAGACCACCTCCCTGACGACGCACAGCTCCTAGAACTAAGCAAATATCGTTGGGGACCTATACCTCGGCTGGTTTGGACGGAACATTGCCGAGGTATAGGTCTCCAACGATATTTGCTTAGTTCTAGGAGCTGTGCGTCGTCAGGGAGGTGGTCTCCAAAGGTAACCTCGGTGTGGTGAAACACGGCAGCGGGAGCACCTGCAAAAAGCACTCCGATGCTCAAGTAAGTGTATGAGTTAAGAGGAGTAAAGAAAATGAGTTAGAGTGAATTCTATCACCTGTCCCTCTTAGGTTGTTTTTACCCTTATTTTATAGATGACTGGGGCGTCAAGTGGAGCCTGATTTGTTCCGATATTGGTGGCTTGGATGATGAGTTCTGTTTTCGCAAGTAACGTCTATGGGATTGTATAACTCACGTGCGTGTTTGTTTCCGAGATTCATGGTCGGATTGTTGTTGCTGATGCTTACCCCGAGCTTAGCGGGATACACGTCATAGCCCCCAAGCTCGGCTGGCATTGTATGTAAATGATAGACGAGCTTATTGTTTTCGTTGTGTCTTCTGGTCTTGGGCCGCTCCAAAATTGGTCTTCAGTGGTGTTAAATGGTCTTGGAAGGCGTTGCTATTGCTTTTCTTGCAAAACGTGCCCGCTTTTAATGCCTTTATTTGCCGTTTGGGTTATCCACGCTTGTTTAACGGTTGTGAAGTATTTACCCACTAAGTTAGTGGGCTTGCAATAATTTTCCTTTGGGAATTTCGTTGCTGTTTCAAATTCTTTCTGACCTTTGCCATGACTTCTAAAGGTTCGTTTTTTCCTCTGTAGTTCGTTTTCTTTTCTCTGTTCTTTCTTCTGGGATGGCGAGGGATAAAGAAAAAGATAAAGTTGTGGAGGAGGATGAATCTAACCCCTATTACTGGGTTCATGATGATGTGAGGACCCGCTTCTCTTCTTTTGTTAGTGCCGACTCCATTGGTGAGCTTCGTAGCTTGCATGTTGTGAGGGAGGGGTCTGGTATTGCGGTTGAGTTCCTTCCCTGTTCTAGTGAAGATAGGGTTTGCGAGAGGAGGGGGGATTGGCAGTATTTCTATTTTTATACTCCTTGTCTTATTGAGCTTCACGTTAGGTTCCCGTTTTCTGCATTTGAATGTGATGTGTTAACCCAGTTGAACTGTGCGCCTTCACAATTACATCCTAACTCTTGGGCGTTTTTGCGTGCTTTCCAGTGTTTAATGAGCTTTCTTTCTGTCCCTTGTTCTCTTGCTGTCTTTTTTTCGTTGTTTCAGGCGAAAGGGGTTCGAAAGGGGTTATGGGTATGTCTGAGCAGTTACCCTGGTCGGTCTCTCTTCCTTCTTTATAAGTCTTCCTTTAAAAACTTTAAATCTTTGTTTGTAAAGGTGAGGTCAGTGGAATCTGAATACCCTTTCTACCTAGATGACGAGTTGGTAGAGAGATTTCCCTTATACTGGTGTTCGGAACCTTGTCAGATTCTTGAAGCTGTTGAACGGAGTGAGGAGGAGGAGCGGTTACTAGACTTTTTGGTTGAGAGTTTTGCTGGGGGGGAGTGTTTGTCTATTCCTGACCTTCTTCGCTATTATGACTCTGGTGATATGGATGGTTTGAAAGCATATTTAGGTATTTCTTGACTGTTTTGTGTTTGTTTCTCACTTGCTTTATTTATTCTAACCTTTTGTCTTCTGTGTAGGTGGACGGGTGCCTCTTCTTGATCCAGGGCGTCTTCAGACTTTTCTAAAAAAGAAAAAGGAAAGACTCACCGATGCCTCTCTGGCACTGAATGAGGGGGGAGGTGATATTGCTCAATCTGTTGCTCAGGCTGCGTCTTCCTTTAAGAGAAAAAGGGATAATGTTGAAAAATCTGTGGAGGTGATCTCGGAGGAAGTAAGGGAAGTTGTTGGAGGTGGTGGGGTTGCTTTTGATCGTCAGAGAAAGCTTCATGGCTTTATTCCTGGCTCTGGATCGCATTCCTTGTGGAGTGATCAATTTGACTTCGCCGATCTTTCTGATAAGGTGTCTCAATACCCTGGAGATATGCTGATGACTCGCCGCGTTGGCATGGAGTCTCTTGGTAAATTTGTTCAGGTAATGCCTGCTATAGTTTGAGCATTTTGGTATACTTCTTCCTTGCCTTTTGACTTTTTGTGGTTTTTTATGTTTGTGTAGATTGTTGCTTCTCGCCTGATGTGTGTTGGTCGAACTACCGAGCTTATCGGTGCCGAGCAGTAGAGGATTATGAATCGAGTTGCCGATCTGGAGAAGTCGCATAATATGAGGATAGCTGAGTTGGAAAAATCTGCTAAGGAGAAAGATGATGCTGTTATCAGTGCTTTGGCTAGGGCAAAGGATTCTGAAGAGGAGGTGACTCGCTTGAGGGACCAGATCCGTTTGCTGCAAGCTGAAGTTATGGAACATGATGTGGCCAAAGGTCGGCTCACTTCTCGCGTTCATGAGTTGGAGGAGCATGGTATGGAGATGTTCTCCTATGGATTTGAACGAGCAGTGAGTCAGATCACTGTCCTGGCCCCGGATTTTGACAGTGATCAGCTTGATATGACTAAGATAGTTGTTGGTGGAAAATTAGTTATAGATGGAACTGCGGAGGAGCACGATGAGAACGCTCCTCCCTCTTAGTTTGTGTATGATTGTCTATTATTGACTATTTTCTTTCGTTTGGCCGAGGTTTGGTCTTGTTTTGCTGATATTTTTGAACTATTTTGTTTTGGCCGAGGTTTTAGGCCAAGTTAATGATGTCATTTTGTTGTTGATTTTGTATACATCGTTCTCCCTTATATGTTGTTTGTTAGGCTTAGATTTGAAAGAAACATTCGATAAGTTGAATATGTTGGGCGTCCGGCCTCGTTAAAACCCTTGCTTAGGCAAAACCCTTTTTTTGGGAAAAAAGCTCTAAGGGGGAAAAAGAGTGCCTTCATCCGCTGATTGTACAATTTATGATCTATACACTTTTAATGAGGAAACATTCCAGTTTCCTGACACTGGGCTGCCCTGTAATGTCTGTAATTGATAAGCCCCCATTCCGAGCACTTTTGCTATTCGAAAGGGTCCTTCCCAGTTCGCTGCGAGCTTGCCGTGTGAAGGAGGTCGTCTTGCGTCTTCAGTTCGTCTGAGAACAAGGTCGTCTTCTGAGAAAGCCCTCGGGACGACTTTGCTATTGTGTCTTCTTGCAGCCAATTGTTTCATGGCTCTTTGTTTGATTGCTGCGATATCCCTATCTTCTTCGACGAGGTCAAGCTCGGCCCCTCTTATGAGAGTGTTGTTTTGTTCGTCGTATAGCTCGGTCCTAACTGTGGGTGTTCCGACTTCTACTGGGATTAGTGCCTCTGCCCCATATACTAACCTGAAAGGTGTTTCGCCAGTGGTTGTTTGTATTGTAGTGTTGTAGCTCCATAGTATTTCTGGGATTAGCTCGGCCCATTCACCCTTCGCATTGTCAAGCTTTCTCTTTATTGCCTGCAATATAACTCGGTTAGCAACTTCGGCTTGCCCATTGGTTTGTGGGTGTTCGACCGAGCTGAAATAGTGTTGTATATTAAAATTGCTTAAAAATGTGCCGAGGTTATTATCGGTAAATTGTCTACCGTTATCTGATATTATTTCTCTTGGTATTCCAAATCGGCATATTATGTTTTTCCATATAAAAGATCTTACCTTTTCGGCTGTTATCTTTGCTAAGGGTTGCGCTTCTATCCATTTTGAGAAGTAGTCAATGGATACTAAAAGAAATTTTACCTGACCTGGTGCTACTGGAAATGGGCCGAGGATATCGAGTCCCCATCTTTGAAAAGGCCAGCTTACCTCCATACTGTGCAATAGCTCGGCTGGCTTTGTAGAAATGGCTTCATGCTTTTGGCATTTGTCGCATTTCTTGACTTTCGCTATGCAATCTCTTTTTATGGTCGGCCAGAAATATCCTGTTCGGATGATTTTTGCGGCTAGGGCTCTTCCTCCGATGTGATTTCCACATACGCCTTCATGTACTTCGTTCATTACTTCTCTTGCCTCCTCGTTGTTCAGGCATTTCAGTAACGGTTGTGAGATGCCGCGCTTATACAGTTCTCCTGCTACGCTTGTATATAGGCTTGCCTTTCGTCTGAAGTGTTGCGGATTGAGCTCATTTTTAGGCACGGTACCTGTATTGATGTACTCAAGAAAGGGCGTTCTCCAGTCATGGAGATGGTTAATGTTTGTTATAGATATAAATTCAATGCTGGCTTTTTTAAGTGTCAGCTGTGTTAGTGCTGATGTTTGTGTGTCGGCCCTAGTGGATGCAAGTTTAGATAATATGTCGGCTCTAGTGTTCTTTTCTCTATGTACATGTAGGATGATGAATGAATTAAATTTCGAAATAAGATCCTTTGCTATCAGCCAGTAACGCTCTAGCAAGGGATCTTTTACCTGGTATTCTCCTCGGATTTGTTGGACTACCAAGAGGGAATCACAATGTGCTGTCAGGCTTCGTATCTGGAGGTTGAGGGCGAGCTTGAGTCCGGCTATGAGGGCTTCATATTCGGCCTGGTTGTTGCTTGCTGGGAAGTGGAATTGTAGCGATTGCTCGGCCACTACGTTTTCTCCTTCTTTCAGAATTACTCCGGCTCCGCTTCCTTCTTGGCTGGATGCTCCGTCTACATGCAGCTCCCAGTGCTTGTTGTGTTCGGCCGAGGTTAATTCTGATACGAAGTCGGCTAGGATTTGTGCCTTTAGTGCCGATCTTGGTTGAAACTGGATATCGAATTCTGAGAGCTCTATGGACCATTTGGTCAGTCGTCCAGCTAATTCCGGCTTTGTTAGTATTTGTCGTAATGGTTGGTTTGTTCGTACTATTATTGTGCGGCTTTGAAAGTAATGTCTAAGTCTCCTCGCCGTTGTTACGAGCACCAAAGCTAGCTGTTCAATTCTTGGGTACCTTTGTTCTGTTGGATGCATGACTCTGCTGACGAAGTATACTGGTTGTTGCGCTTTCCCTGATTCGATCATTAAGGCCGAGCTTATAGAATGCTCGGAAGCGGATAAGTATAAGTATAAGGGCTTGCCAATTTCAGGTCTTTGTAGTACTGGAGGTGATGATAAGACGACTTTGAGTTCAGCGAAAGCTTTTTCACATTCTTCTGTCCATAGAAACTTTTTGTTCTTTGTTATTGTTTGGAAGAAATGATATGATCGGCTCGATACTGATGGTAGGAACCAGGATAATGCTGCTATTCTCCCTGCTAGTTGTTGTACTTCTTTGACTGTTTTGGGGCTTGCCATGCTGAGTATTGCCTTACATTTTTCTGGGTTCGCCTCTATACCTCGTGATGTTAGCATGAATCTGAGGAATTTGCCCCCTCGTACTCCAAAAGCGCATTTTTCTGGGTTGAGCCTCATTCTATATGTTCGGACTTGTTCAAATATTTCTTTAAGATCATCGCAGTGTGACTTCCTATGGGTGGTCTTGGCGACCATGTCATCCATATAGATCTCCATATTCCGACCTATTTGATGATGGAACACCTTGTCCATCAGTCGCTGGTATGTTGCACCTGCATTCTTTAGTCCAAATGGCATTACTCTATAACAAAAATTTCCATGCTCGGTTATAAACGCGGTTTTGCTTTGGTCTTCTGGGTGCATGAGTATCTGGTTATAACCAGAGTATGCATCCATGAAGCTCAAGCTTTTGTAACCTGAGGCACTGTCTACAAGTTTATCGATGCATGGTAGAGGATAAGCATCCTTGGGGCATGCTTTATTTAAATCTGTGAAGTCGACGCACATGCGCCATTTACCTGAATTTTTTCTTACCATTACTACGTTCGAGAGCCATGTAGTGAATCTGATTTCTTTGATGAAGTTGGCTTTAAGTAGCTTTTCGGTTTCTTCCAGCGCGGCCTTTGATTTGTCTGCTCCGAGATTCCTCTTTTTCTGAGCTATAGGTCGGCTTGCTTTGTTTGTGGCGAGTTTATGGCAGATAATGCTCGGATCTATTCCTGGCATATCTGCCGGGGTCCATGCAAATAGGTCGGCGTTGTCTTGCAATACTTTCACCAGTTCTAATCTTTCCTTTCCTTGTAGTGCCTGGCCGACGTACGTGAACTGTTCTGGTCTCTCTGTCAGTGGGATTTTCTGGAGCTCGTCTGCTGGTTGAGGCCTTTCTTGGGTGTCTTCGCGCGGATCAAGCTCTGCCAACGACAGTACCTCTGTTGCGTTATGGATCGCTTTGACTTCTTGCTGGAACTCTAGTCTTGGAGCCGACCTTTTCAGGCTTGCGTTGTAACATTGCCGAGCTTGTTGTCGGTCTGAGTGAAGTGTCGCTATTTTTCCGTCCTGTGCCTGAAATTTTACACATAGGTGAAAGGTTGAAACTACTGCCCTGAACATGTTCAGAGCAGGTCTTCCGAGAATAATGTTATAAGGACTAGGGCAGTCAACTATAAGGTATTGTATGTCGATGGTTCGTGACAAGGGGTGGTTTCCCATCATTGTCTTCAACCATATGTAGCCCTTGATCGGTACTCTTTCTCCAGAGAATCCGACTAATTCTCCGGATGAAGGTTGTATAAGTTTTTCAGATAATTGCATTTTTATAAAAGTAGCGTAAAACAGAACATCGGCACTACTACCTGGGTCCAAGAGGACTTTTCTTACCAGTAACTCACCTGTTTGGATAGAAATTACCACTGGGTCGTCTGAATGTGGTGCGGCTGAGCATATGTCCCTCTGATTGAAAATGATTTCTAGGTTTGATGTGTCCTTGTCGTTATGTGGTGTTGTCCCTTCTATTGCAAGCATCGCGCGATAGTTACGTTTTCTTGCCGAAGTTGTTTCTCCTCCTCCAGCGAATCCTCCTGATATGGTGTTTATGATCCCCTTAGGTGGTGTGTTGTTTGGCCATTTGTTGGTGTCTTTTGCTCCTAAGGTCTGTTGGCGTTCCTCTCTATCGTTCTCTTTATGCTTCCTTCCCTCGATGTATTTATCTAGGAGGCCCTGCCGGGCCAATCTTTCTAATAGGTCCTTGGCTATTATGCATTCGTCGATAGTGTGGCCGTACTTTTGGTGGAAAGCACAGTGCTTGCTTTTGTCGACGAATCTCTGGTCTTGATAGCTCCCGGCCCTTGCTGGTGGTTTTATGATTTTGGCGTTGAGTATTTCTTTGATTATCCTTTCCCTTCTTGTGTTGAACCTGGTGTAATTGTCGAATTTTGGGGTTAGCTTGAAGGGTCTCTTGAGGTCCTTGATGTTTGCCGACCTTGTGGATTTTTCATCCTCTCTTCTGGGTTGTCTCTTTTCTGTTTTTTCGGTTTCGCGGAGCTCTTCGATCTCCATCTGCCCTGCCGCCCTTTCTCAGAACTCTTCCAATGTCTTTGGCTTTGTTACTACGATTGTTTCCCTGAATTTTCCGGGTCGGAGTCCTGCCTTTATGGCGTGCAGATGGACGGCGGGGTCTAAGTCGGGTATTTCCATTGTCGCTTCTGCAAACCTGGTTAGGTAGTCTTTCAAGTTCTCCTGGGGTCCTTGGCGAATGGTACCGAGGTAGTCCGATCCATGTACATATATCCTCGCTGCAGCAAAGTAGTCTATGAAGGATTTTTCTAATTCCTCGAAAGAAGAGATTGATCCTGCAGGTAGTTTTGAGAACCAAAGCAGGGCTGCACCATCGAGGTAAGTAGGAAAGGCCCAATCCCCTTATATGGCTCGAGGGAAGAAGGTAATGTGAAATGCTTTGGCATCTGGTAGTTGGTGATCTCCTCAGAGAATGGGTTGTCCAAGGTCAGCTTCTCCCTTGGTGGGTCAATACTCAGTAGGTCTGTTTTTCCTTTATGGCCGTTGTCTTCACGTTTACTGGCGTCATTTTGGCTGGTTAGTTCGGCCAGCCTTTTGACTTCCGCTTGCAGTTCGGCCATTTGAGCTATGAGCTCGGCCTGAGTGTTTTGATGGACTCCATTATCAGCCATGCGCGAAGGTTGAGAATTCCTGCGTAAAAAGAAAACACGAGGTGCTATACAAAAGAAAAAGTGGGGTCAGTGTAACCGGGCCCCACGGTGGGCGCCAAATGTTCCGTCCAAACCAGCCGAGGTATAGGTCCCCAACGATATTTGCTTAGTTCTAGGAGCTGTGCGTCGTCAGGGAGGTGGTCTCCAAAGGTAACCTCGGTGTGGTGAAACACGGCAGCGGGAGCACCTGCAAAAAGCACTCCGACGCTCAAGTAAGTGTATGAGTTAAGAGGAGTAAAGAAAATGAGTTAGAGTGAATTCTATCACCTGTCCCTCTTAGGTTGTTTTTACCCTTATTTTATAGATGACTGGGGCGTCAAGTGGAGCCTGATTTGTTCCGATATTGGTGGCTTGGATGATGAGTTCTGTTTTCGCAAGTAACGTCTATGGGATTGTATAACTCACGTGCGTGTTTGTTTCTGAGATTCATGGTCGGATTGTTGTTGCTGATGCTTACCCCAAGTTTAGCGAGATACACGTTAGTAAGCATCATAGCATTTTCCAAAATCCAATACTCTTATTAAGGAGCTTTGAACCTATTTAACCAGTATCTTAAATCAAATCCTAAAAAAAAAGTATGGAACCAATACTAATTGTGTACCATGTATACGACAATTTCAGAGTAGAAAATGAGAAATTGGAGTGCAGAATCGAAAAGAGCTCACCAAAAAATCTTAGGGAGGGTCCCACTTGTCTGCCACGTCAGCGCCACATCAGTGCCACGTCAGCAGTCTCGTCAACGCCATGTCAGCAAGACGATGACACGTGGCGGCACCTGAGAGGAGGGGGAGAGACACGCTGGCAGCGAGGGTCAAACGCGGGTCAGGCCGGGTCTCGCGCAGGTCAACCAAGGATGGTTTCGGGCGACACGTAGCAGCAGTAGGAGCGTTGGATCTGCACCAAGATCAATGGTTGCTAAAAAGTGGAGGCGAGGAAGGCTGACATCGCGACACGTGGGAACGCGAGGAACGTCCGATCGGCGCCGAGATCTAACGGCTGCTGAAGCTTCTGGAAGGAGAAATAATGGAAGTGGACAGCGAACTTCCGGTGGCGCGTGACGACGCGTCTGGTGGCTGCTGGCGGCGATGTCGGCGACGTTGGAAAGCTGACGAAGAGAAGATCACAATGATGCCAGAGGTGACGAACCAAAGCGTCGGAAACAGATCGAAAAATGCGAGCAAAGAGGCACGGGTGGAATCTGGAAGGAAGATCAACCTGGTCGTGGCAGCGTCTTTCAGCGGCACGTCTGGCGGCGGATGGCAGCATTTCTGGTTGCGTTGGAATCACGGCGACAAGACGAACAAGATTGTTATGGGGGTGACGAACCAAAGCGTCGAAAAGGGAACGAAAAAAGAGGCCAAAGAACACTGCCGGAAAGGGGAAAAAAACAATGGGGCTATGAACTAATATTCATTGAAAAAAAAAAGACCTAAACTCTTGATACCATAATAGAAACAAGAGACTGAGAAAGTAATCTGAAAAGTGTATTATTGAGTTGTCATCAAAAGGTACAATATACAAGGGGTATTTATAGGTGCTAAATGAATCAAAGTAATAAAGACATAGAATCCTACAATTAATGTACAGATATACTATATAAATATAGACGATACTAATTAATCTAAATTGATTCTAATGATTCTCTAACATATATAATGGATTAAAAAAAGATAAAATTATAATTAAAAATTAAATTATTAATTAATTATTTAATTTCAAATTTTAAAATTTAAAAAATTAGGATTAGTATTTAAACACATTTACATTACGTACTGTAACCTCTAATACACGTTCAAAACTCACCGTCATCTTCTCCAATTCTCACCTTGCGTCACTAAATTTTTGGCTGGCCATACCGACACGTCTCGCCCTCCAATACTCAGCCTAACGTTGATGCCGCTTTTTCTCACGTCTTTCTTCCGGACCGGCTTCGCTTTCTCTCATTCCTTCAAGCCTCTTCTCACCGATGATACCACCATGCTCTTCTTCTTTTTTAGATCCAAGCATGGTTAGCTTCTTTCAGATTTGAGCCCTATGCTGCACAACAGTTCCGCTTTCGTCATGCCTAGTCCTTCAAAATTATGTTTCACCACAATAGTTGCTTCTTCTATTTATTCATCTTCTTTTTCTATTTTAATGGTCAATTTAGGATGGTCATTTACTCATTTTAGTAGGTATGCGGATGGTTATTTTAATTTTTATACAGATGATTATTTTGATTGGATTGGGTTTAGTTATATATAATTAAAATATGTTAGATGTTTAATTCATTAGGTATGCGAATGATTATTTTTATCCTTAAGTAGATGGTTATTTTTACTAAGGGTGAGTAGCGTGTGGTAAGCCAAATAGCGACGGTGAAATTAGATGATTATTGACGAAGGTGAGGTGGTCACTAGTTGAAAAAGAAAAAAGTATTGAAGTGAAATGTTTTAGTAAATTAGAATTTCAGATGGTTATTTTTTTAAAATAACTAACTGAATTTTTTAAAAATTTAAAATTAGAGAATTTAAAATTTAAAATTTGATGCGAAATATTATTTATTTTTATTGAGCTACATAATAAATTCATTGTGCACATTGTTAAGATTTTTTATTGAATCCCTAGCTAGATTCAATTCTAAAATAAATATTCCACAAGTCAAATACTAGTAGACAAAGATACCACGCGAGCCCATTGTGAGGCGGGCCTGTAACTGATCCCTAACACCTTGTATTTTGGACCATGACTTTTTCTTAATTACTCAGTGCGAACTAATATAATTTCTAAGAAACCGAATGAAACAACCTAAATCATTGTGAGCCGTAGGATGGTGGTCGTAGTTAAGATTTCCTCGTTTGCCACGCCAAACGGCAAAAACGGCCAACGTTACGCGACTTACGTGGCGCCGGTCTAGGCAACAGACGCTGGTAGAGCTACATAGCGCAAGAAAGCATCACGCGCAGAGATGCGCGTGAAGGAAACGCTGTTGTGCTGGTTCGCCCGTATAAGACACATGCCCCGACATATCGCTGAGAGTGATAGAGAGACGCGGTTGATCCGCTGAGCAGAACGAATCCGTACTTATTAGCAGCAGGGGGAACCATATTTTAGCAGACACTACAACCTCTGTCTTCTGCATCCTACGCCGGTACCCCCTCACACTCCTATTTTAAAAGGAAAAGAAAAAAACACTACCTTGTCCTTGTCTTCATGACATGGCAGCTTTTGCTCTTCTTTTTCAAAGGAAAACGACTAGAGTGAGTTTTGATTCATTCCTCATTTTAGTATTTGTGTGAAATTTCTATTATATCTTATTTACTGGTTTGAAATTCAGTTTGAAATTTAGTTCCTGTGGATAGTGGACACTCGTAATTTTACTACATTAGTTAACCTATTTTTTAAAAAAAAAAGGTTAATTGTTAAATCTGGTAGAAACGTGAGTGATTTGCGGCCATAGGGATTAAGGAAGGCATAAAAGAGGAAACAAGAAATCACAGTTTTATTGTTGCAATTTCCATGTGAGTGGTTTGTGACTAATCTGCATCATAGCCATGTGGTATCTGGAGTCTGGAGTGGTTCAGAAGCATCAATTTCTATTTTTACTATGACTAGGAAATGCACACAATTAGAGGGTAAAAAGATGCTCTGCATTAAAATACCGTTTTAAATTTTATAGCATAATATAAGATATAAAATTTGTTAGGAACATGAATTATTTGTTAATAGATATTATAATTATATTGAATAAAAAACAGCTTAGTTTAGTATTTTTTTGAGCTATTGATTCACAAAATATTAAATATTTAAAATTTATTCTTAAATTATTATCCTAATGACATACCTGCAATATAATGCTTGTCACTATATTATTATTTTTAGGGGGGAAAATATGACATGAATTGAAAATGGTTATGGTGGGATATATCTTGCATGTGAAGGAGGTTGAGAATTGCGCATGCACCCTGAAAACTGAAAAGTGCTACGGAACTTAACACTGTTAATTCAAAATCTAAAAAACTCTTAAATTTGAGTCCTTGTAAAAATTTTGAAAACTTATATGTTATGTGCATTTTTCAAAATTAAAAGTCTGGATAACAATTTTTTAGATATTAATGAATTGAAAGATAAATTTTGATTAATTTAAAATAATTATTAATAGTTTCATTTTTTATTTTTAAGTTGTAAAAATGTATTTTTCTTAATTTAAACTGAAACACAAAATTTTAAATTTACTTTTATTAGTTAATTTTACTATTTTATTTAAATTTAAATGAAAAATTATCTTATTATAATTTATATTTAAAATTTAATGAAAAATAAAATAATATTAAATATCAATATGATTAAAATATCTTTTATCCCAATTGTGCATGCATCACTTGCAAAATAAGAGTTTTTTTTTTTAATTTTTTATAGAATACTAGTATTATTTTTAGGGGTGATCATGGATCAGATCCGATCCGCATATCCGCGGTATTTATCCGAATCCGATCCGAAAATTGCGGATATGGATCCGATCCGCAAGGCTTTCGGATCGGATCGGATCAAATCCGCACACTAATCGGATCGGATCCGCACACTAATCGGATCGGATTGCGGATTTTGTGTTGGTATCCGCATATCCGCGTATCCGCAAAAATAAAGAAATAAATAAATAAATATTTTTTTATGTTTTATTTCAACTAATAATTATCATATATGTTGTATTATTTTAATTTATTATTTAAGAAAAGTATGTTTAATATTATTTTAAGAATAAACATATTTAAAAGAATAGAAAAAATGAATTTTATTGATATTTTTTTAATAAAAATAAGCTTTTAAAAATATTTTTGTGTTTTGCGGATATATCCGATATCCGATCCGATCCGATCCGCAAATGTGCGGATCGGATCGGATCGGATCCAACCTTAAAAACTGCGGATATTGGATCCGATCCGATCCGATGATTTTAGTGCGGATCGGATCGAAATTTTGACCATATCCGATTCGATCCGATCCGCGTGCAGCCCTAATTATTTTTAGAGTTTCGCTAGGTAGACAACGAGAATTGAGAACAACGTGAACAATTGGCTACATCCTTAAACCCACTAAACATGAAAATAACATCAAATATAATTACCCCACTATGTTTCCAATTTCACTTTCTTAACCTAAATTCTGTTTTCACCTACTTGATGAATAGCTTTTTGATGGTATAGAATTTCACAAATAAAATTTCGTTGTAAGTATAGTTTTAAGCTAACAAATAATCCTCTCATGTAAAAAATTGTTTGTCACAAGTAACAAACCCCAATAAAAATAACCGAAGTATTCAAACATCGGGTCGTCTCTCAAAGGAATTGCAGGGAACTGTTCTTGTTAATGGTTATGAGATGTATATTTTGGGGTTTGAATAAAGACAAGAAAAGTAAATTGCAAGAATAAAACTAATAGCTAATAAAGCTCTTGGCAAGGAATGAGAACTAGAAGTCCTATCCTCATTATCTTCCTCAATTGTGACATCAATTGTCCATTGCTCCCACTTAGTCAACCTCTAGCTATGAAGGTAAGTCAAGTGGATAAATCAACATGAATCCTCAAGTCCTAGTCAACTCCTAAGGAAAGACTAGAGTTAGTGGAATTCAAGTCAACTAGCAACTTCCAATTATTAATCAACAAAAGAGTTTGATAACTCAAGAGTCTCAAATTACTCAACCAAAGCCAAGAGGAGAAAAATCTACTCTATAATCCAACCAAGCATTTTATCAAACACTTCGAAGGCATAAAAGCAAAACTAGATAGAGTTGCAAGAAAAGTAAATCTACAACTACTAATTGCAAGGAAATTGACAACAACAATTCAAATCAATAATAAAGGAACATGAATCATAAATTGCATTAAAAAAGAAATAGAAGAAACAAGAATGTATCAACATAAAAGTAAAGAATTACAAGAATTAAATGCTAAACTAGAGAGAGAAGGTAGAAGAACAAGGAATTGAAGAGGAAAAGTAAATCAAAGCATGAAATTAACCTAGATCTAAGAAATCCTAATCTACATCTAACCTAATCCTAGAGAGAAGAGAGAGCTTCTCTCTCTAGGAACTAACTAAAGCATTCCCTCCAAAATTCAAAAATGACTTCCCCTCCCCCTTGACCCCTCTTGATTTCTGCATATAATAGGCTCAGAAATGAGTTGGATTTGGGCCTGGGAACTGGGAAGCCCAGAAATCGCCCCAGCATTTTCATTTTAATGAAGTCACGTGCGAGCATCGACGCGTACGCGTCGCTTGGCAATTTGCGTTACACGCGTACGCGTCATGTACGCGTACGAGTCGCCATGCAACTTCACATTCCACGCGTGCGCGTCTGCTGCGCGTGCGCGTCGATGAATGCATCCCAAATCCTTGATTTCCCATAATTTCTCCACTTACATGCTTTTCTCTTCATTCATTTGATCCATTCCTAGCCTTTTCAACCTGAAATCACTGACATACACATCAAGGTATCTAGTGGAATCAAAGGTGAATTAAAACTAACCAATTTAAGGCCTAAAAAGTATGTTTTCACTCTTAAGTACAAATTAGGAGAAATACACGAAACCATGTCATTTCATGTAATAAATGTGGGAAAAGGGTGATAAAATCTCCTAAATTCAGCATAGAATGCACCACCAAATAGCGATGCATCACTACTCCTAACATCAACCCTATTTTTTACCGCAACCTTCCCTATCGCCAAAAATGAAGCTTCCCAGCGCCGCCCTCTCCCGCCAAAGAGAATCGCAGTTCTCTCGTTGCTTGGACACCGTACCACTGTCGATGTGTCACCGCCACGCAGTCGCATCTTCTCCCCATCTTTCGCGCACCGCTACTCTGCCCATTCCAAAGCCAACGAAGTGACGTCACACCATCGCCGAGCCAAAGGCCTTCACTACAAGAAAAATACTGAGTACCAATGGATTTAGCGTCACAGATTAGCAGTGAATTTACCGTCGGATTTACCGGCAGTAAGGATGTTGAATTCGTAAGGTTAAGTAATTACTAGCAGATTCTGTTTTCTAATAGTAAATTTGATGGTAATATCTAGAGGAAAAATAAATTAATTTGACACGTTCATGATCGGTGGGTTTACCATCGGATTTTTCCTATGGTAACTCCAATTAGTGAAATGCTACATTTTGGATGTCCCGCAATGGGTTACCATCGGAAATTCTGACGATAAATCTGACGATAAAGGGGCATAAATTCAAATCACGAACCCTCTTCTCCATCATTCGAAACTGTCACCACCATCCCTCCTTCTCTCTCCTTCCAGTCGCCATCACCAGCATTTGCCGCCACCGCCGCCGAGACCACCACCGTCGGCACCCCCTCTCAATCTCCGTCAACCCACCACCGACACCGACCCCTCCTTCTCCTTCTTCCCCTTCCCCCCCTCTCTCTCTCTGTCTCTCTCCCTCCTTCCAGTGTTGCCGTCACCACCATCTGTCGCCGACCCACCACACATTGGCGACCACCGCTGTAACATCCATATCTTCCCTTATTTGTTGCTCTATTCTTCATTACAGGTTCTTGAATAACTCTTTTTCAATTCCTTTAATTTTAGTTTAATTTAGTTTAATTTAGTTTAGGTTTGATTAGAATTTTAATTTTGAATCAGTTTCAAAGTTAGTTTAGTTTACTTTTGTAATCTTAGTGGATTTAGATTGATTAAGTTATGTTAGATTCGATACATTAGGTTTTGAATTGTTGAAGTATTTGAAATTATCTAATTGTGTTGATTGCTGCGTTGATGACTGTTTTATTAAAAAATTGTTGCTGAAATTGTTTGATAATTGTTTGATTGTATAAAGATTCTTTGTTTTATTGTTGGTTTTGATTGCGTTAATTCACTGTTAAGGCTATTTTGATTGATTTGCTTTGAGTTCATGAGTTATGCTGTTGATTTGGTATTATTGGTGCTGAGCTTTTGAATTGATGTTGAGAGAATGCTTGTTAGTGTCATTTTATGTCGTTTACACTTTAATATACCAAGTGTTTAACAATATGCCTCAACGAGTTCTTAATGAAATTGTAGTTCAATCCTTGGAAATTAATGTTTGCTTTCACGTTCTTATGGTTATTATGCTTTGATGAATGGATGTGAAATGCTTTTAATTGACCAAAATCTTAATTTTTGCATGATTGAGGTTCTTTGTTCAATCCTTGGAATGCCTAAGTATTCCTTGAGCTTTTTGTTGCTTGTTTACTTCTTTGTATTGTTATAATCTATTGTTGACTTGTTGTGCTGAATTTTTGTTAATTGATATGCTATTTGCAGACATGACGACAGATAGAGGTGATGCGGATCAGGCTGTTGGTCGTGGTCGTAGCCGTGGTCGAGGTAGAAGGAGAGTTTCTTCCGGTTCTCCCAGTACTTCTAGATCCTTTCCCTCTACTCCAACCACCCTGATGACGTCACATGTTGCATGTTTAGCAGACCAACCATTCATCAAGGTCCCTAACCCCAACTACATGCCTCCGTCTACAGCGATGACACCCCTCCTACTGCTCAGCAACCCGCATCCACGGCGACGCCACCTCTAACGACAGATGTCGTTGCTCCAGAGTCCAGCCATGAAAGTGAGGCAGCAGCTGATGCCCCTCCACCACCTCCGATCGTACGATTGATTATTTAGCCTGATGGCGGCATGGGATAAGTATCACGTTAAGTCTCATGTATTTTCTATTTATGGTTTCGCTAAAAGTGCCTGAAAATTGATTCTAGTTTAGTAGATTTAGGTTTGAATGGTTAGTTAGTGTTTCCTGTTTCAATTATTATGGTTATTGTTGAAATTCCTTAAAAATGATTCCTGGTTAGTGGATTTAGGTTGATTTGGTTGCCTGGTTAGTGTTTTAAGTTTCAATGATTATGATTAACTAATTCTGATTTCGATTCTGCTTTTGTTTCTGCTTCTGCTTCTGCGTCTGCTTTTGCTTCTACTTGTACTTCTGATTCTGATTTTGATTTGTTATTTTTCTGATTTCATTGTTGTTGTGCTTTTGATTCTGATCGTGCTTTTGTATTGATTTTGTTGTTGAATTTGATATTGTTGTTTCTGAATTTGAATAATGTGTTATTGTTGGTGTTGAATATTGTGTTCTTGAATCTGAGTATTGGTATTTGGTGGGAGTAAGGGAAGTGGTGGTAGTAGTAAAGGTAGTGGTGGTAGAAGGTATTTTTGTTTGTAAAAAGTAAAAGGACGATTTAATACCAAATGAAATATTGGGGATGATTTTAAATCCAAAATAATATTAGGGACGAATTTAATTTTGACCCTAAAACTTAGGGATCAAAATAATACTTATCCCTAACAAAAAATTCAAAAATAAAAAATATTTAAAATTATAATTAAATTTAATTAATTCAAAATTTAATTTTTAAAATTAAAATTAATTTTTTTAAACTATTATTTATATTATTAAAAAATATTATTTCTCTATACTTTCTCTTATTTTAATAAGAATTGAAAAATATAAAACTGTGTATTTAAATAACTCTGAAAAGCGTGATGGAGTAATGCACATGCATACGGAAAAGTGCTACGGAAGATTGACGATTTCCCAAACAATTCTGATTTCCGATTCAGCCCTTTTGTACGGTCCATACTCTTAACCTTTTTGAGTTTTTTGTTTTTTTCCTTTTCCACCCATTCATCCGATTCTCAAAGCAAAGTGAAAAGGAACAAACTGGCAAACTGCTACGCTCTAATCTCGCCTCTCTTCTGTGATTTTTAACGCCCATCAACATCTATTAATATATAATTTATCTATCTATCTCCTTAGTATACTAAAAATGGATTTTTCCTAACTAATAAAAATGAGGTATCGATCTCTCGTGACTCCGTTTTTCCTCCAAAATAAACTTTTTTATTCTTTATTTTAAATTATTTTATAAAAAATATCTTTATTATAATTATATTATAATTAATATTTAATGAATAATACATAATTATACTAATTTAGAAACACATCTTTCTTATAATTATATCAAATCAATATTTAATGCATTATTAAACTACTTATTAATTATCAATTAAAAATACTTTTAATCATTTTAATAATAATAATAATAATAATATATGATAATTACACCGGTCATAATAATCATGATAAGAATATTTGAATCTAATAATAAAATGATCAAATTTTATGATATTAATAACGCACATTAACTTTAAATATTTTTAGTCATTTTAATTATATTAATTTTAAAAATATTAATATAATTCTAATTCTTATTTATTATCCAATAATAATAATAATAATAATAATAATAATAATAATAATAATAATAATAATAACTTAAAAATTTCGTATATAAATTATTTCAATTATCCATATATTATTATTAAAATTCTATATGTTCCTAACGGGCTATTAGTTTAGAGTTGTTTAGATTTGTTTAAGAAGATATAATAGAATAATACATTTCTAAATTTCAAGATATATATTTCTATTTCAATCTGTCTATATCAGGTATAATATTTTTATTCATTGTTCGAGATTTCTCTGATTATGATAGAAGATAATGATTCTAATCATATTATGAAAAATTATATAATTTTAACAAAATTAATATATGATGTGTAATTACTATTTATAATAAAAAATTACCTTAATAATAAATAATTTACATATTTATTTTTGTTTTACTAAAGTCTATATATAGTGTTTTTCTGTGGTACATGAATCTAAATTTGAGAGTCAACTCATAATTTTATATTTATTATTTTTCTTTTACTACTTCATAGAATAAGAATGTATTCTTCGTTTTTCATCGAAGTTGATACTTTTAAGGTACAATTTATAATTTTGATACACTATTAGTGTAAAGTAGTTTTACACAAATATTCAATGACGTAATATCATATCATAAAAAATAACTATCTTTTATATTGATTGCACTCACCTAAATGATAATCCAAAAAAATATACATAATTAAACAATTATATAAAATATTTTATACTATCAATAATTAAAATTAGACTCTAATTTGTATCTAAAAATATAAGATAAAATTATATATTAAATTAACTTAATAAAAACAAAATATTATTATAATATTATTTAATTAATAAATTTATTTAGTTAAAGGTTATATCTCTGTTTTTTTTTTCAATTCCACTTTAATATTTACCAATAAATCGAAGAATTTTATATTTGATATCTATTTTGATAATTAGTTCTCAAACATAAATTAAAATAAAAATTAATTAAAATATTAATGCATTTTGTACTTTTATCTATGTAAGTAACTATTATTATTATTATTATTATTATTATTATTATTATTATTATTATTAAAAATTAATCTTTTGTCTTTCTTTTATTAAATAATTAAATAATAATTAAATAATCTATAAAATATATAATGAGGATATGAGAACTTTAGTATAGATTTTTTTTCTAAAATATCATTTATTGTATTCTGCGATATTTGAGAATCGCCGTCAATACTTCGGTGTAGGTTCGAGATACTCCCTTGTTCCACAGTCCGGGGCTATTTAAACTAACCAATTCAAAATTCTCCGATGTATTAGTATTAGCAATAGCAAGTGCATCTTTGATGTAGTCATTAATTCTTCCCAGAGGCTACAATTGCCGTGAGCAAACATATTAATGACGAGGAAGGCATTTTTGCTATGCTATAAATACTTTACTTGTTCTGCTATTCTGCACAAGCCTGGCTGAGGAAGAATTACAAAAGGTAAAAATATGCAGATTAAAAGTTAAAGCTTAGGACATACTTTTTTTATTTAGAAATATCCACCATTTACGAACATTATTTAATTAATAAATTTATTTAGTTAAAGGTTATATCTCTGTTTTTTTTTTTTTTTCAATTCCACTTTAATATTTACTAGTAAATTGAAGAATTTTATATTTGATATCTATTTTGATAATTAGTTCTCAAACATAAATTAAAATAAAAATTAATTAAAATATTAATGCATTTTGTACTTTTATCTATCTAAGTAACTAATTCTATTATTATTATTATTATTATTATTATTATTATTATTATTATTATTATTATTATTATTTTTTGTCTTTCTTTTATTAAATAATTAAATAATAATTAAATAATCTATAAATATATAATGAGGATATGAGAAATTTAGTATAGATTTTTTTCTAAAATATCATTTATTGTATATAATTCATAAAAAAATATATTTCACTTTTATTATTGATTAGAAGATAATCTATTTATATTTTTATTAATTTCATTTATTATTATTAGTTTTAATTTACAAATAGATAAATTAATAACCATATTATTATTTATCAATATATTAATATTGATAATGATTACATAAAAATTATTTAATATTTAATATTTTTATATTATTTATTTTTTATATATTTTGATATATTTATAAATATTTTTTATTATTTTTATATGCTATATGTTTATCTCCACTATTTAAAATTTCTAAATCCGTCACTACTTTTGAGCGTGTTTCTTAATTTATTTTTTATAATTCATTGAATACAATTTATTACAGCAAATTAATGATATCAACTAATTGATTTGGTTAGATATTTAAATATCACACGATTTATTATAATTCATATCAATCAAATAATTGTAATTTATTATATCAATTATTTTAATTCATTAATTTATAAGGTACATAATAGCATAGATGATTTGTTACTTATAATGATTAAATACAATAAATACAGATTAATTTAGTTAAAAAAATCATTGTCTCATATGTTTTTCTATTTATTTTTTTAATTTATTAAATCCAATCAATTATAATAAATTAATTATATCAACTAATTAATTCAATCAATTATTTCCTAATTTATTTTTTTGAATGCAATAAATCAAATAAAATCAATTATATTAATTATTTGTATCAATTAACTGATTTGATTAATTCTTAAAAATATTTTTATTTAATTTATTTTATTTATTTAAATACATGAATTATAACTGATTAATTATTTAATTTTATTATGATAAATATCAAATTCTATTCTGAATATAAAAATATAAAACTTTATTCCTTCCATTTTTATTTTACAACTATAAAAGACCATATATGCTAGAAGAAAATATCATTCATTTACTAATTACTCTTTCATTAGGTAGTTTTTACAACCATTTTTTTCTTCCTATGAGGCGTCGTCACAAGAAGTCAACTATCGTGGACACAAACCACCACACACTCTTCAACTACCGTGCTCATCATTCAGAGCAATATAGCATTTATAAACCATGGTGTTATCACGTATGCATAAATAAAAAAAAATTGTAATTAAACTTAAGTCATTTACCTGTTTGTGTGGTATATTATAGTGTAAAATTACTTTCAATTTGTGTTGTGCAATGATATTATTGTTTAATTTAAGCTTTTGTTTTAGAACTGTGTTATGATTTTATCTCATCATTTTCTCTTAGATATCAAGTTGATGTATTTTTATTTATTATTATTGAAACGGATGTGATATAAAATTTGCAATAAAAAAAATAAAACTCTCACACTCAATTTATTTTATTGTAGTCTTTTATCTCTTCTATTTCTTTTTATTTTCTTCTTATTCGATTTATTTTTTTTAAATATCATATAATTTATTATAATTTATACCAATTAATTAATTATAATTCATTATATCAATTAGTTTAATTCATTAATTTATAATATGCATGATAAAATAGATTATTTGTTACTTATACGTTTATTCTTCTAAAATCTAAATCTGAATAATTATATTTTTAGTTTTAGTTATGAACAAAATATTATTAATAATAAATAATAATTAACCACTCATACTTTTAATCAAAGTGTTTGGATGACTTTTATATTTATTAATATTAATTGTTGATTATTTTTCGTCAATAAATTGTATTATAATTTTATGTTAGTTCATAATTGATTAATGATTAATATTCATGAAGTTATGTTATTCTAAATTTTATATTTTACAAATATTTTATTTAAATGTATTTTAAACATAAAAATATATTTTTTTAATAATATCATACTTTTACTTTTTTTAATTATTCTAAATGAATATTTTATCAAATACTAATTAAAGCCATCCTTCCATTTGCTTTTACTAATTTATTATCTAACTATTATATAAAATTAAAATCGTATTAATAAATTTAATATTAAAGTTATTTTGCTTTTTATTTAGAGTGTTTTTCAATTTTTTTAGTCTAATCAACCAAAACTATTCAATTATAAATAGTCACTTCTATCTTATTTTATATTATATTATTAACTAATTAAAATTACTAAAATTTAATAATACAATTCTGTTTTATATTTTTATATTTAGTTCAATCCATCTAAACTATATAATAATCATTTTAATTTTTATGTTTTATAATGTAATACTACATACATTAATAGTAAAATAACATAGTAAATTTTCATATTTTAATATTAAATATAAAATTAATACGTACAAAAGTTTTTAAACTTTTAAATCAATACGAATCATTGTAAATAATACTCATTTATGGCATAAACAAAGAAATACAGAATCTTAAGTTTTGCATATAAAAATTTAGGAACATGTTATATATACAAATGTAATTGCATAGTATTATTTTTTTTAATGGTGTAAACCAACAACTCTAATTTTATTTCACGGTCAAATTTAAAAAAAAAAAGTCGTAATTTTAAAGGTAGTCAGAAAAAACAACAAAATTAATAAAAAAAAAGTTAACTTATATTATTCTATTAATTTATTTAATATATTAAATTATTTTTATTTATATTAAGATTAATTTTAAATATTTTAAAATAAAAAGTATAATTAATTATAATTTGCATCTTAAATTATATTGAGTACACGATATTCTATTGTGTTGCTAAAAGTAAAAATGAGATAACAAATATAATTTTATCTCTTAATTCAGTATATTTATTTATATTTTATACTTTTTTTATGATTAATTTTGTACAGTGTTGGTATATTAAATAAAAATACTTGTTATAATAACAAAAAATAAAATAAAATTTTAATTAGTAATTTTATATTCTTTACTTTTTTTTCAATTTTATTTTGGATTTTAATTTATTACTAAAAGGTAGTGAAATTCTATTGATTCTGAAATAAAGTTACAAAAAGGTCCATAGGGTAAAAAATAGTAAAATAATATGATACCCACATTACAACATCCAAATGAAACAACCTAGGATATAAAATGTTTATCTTTCTCTTTCTCGCAGTCTATTATATTATCGATTCTATTATATAAAAATTAATTTTTTACATTTAACGATAAAGTCAACGCAGCATGTTTCTGAGAGTGTTTCTTAATTTATTTTGTTTAACTCTTTAAATACAATTCATTATGATGCATTAATTATATCAACTAATTGATTTGATTAGATATTTAAGTATCACACAATTTAAAATTATGTATATTGATTTGATTTTTATGATATATAAATTTAAGGAATAAATTAAAATAATATAATTTATTACTTATTTAATTTGAATACAATAAATACAAAATTAATTTAGTCAAAAGTTTATTATTTTCTAATCTTCTATACATAAAAATGACAAAACAAAATTGTAAAAATAATATTTTTATCATTTTTGCTATTTTAATTTTATTTTCTTTGCTTTTTTTATGTGTAATTTTATTTTACATTAACTTTGTGTATTTAATAACAAAATATACTCATATTAATTCTATCATATAATAATATATTTTTCTCCTATATTAATTAAAGAATTTTAATAGTTATCAACTACATCTAATAGAATGACTGAGAAGTGAGAACTACGATAAGTTAAACCCAGGTTTAAAATGTTGAAACGAAGGAAAGAAAATAGTGGATATATGAATAGAGAAAAATATATAATAACGAGAAATATACTAAAACTGGATTTTTCCTCCAACTAATAAAAGTGAGGTGTCAATTCCTCATGAATTCATTTTTCCTCTAAAATGAAATCACTATTTTCTCTTCTAAATTTATTTTAGAAAAATATCTTTATTATAATTATATTACAATTAACATTTAACGAATAATGCATGATTATACTAATTTAGAAAAATATCTTTATTATAATTATATAAAATCAATATTTAATACATTATCAACTAATAAATTAAAAGTGAAGTGTCAATTCCTCGTAAATTCATTTTCCCTTCAAAATGAAATCACTATTCTCTCTTCTAAATTTATTTTAGAAAAATATCTTTATTATAATTATATTACAATATTACAATTATATTACAAGTAGCATTTAATGAATAATGTATAATTATAGTAATTTAGAAAAATAAAAGAGTCCAGTAATTTAGAGTTAATACATTTAATACTAGATTAAGAAAAAATAAACAATATATAATATATTAAATTTTTATTAATCAAATTATTATAATTCAAATTAATCTTAACAAAATAATTTAAAATTATAATTTCAATCTTATTACGTACATGGCATGGGCTATTACACTTGTAGTTATATAAAATTAATATTTAATGTATTATTAAACTACTTATCAATTATTAATCAAAAATATTTTTAATAATAATAATAATAATAATAATAATAATAATAATAATAATAATAATAATAATAATAATAATAATAATAATAATAATAATATTAATAATAATATATAATATTTATTAATAACCAATTTATATTTTTATAAATTAATTTATTTTAGAAAAATATCTTTATTATAATTATATTACAATATTATAATTAATATTTAATGAATAATACACAATTATACTAATTTAAGAAAATATATTTATTATTTATCTATCTATCTATCTACTTAATATACTAAAACTGAATTTTTTTCCCGCTTATGATGGTGAGGTGTCACTTTCTCGTTAATCCATTTTCCCTCCAAAATGATTACACTATTCATTATTCTAAATTTATTTTAAAAAATATCTTTAATTAATATAATTATATTATAATTAATATTTAATAAGTGATACATAAGTATACTAATTTAAGAAACTATTTTTATTATAATTATATCAAATTAAATATTTAATATATTATTAAACTACTTATCAATTATCAATTAAAAATATTTTTAATTATTTTATTTATAATAATAATAATATGTCTGATTTATTGAAAATGTAAATTACTAAAACCAATTAATATAAAAAAACTAATAACATTTTGAATGAAATATGTTAAAACTTTTAACCTAAAATAATTATATCATTAATATCAAGTGATACTAATAAATATTGATACAAAAATATTTAAGAAAAAATGTATTTAAATTATAATAGTATTGATAAAATATAACATTTACCCTTTTATCTTTTACATGATATATTTTAAATCTTTAATTAAAATATAACCTTTCATGATATATTAAAAATAACCGGATTATAAAATATATCATGTGATAATTATAATTTTAACCATATTAAATACCAAGGATATTTATCAAGATATTTATTAATTTTAACAAATATTTTAATCAGGTATTTTTATTCACATATTACTAAACGATATATGTTAATGCATTTTACATTATATGAATTTTATAATCTTATTCCTAAGAAAGAAAAATATCTACTAATAAAATATTTTAGGGAAATATCATTTTTTATATATTTAAATATTTTTTGCATTTTTTATATCTATCTATCTCTTTTTTATTTTATCTACTTAATATATTAAAATTTGATTTTTCTCCCAACTAATAAAGATGAGATGTCATCTTTTTGTGAGTTTTTTCCTCCAAAATGAATGCACTATTTTCTCTTCAAACTTTCTTTTATAAAAATATCTTTATTATAATTATATTACAATTAGCATTTAATAAATAATACATAATTATACTAATTTAAAAAAATATTTTTATTATAATTATATAAAATTAATATTTAATGTATTATTAAATTAATTATCAATCAAGAATAATTTTAATCATTTTAATTGTATTAATTTTAATTATATTGATACAATTATGATTCTTATTCATTATACAATAATTTTATTAGTGGCAAGTTACTACGTTAATGGTGCCCATTTATATTACAAATATATGATATGATATGATAATAATATGCTAATGGCATGAGTTATTCTAATCATAATAAAATTCTTTTCAATGCACGGATTATTCGGTAATTCTGTACTTATAAGTTTTTTTAATAATAATAATAATAATAATAATAATAATAATAATCTACTTAATCTATTAAAATTAATTTTTTTCTAACTAATAAAAGTGAGGTGTCATTTTCTGATGAGTTTTTTTTCTCCAAAATAAAAATATTATTCTTTAATATATTTACATTTATTATTTATCAATTTTTTTTATTTTTATTTCTCACGTTTGTTAAAGATTTCTTTCTAATTATTGTTATTTAATTTACTTATTTTAGATATTAATTATTAATAAGTCTCCACAATTATTTTTCAACTATTAGTATTATTGGTATATCAGTATATTTTTAAAAATATTGGAAGTGAGATATCAATTTCTCATGAACTTTTTTCTTTCCAAAATAAAAGCACTACTTTCAATATATTTATATTTACTATCTTCTCAATCTATTTTAAGAAAATATCTTTTTTATAATTATATAAAAATTAATATTTAATATATTATTATAATAATTGTCAAACATTAAATATTTTTAATCATTCTAATTATTATATTAATTTATATAATTTTAATTCTCAATTATTATGCAAGTTGATATATACGTTGATACTTTGATACTAATTATTATATTAATTGTATAATAATAATTGTCGATCATTAATATTTTTAATTATTATTTTTAATTATTATTTTTAATCAAGCATAATTAGTAGAAAATTGATACATACATTAATAGTAAATTTTCTCTCATATTTATCATTTAAAAAATTTATAATTTTGACATAGTCTTTATTCTATTTTTTTTCTTTTTCATATCTAATAGCTACTGTCTACTATCCTATCAATAGTATCACCCATAGTAAATTATACGAAGAAAAAGTATGAAAAATAAAGACAAGAATTATAAGGCTATAGAAAGTCCCAGAACAAGGCGGCTTACATAGAAATAGTTCTTTTACTAAATTAGTTGATTCTTTTACTAAATTTTTTCAAGTAATGATAAGTTCAATTTATAAATAGAGTTTAATTTTAATATACTGACAGTATAAAATATTTTACACAGTTGTGCAATCACATTCATTCTTTTGGATGACCATTCACGCATTCAATGTGAAAAGTAGTTATTTTACTGATGTGTTATTATATAATTGGATGCACGTGTAAAACTACTTTACATTATCAGTGCATCAAAATTAAATTCTTAAAAATATTTGTAATTCGTATTTTAAGTTAATTTTATAAGTATGCCATTCCATAAGCCAAAGACAATTCTTTTTTATAATTTTTATATTTAATTTATTTTGTAGTACGATAAAATTCATTGTTCAATCAAGAATTATTTGACAAAAATATTTGAAAATGAATTGGTATAAAGGAAGGTCTATGTCTTCTCAAATTTTGAGATTGAAGAATCAAGTGGAATTTAATTTCTTATATTATTCACTCATTTGTTCTTATAATTTTTTATATTATTCACTCATTTGTTCTTAATTTGGTACTTTTAATTTAATTTTTTTTGTTCAATTAGATGTTATTGAACTCTTGAGTCTTGACTGAAAAAGAAAAACCTATATCATGGTAAGAAATAAGGAGAAGTGATAAGTACGTTGTAATTGATCTTCATGATTTGCAGTAAGTATGTAAAATTTTAATATTTTAATGTGAATATTTCTTTTGTAATAATTATGTATTGTAGTGCAAAATCTTTTTTTCTTTATATATTACTACTTATTTCTCTTAATTCTTGCTTTCATTCAGAAATGAGAAAAAATAAGATGCACAATATGATATCATTTACAATCTAATTACTTGATCATCTATGTGATCACCAAACAACCGAATACATAATTATTCTCTAATTTACAAAATTTAACAAAGACATTAGTAAGCATATTGGTTTAGCATTTATTTATATATTTTATTTATTTATGTTATATTTGTAATCATATTATATCTATTTTTATCAATATATATTTTTCTTTAAATATCGTTAGTGTTAACACATGGTGTATTAAATACATTGAATAATAGAAACAGGTAACTATTTTCTTTTTCAGTCAAGATTCAGTAAAATATTGTAATGTAGACTTGCAATATCAATATATTAATAGTAAAATGGAGAAAAAATGTAATATCATATCAATTTTTTTTAAATCATAATTGTAATTTATGATTGAAATCATAATTTAAATATTTTAAATGGGATAATTTTATTTAAAGAATTCATAATTCAAATATAATTCTTATACACTTAATAGCTACATTTGAGTTAATACACTTAATATCATATTTAATAAAGAATGAACAATATACATCATATTACTTATTTATTAATTAAATTATTATAATTTAAATTAATTTTAATAGAATAATTTAAAATTATAATTTCAATCTTATCACGTGCATGGCATGGATTATTACACTTATTCTATTATATAAAAATCGGATTTCTCTACTAAATGATGGAGCTGACGTGGCATGCTCTGGAGACTGTTTCTTGATTTAATTATATCAGCTAATTAATTTGATTATATATTTAAATATTAATATAATTTATTATAATTTATATTACTTAATTAATTATACTACATTAATTGTAATTCGTTATATTAGTGAATTGGTTTTTTCATTTATGAAGTCTAAAATAAAATAAATAATTTATTATTTATTCTAATTAAATTTATTAAATTTACTTATATATTATATATGAATTGACGTTAATTTATAAATTATTTTACATTATAATATTTAATCAAATAAATTGTAAATTACTTTAAATTACATACGCACGAAAAAATGAATTTAAATGTGTTTTATATAGTATAGATAATATTAAATTAAGAACGGTGTATTTTTAAGTATTTTGGTATGACTTAATTATATCAACTAATTGATTTGATTAGATATTTAAATATGAATGTAATTTATTATAATATATAATACTTGATTAATTTTACTACATTAATTGTAATTCCTTATATTAGTTAATTGGTTTATTCATTTATAAAGTCTGAAATAAAATAAATAATTTATTGTTTACTCTAATTGAATTCATTAAATTCAATTATATTATATATAAATTAAAGATAATTTATAAATCACCTTATTTCCTTAGTATTTTATATTCCATGAATTGTTAAGTTTTAAGTTTTATATTTATGTTAACTTTTTTCATTCTAAACGGAACTATTTTATGTATTATTAACTAATATCATCATTAGATTTGATTTATTAAAAATATAAAATAATTTGATATAACAAATTATTAATTAAACTCATTCTAAAATGTAAGCAAAATAAATTAATTTTCTAGGCAGCTCAATGTAGATCCATAATTTATACAATAATCAAACAAAGCATAGAATTTGTAAATGGTGATAAAAAGGGAATAAAAAAGTAGAGCCCACACCATGTCGGCTTGCTTGCCTCCATTGTATCTTAATAAAACATGGACCTACGGAGACTAATCCCGATTTCAAACTGAGCAGATAGAAAACCTATCCGGATCTCATACAATTAATTTCAACCTGCACCCAAAGTTATCTTTTAGTCTTTTAGGATCTTCTCTCTCCCAGCAAGCAAGCATATACGCCAGCAATGGAGAACGACGACTTGGCACTGACAACTTCAGAGCAGCGAAGATGAGAAGACTGGTTGCTCATACGGCGACAGGATGATGACGGGGTTGTGCCGGCGAGGAGGTCGACGACGATCGGAGATGCTAATGTGACCAAAGAGGTTAGATAGCAGACCGGCAAGAAGAGACTTTTACTGATGTTGTTATCGTTCAGATCGCCGTCTCACTAGAATGCTCTCTATCTGTAACTGATGGAGGTGAGCTGCTGCAAGAAAGGCATCAATTCAGATCTTATTTTCATACTTTTTTTTTACTCAGTACATTTTGATTTGTCAGTATTTATGATGTAGAATAAGTGTTTTATTTTCAACTCAATTTTTTTTTCGCTTTTTAAATCATCAAGACAAATTTTTTCTTCTTTTGAATTATGGAAGATATGTGATTTTTGATGCACTCCAATTTTAAAATAATTTACCCAAAAATATACCTCTTCTTAGTTGCTATAAAATTCTAAAAAGTGTGGTCCTACAATCTTAACATACGTACTTGCTAGAATTTACGTTTGCTTTTATTTTTTTCACTAGAGAAAAAATGGTTAGGTGATATGATTTGTTGGAGATGATTGCACTGCCAAAAGAATGTTGGAAGATTCATGTCAAAGTAATCAGACTTTGGTCTTTACCGAGATTCAAAGACTCCAAATCCATTAGCTCCACTGAAATGGTATTAATGAATGAGCACGTACTTCTAATTTTATTCATACACACAATTGTTTCTCTGTTTTCATACACTTAGTCCCACATTTGTATGATCCTCACCCTTATAATTGTCATAATTTCAACCTCAGTAGTTTTTACTTTTCTTGGGACTATTCATTTAAAAACAGAACAAAAACAAAATCCAGTTCTGTGTTTTCCTGCAAGAAAACATAATCTTTTCATCATAAAAAAAGATTCTGCAGTCAAAAACATATTTAATATATAGCTCATGTTGTATTCGGCCAATAAAGAGAGGAGTTGGGGCACTTTTAGCAAGATTTTCATAGGTAGTTATATAAAATTATAAATTTTAGCTTGCAAAGATATGTACTAATGCCAAGATACATAATCACTAAATAATGCAGATTGGATATAAGAGTTTATGCGACCAAAAACAACAAAGTTTGAGTTGCGCTTACTTTCACATCCTACAAAAAGCATATTGTATATCTTTGATAAGAAATAATACGCACATCACAACAAAATTGAGAATCAGATTATTTCTTACTTCTTTGTTTATTATTCTCATCTTGAAGACTTAAATTTCCTCCTCCCGTATGGGTGACAACTAACAAGAGAAGTTTGTATTAGAATAGTTTGTGCCAAGCATCCTCAAGTAGTGTTGACTGTTGGGAACCAAGCAGTATAGCCTCCACTAATTTAACATTCAAAATTCTAGACTAAATCAATCACATTAAACAAAGATGCATATGGAGGGGAAAAAAGAGAGAAACATAATAAGAGCATGACTAACATATATGCATGTTTGTCGTTAATCTTAACCCTTTTCTAAATAACACTTAATTCTCATGCATGATTGTCATCATAATAATTGAAATTGCGTAGCCTAATCCATTTAGCAACTTAAAAGTAGGGTTTTAACCAAGTTTTTTTTTGCAGCAAATACCGAAGAATATTACCAACGACTTCTCTTGAATACTCAAAGAGGATGTATGCATTTTCGAGATATAAGAACAGTAGGAGGAACAATTTATGCTACGTATAGAGATGCATGCTTCACCCTTGGACTCTTACAAGATGATAGAGAATTCATGGATGCAATTAAGGAAGCAAGCTCGTGGGCCTCAGGATCATATGTTAGGAGGTTGTTTGTCATTCTATTAACATCCAACAATATCTCAAGACCAGAACATGTCTGGAATAGATGTTAGCATGAACTCTCAGATGATATTTTGTATCGACGGAGAACCGTGATGAACATGAGGAGTGAATTTTTATTAATTGCAATTATAAAAGTTCTTCACTATTGATCATTTTTAGTTTGATTGAATTTTTATAGTATCGTATAATATACAAAATTAACCATGTCAGATGATGAGATTAAGCAGTTGTGCTTAATGGATATAGACAAGATCTTACATTCCTATGATAAAATCTTGAAAGACTATCCTTCTATGCCTTTAGCAACTGAAGTTGATAGTTCTTTGTTAACCGAAAGGGTTATCAGGGAAGAGCTAAACTTTAACAGGGATGATTTAAAGAAAAATGCCTCAGACATGTTAGCCATCGCAACACCTGAGCAGAAATATGCATTCGATAAAATTGTTACAGCTATGTATTGTGATGAAGGGGTTTTTTCTTTGTGTATGGTCATGGGAGTACTGAAAAAATATTTCTCTAGAACCTTATGTCTGCTGAGATTCGCTCAAGGGGTGATATTGTGTTAAACATTACTTCAAGTGGTATTGCATCTTTACTTGTTTCCAATGGAAGAACAACACACTCAAGGTTCAAAATACCGCTGAATATAACTAAGGATTCTGTATGTAACATTAAACCCGATTCTCCTCAAACAATGCTGCTGTTGAAAGCCAAACTTATAATTTGGGATGAGGCTCTAATGGTTAGTAGGTATTGCTATGAAGCGCTTGATAAATGCTTAGGTGATATCATGAGATTTTCTCTAACATATAACAAAGATTTGCCCTTTGGAGGAAAAGTGGTTGTACTAGGTGGAGACTTTAGACAATTTCTTCCTATCATTTTACGAGGATCGAGACAAAATATCGTTCATTCAACCATTAATTCGTCTTGCCTTTGGAAGTTTTGTCAGGTGCTCAAACTAACAAAAAACATGAGAGTCTTTGTAGGGACAACTGCTTTAGATCAAGATGAGACAAAGCAATTTGGTGAGTGGTTATTGAAAGTTGGTGATGGTCTAATAGGTAACAATATGGATGGTGAATCTGAGATATGTCTTTCAGGAGATATTGTTATTCCTTTTTCGGACTAGACATTTGATGAGTTAGTTCATTTTTCTTATCCAAATATTTTGGATAACATGTCCTCAAAAGATTTTTTTGAAGCAAGAACTATACTGGCTCCCACGCTGGACATTGTTGAAGAGGTCAACAACCATCTAATGGCTATCATTCTTGGAGGGAAAAAATTATATCTCAGTTCAGATTCGATTTGTATGGATGAAGGAAATATGGAAAGCCAGCTAGATCTCTATGGTCCTGAATTACTGAATAGCATAAATTGCTCTGGTTTGTCTCCACATAAATTAATACTCAAGGTTGGTGTTCCGATGATGTTACTGAGGAATATTGACCAATCCAGTGGTCTTTGTAATGGTACAAGAATACAAGTTAGGAAGCTTGGAAATCATGTCATAGAATGTGAAGTCTTAACGAGTAACAATGTTGGTCATATTGCTTTGATTCCAAGAATGAATATGATACCAACAAATGAAACTGTCCCAGTTAGATTCCAATGAAGACAGTTTCCATAATAGTATTGTTTGCCATGACAATTAATAAATCTCAGGGACAAACTTTATCTCATGTTGGATTGTACTTGCCCAAACCAGTTTTTACACATGACCAACTATATGTGACACTTTCAAGAGTTAAGAGTAAGAGAGTAAAACATGTAGGAATGTCTGCAAATTCAACCATTAATGTTGTTTATAGAGAAGTTTTTGAAAAAATAGAATTCTAATGTAAATATTTTAATTTTATTTTAAATTCTATATCAATGTATAATATTTTACTTTAAAAAAAGTGTAAAATGATTATTACTCACTATTTTTAAGTTAAACTTTGATTTTGATCATAATTTTATAAATTTTTAAAATAATAATTATTGTATTTTTTTTAAATATCTAATCATATAATTTTTTTTTTATTTTTATAAATTTTTTCGTGCTCAGCACAGATTCATACACTAGTAGGAGAGTAATAATATGTTAATTGATTGACGAATATCACAGTTAAATATTTGACAAGTGGTAAGTTTAATTATTTGACAACTGTTCAATTTTTTTTTTGTCTAAACATGAAAAGTAATAAAGTAAATACTATTCTATATTCGAGTGGATAATTTGTTGGAAATCAACACAAGGCTCAGACCAAATAACATGATTAGAGTTACTCTTAGCACCATATCTAGCCATCTAATTCGTAGCTCTATTTACTTCTCGAGACACCCACTCAACGTGAACAAGCCAAGGACGAGATAAAAGCTCCTGAATCTTGTGAACCAAATCTGTTACTTCAAATGAATACCCACTTGTAAGCTCATGCATGATGGGCAGAATGTCAAGGCAATCCGTTTCACATATAATATCCCTCAAATCGCAATTCTAAGCTAAAACCAGCCCCTTCCAAGCAGCAAATAATTCACATCTGATGATAGATCAGGGGAAATGCTTCCAGAGCAGTCTGAGATCCAATCTCCCTTAGAATCTTTAATAATACACACAAATTATGCTAAATTTGAATCCATATACAAGCTTGCATCACAATTAACTTTAAAACTATTGCCTACTAGTGGTTCTCAACATAGGCAATTTCGGAGAGACCTAAAGGCATCGTTTCGATTCTTGTAAACCTGTAAGTCCTTGGCGGTAATTCTGGCCAAGGCAACGACCTTGTGGTCTGTCCAAGGGTTGTCAGTATTGAATATGTCATTGCACCTATGTCTCTATACCTACCAAAGCCCTACACCAAAAGACGCCTCATTGTTAGCCAAGGCCTTCCGAAACCACTCTTCAAGAGCAGTACTAGCCGTCGAGTCCAGGATACTAGGATCTAACATTTGCCAAATTGCCTTTGATCATTCACAGTCTCTAAGGCAATGCTCCATAGTCTCCTGCGCCTTGTTACATCTCTTACACATATTTGAAGAAGTTAAATGCCGCTTGAATCGAAAGGTCTCAGTTGGTAGAGTATCATGTAAGGACAAGTGTTCAATTATATAATAAGTGGCATTTAAAAACGTAAATATAAAATAGAAACTTCAAAACATATATAATTAGAGGAAGAACTTGGCTTTGAATGGTTCTTTTTCTTTTAAGATCTGAATGCAAACATGAAATTTTAATGAACATTTCAAATAAAAGTTTACTGAATAAATTTAAAAAATGGTTTTATAATTCAATTTTATTCTTGAATTTCTCTATCTCTTCCCTTTTCTTTTCTTTTTTTCAGGCTCTTCTCTTTATCGACGAGGACAAAAAAGGACCTTGCCGGTGATGAAAAAAATAACTGACAGAAAAGATAGAGAATGGCAGTAATCAGTGCTGCAGTTAGGAGAGTGTCTGGCGAAGAACAAAGAAGACATGGCAGAGGCTCCAAATTTGTTTCTGACGAGTAGCAGAGATGAAAAACAATAAGTTAGAGGTGATGGTGGCTGTTGATGCAGCTTCAAGGAGAAAAGATAGTGGCAGGGGTTAGAATATTGCTGCCGTCAGTGAAGAAGGAGCAATTGGCAACAAGTTCACGACATCGATCAAGAGAATAGAAAGTTATGAGATCCTGTCGTCGATGGTGTTGCAGAAGTAATTTCTCTTTTTTAAAAGTAAAAATTTATTTTTTTAATAAAATTACAGAAAATACTGTTAGGATTCGAGATGCAAGCAAAGGAACTGCCGGATGAAGGTGCGATGTTTCGGCAAGCGTTCCGGCACCGAAATACCAGAAACCGAGGCTCGATCCATTCGCGGGTACTCCACAGGGATGATCATCTTAGATTATGGTCATCGTCGATACGCCGTCGAAGCAACTAGATTCCTCCCCGCACCAACACCATCTTTGAGAAGCTCACTAAGGTTTAATTTCTTTAAGAAACCAACATATTTTTGCATCCATATTAAATTTTTACATTAGTATCAAGTTGATTGCCCTCCTAGATATGTTACATGTATAAGTAGCATGTCTTATAATATGAGATTTGTTGATTTGTTAATTTTACTAGAAGAATTGATATATTAAAAGAACAAGACCCTTTTTCTGATGTAGTAATATCAAAAAAAAAAGTTTTTAAATTATAATAAAGTTAAAAAAAATTAAAAAAAAAGAAAAAAATTAGAGTATAAAAAATTTTGTTTTACTAATTAATTGAATCTAGGAATATTTTTTTCATTAAGCATTTCTATGTTTTATTTTTATTGAAAAAAGATTTATTACTCTTAAGTCACATAATGTTTCACCACCAATAACTAAATATACCTGTCTGTTGAAAAAATTTTATACTTGTCTTTGTTGTTAAGTATGATTTTTAAAGTTTAAATTGAAGAATATATTAGACCCACATATATTTCTAATTCAAAATGATTGAATTTTGTTTATGTCTTAGTTCTTAGAACTCATGTTTGAGATCAAAATAATATCAAGAAAATATTAAAATAACAATAGAAGATTGTTCTCTTTGATTTAAGTTTGCATAAGTGTGCTAATTAGTTTCTTTTGATAATAAAGCAAGAATACAATGTACATGAAACTTACATCTTTTGGTCCTATTATATAAATGTTTTGGTTAAGTCTACTTAGCAATATGTTAATTTATTTTTTTTTTAACTATGCTAATTTTAACCTGTTATTTTTTCTAATCATATAACTATTCCAAAATTATGGAAGAATAATTCAGGTGCATCGAAGCACTTTTAGAAATGCTGTGGTTATTATGGTTGTTATTGTTTAAAAAAAAATTGTGAACAAAAAAAAAAAAACCCTGTGCTATCAAGTATAATGGTTTGGTGCATGTTTTCAACTTTGCATCTATTGGTCTTTAATTTTTTATTTATTGCTTTGGTGTTTAAATTTTTTTTTTGGTTGGATTCCAGGTTCTATGCAATATGTACTTAGAGGAAATTAACCACTTAAATGGTGTTGTTGGTGGCATTATAAAATTCCTGACAAACAGTGTATGTAAATATGGTATTTTTATGAAATTATTAGTTACAAAATAGTAGTATTTATATGCATATATAAGTAAATTGAAATATTTGTGCATTATAAAATCCACCACAAAGTTA